>NC_140810.1:5442500-5550000 GCF_050613455.1 Vespa mandarinia | reverse complement strand
AAATGTTGACCCAATAAATAGCAAAGCAAAAAAGATAAGAAAAATGAAGTTTAGGGTAAGTATAATCGAATTAAGAATATAAAAAAGAAATATCGAAGAAAACAGAGTGACACATTACAGACACAGTGTTGGCTCCTTAGGTTTAAAAATAGAGAACATTTTGCTATGCATAGAAAAAGAGTAAAGCTTTTTCATTACATTCAAGTTTACAGTAAAAGAATTTTCAAAGGACTAATTAACGAGTAATCATTATATTAATTCAAATAAGAACACACCTGCTAGAATCATAAAGACACATAAAACGCTTTAGTGACTTTTGTTCTCAATTGGATAACGCTTCATCGATCGACCGAACGAAGCAGAGCGTTCCACTTGAAGATTGACATTAGGAATTAATGAAGCATCGTGTTACAGCATAAGTATGCCACTTGGAACTATAATAGGTATTCACATCTAAAGCTCCTTTCTTTGAGGTGTGCGAATTCTACTTGTATGTATGTACCTACATATAAAAAGTAAGTACACTCTTATTTTATTATTATCTTATCCTTGAATATGGCAAGTCGTAATAATCAGTTACGACTTGCCATTACGAGGTAATAATCAGTTGAATGAGACTCTTTCAAGAAAAAAATAAATTAAAATTTGTTAAAGAAATGCTTCGAACTTTTTTGAGATTCCTTTCTGATATCTGTAAAAGAAAAACATTAGAAATTTGAACCGTTGAAAAATGTTAAACGGTGATTCCTTTTTTCTTAAAAAAAATTGATCGATTTTATGAAATGTAAGAAGTGAAGAAGATTATAAAGTTCATTACTAATTACAAAAGATCAATCGTGATATTTGATCTCTTTTTTCTTAGAAAGTACTGTACGATCATATCATTCACTGTTCGAATAAATTTCAACAAAGGAAAAAAACAATGGAATACAATGGATAGGAAAAAATAATTTCTTTTTGATGTAAACAAGAAATTTATTCCATTTGTTTTTGTTGTTGCTCGATCGAATGAACGCTCTTGTTTCGATCGGTTGCACATCGTGTCCAAGACTGGTTTCCCTCGCATCCTCCAAGGTCGCGATGTTAGGTCCCGTTAAGTTTCAATCGAACTGTAACACGCGATACGTTCACCGAACTTCCCGAAGTGGCTTGCTCGGCCATTGCACGTGCTCCTGGCTCCTGCTGCCACTGCCATTGCCGCTGACGCTGCTTGCTTTTCCTTGCAAAGAGGAGCGATTAGCGAGATTCTCCTAATAAGAAGTACCAACGCAGCATCCCGCTATTGAAACAGTTATGATGAATTACGTTCTTCATAAGAGCACATTTCTATTAGCTCGAAGTAATCGAAAGGAGAAATAAAGAGAAAGAAAAAATGAGAAAAAGGGAGAAGAGTTGAAAAAAAAAATACCAGAAAAAAAATAATAATAAGATGAAAAAATAAGACCAAACAAATTGAACTAGATCGGGATCAATGACATGCAAACGAGTTAAATCATTGGACTAACGGATAACTGGTTGTTTAGAGAAATATTCAAGAGAAAGAAAAAAAAGGTCGTAACGTTGCTTTATAGCAACAACAGATGTTTCGAATTTTTATAAGAAAGCAAAGACTTTTGTAAGAAACAAGTTCGAAGTTCTCGATCATGGAGAAAGAAAGAAATAAAAAAAGAAAGAGAGAAAGAGAAAGAAAGAGAGAGAGAGAGAGAGAGAGAGAGAAAGAGAGAGAGAAAGAAGAGAAGTGTGTCGAGTAACAGGTCGTACAGCGGTTCGATTGAAGGTATTTCCAAGCTCAAGTGTTATCGAGCAAGCTGGAATGCAAGGGAGAATCATTTCCGAGAAGATGATGGATAAAGTATGTAGTTTTTATTGCTTCAAAATATCCATGATAAAGATTAAATTTCCTGAGTCAAATTAGAACAGCTCTTTCATATTTTTATAAATATAGGATTCTTAGAACGAAGTTTAAACGAACACATTTTAGATTGTGAAAGTATCAGCTGATTATAAGAAAACAAATCTATCATCATTTCTCGAGGAATTATCGCATCTTAAATCTTCGATTAATTTTCTAATTAATCGATATATTATATTGCATTCTTTAATAAAGAAAAAAAAAAAAAAAAAAAAAAAAGAATATATGTGGACCGATTGTAAGAGATGACGTGAAAGATCGATTTGAGAAAGTACGATGGTATATATCTTTGTAAAGTACGTAAAAGGTATCCTCGTGAGCGTCGTCAATTCATTTAAACGACTTTCTAGATGCTCCACAAAAAATTGATTTATATATATTTATAACGTATAAATCAAAAAGAATAAGAATTTCGAAATTGTAAAAAAAAAAAAAAATAATCTCACATTTTAAATATAATGATACCAATACTTTCTTAGAATTTATCGAAATTGAAATCTTGCTGCCCCGAGCCTTAAATCAGATCGTTTAATAAATATACCGCAATGTCATCTCTAAGCTACTTGTGATTTTGTTTTCATTGTCTGCTAAATATAAAATCGCATTCCATGATGGTAATATCCGTGTCCAGGTCAGATTCTGAATCATTAACTTACTCGCATTTTCAAAGTCGACCACGGTTTCTTTTCTAATTTATTAAGGATGCGGATGTCACAACAAATTTGACCTATAAAATAATTATTATAAACTCAAATAAAATAATTATAAAAAATAATTATGAAGTGTTGTACCTATACATACGATAAAATATTATGCACTTAAAGTTGTTTATAATTCTTGACATTTGCCGTAACGTTTAGTATTCAAATGAGATGATTATGCAAAAATTACACGTCGCTACAACTTCTATCGAGTATAACATTTACATAGGACATCTTTGTAACTCATCAAACGGGATCAGAGCGACTAAGTATAGTGTAGTATGCTTATAAATAGTAAAAGGGTGAAATATAGTCTCTTATCGACATTAGAAGTTAATAATATTTTTTTTTTTATCAGTATTACGTCCGTACTATTTATTTGACATGCAACACATAAAATGTATATTTAAATAAATTGAATGTCCAATTGTTTATCAAAACTCTATTGTCTTTAAAAATTCCCTAATTACGTTAATTTAATCGAGTATTTTGGAAAAATCAATATATTTCCGTCAAAATAGATTTCACATGATTTCCTCGCGTCATACTTTCAAGTTGAAAAGTATAACTATTTCATATTGGAAACACGTTTACAACTTGTTACGTTCTAAAATGAGCTCACACATGCACATATATATTTATCCAGTTTCGTGCAATCGGCGGAAATAACAATGATAAAAATCTTTAACTAAATTGCGGAACGCACAACCAGTTATGTGATATTCTTTCTTTGTATATCCCAATTTTCTTTATCAATTAAATCTTCAAATAAGAATTAGAAAAATATTTCAAGCGGTTCACATTACATTCTAATATATCTTGGAATTTGTATACTACATTGAATATCTCCATACACATATACACACACATACATCAGTTATTATTTATCCAACTGTATATTTTATTATCTATCAGTCATTGATTATTTACGAAACTCAAGAAGTAAATAAAAGTATGAAAAATAAGGATTGGATAAAATAAAAAAAAAATTAGAAAATCAAAATGTGTTCATATAAACAAAGAAAATAGAAAGCAAAACAGTGTTGAAGAGGAGATGTCATCAGAAGATCATTTGAAAAATACATTTTAAGTGGAGCTTAGGATGCATATCGGGGATAGGCCAGTTCCATTGAAAATAGAACCAAAGCCGAGTGATCATTGGCCAAACGGTTTTCCCCCACGTGCGTCCGCAAGCTATATAGAAGACCCCGCAAGGAATTTCATCTTCAGAACTGAAAGTCAGTGTCAAGGAAAGGCTACCTGGAAATATCGAAGTGAGTAGAAAAAATCGCTTCTCCTGTTCCTTCGTCGAACTCCTTCCGGTGTAGAAACAATATTCGCAATTTATCAAAACACATTTAAAGCTTTTCATTTGATCTCCTTTTAGAGTTTTCTGAGATCAATTACATCAAATTATTTGACGATTTTAATGTGCGAATTTAATTTTCTGAATCTAATTAATATTATCGATACTTTAATAATATTTAATGACCGATTTCTTTCACAAATCATAAATTAATGAAATAAATATAATGAGTGATTATTGCGATAAACAAAACAAAAAAAATATAATATTAAAATTTTATTTACTTTTCGTTTCTTCCTTCGACGATGTTTTTCATTTAAATAATAATTACTCGTTCATGTAATAATTTAAAATCCGTTGGTATGAAAATAAATATATATAATATTAAAATTTAATCTACTTTTTCGTTTAATTGAAAAATTATTTCTATATATAGAAAATTATCGTACAGACTTGCGTCACGAATGATCGTACGATTCGACGAGGAGTTTGACACGATTAAAAAGACGAGAACAGATAGAAAATACCTATTCAAGAGTTAATGTACAGTTAGAAACGTGTTTGCGATTTTTCCAACAGGACGAGTAAGTACCGTTTTCCAAAAGACGAATGACAACTTTGCGACAAGAGACTCGTTTTCTTTCTTTTTTCTTTTTTTGCAAATCGACGAAAAACTGAAATATTTCAATCAAATTTGCCATCATTTACAATAGTATGGATATTTAAAATAATTATGTTTGTTTGTTGTTTTAACAATATTGAATCTATAATTCAATAACAATTTATTTTCATTGAAGTTTATTTTCAATTACATTTATTAATCTTTCTCTTGTTCATAAGTCCATATAATCGATATAATTCATATAATCCAATGAATAGACTATATCTATATTTTGATGACAATTCAATATAACAATTAGTAAATATAAATCTTGGCAAATGGCACACAAAATCGAATTCATTCGACAAAGCGAATCATTATGGCAGATATTATTAATAGATAGAGAATATTTAACACATTTGGATGATAACAATCGATTATTTACTTTTACAAATAAACGACATTTAAACAAAGCCTCTCTAATAATCATTACAATTCATTATTATCCATTCAATGTTTATAATAATTTACAAAATACATATATATATAATTTTGACTCGAAATTTCACTTTCGATTTAAGTCATGAATATTTTTCGAAAAATTATTGAAACGGACCACTTGCTTCTTCCGTTTCTCTTCCCTTTCTTTTTATCCTCTCTTCTTCAACGTCTTCTTCGTCATTTTTCCAAGTCGACAACGAGGAAGAGGAGAGTAGGTCATGGCCGCCTTTTCGAGCTAACGGTACGCACTGAGTTCAACAAACCAGCATCGATCGAGAAGTGGGCTAACGAGCAATCATGTTGCTCGCTTATCGAGCCGACCTTAACCGCCATGACACACTTTCCAAGCATCTACTACCGTTCCCGCATACTCACGAAAGTCCAAAGCTGTTTTCTTCCACTTGTTCCATATAACATTCATTCTACACCTCATTCGATTTACGAAGAAGTCGAACTAAAGTCGAAATGGTTTCTTCCTTTCGTTCCTATTCGACTTCGTCCTTGGCAATGACAATGAGTCGCAATTACTAGTGAGTCGAGAGTGGCATCATTCTCCTCGATTTAACAACGAGTAAATCGGAAAGCGTGAGAATTGATACACAGAAAGGAAACTTACCTGAGAAATTAAATTAATGACAGAGAAAGTACAAGAGATTATTTTCTCAAGGGCTCTTTCCGAGACTATTGATCGATTTTTCATATTTAATTTTTATTACATCATTCTTTCTGCATGTTGTATATATATATATATATATATATATATATATATATATATATATATTATCTTAAATTAATATCATCGTTGTATTAATTAATATTTTATAAAGAAACGTTATTTCATCGTCTATCGACATTTCAGTCAATTATACATCTATAATAAATCAATCGAATATTTGGATATTTTGTAACATTGAATAACTTTGTCTAAACCAAATATGATATAAAGTTATTGAAAATTGAACAAATTATTAGAGTGAACAGTTTTTTGTTAATACTTCATATACTTTATACAAATACAAAAATAAAAAATTCAAAGTACTTTGACTTGTGTAATGAAAAAATTATTCAATTTCAAGAAGTGTCAAATATTTACGTGAAATGTTACATAATAGGATTCATATTACGGTTTACGGTCTTACTAAATGGCATACGTTTGTATTAGGATAATGGAAAAGCTGCGATAATGATTAACTTCGATAATTAATTAATCGACGTTAATTAATTGTTATCAATATCGATTTCAGGATGACTTTCAATCAGCGCATTGCATTATGCTTGGTGGCACTTGTCATTGGACAAGCTACAGCATTGCCACAGCATCCCCAGTACACTCAACAATATCCTCAGCAATATCAGCAACAAGTTAGGGATGAGAGAAAGTTCGCTGAGAAACCGAATGCTATGAAGAAAGTTGCGATCGACGATCTCGAGGATATCAGTACTAATCAAATTCAAGTTAGTTGAAAAATAATTCGAAAATTTTTTTGTTAGCGTTGCCATTTGCATCTTTAATAACAATATGCATATACGCATTCGATTTTCCCGAACATTTTCATTGAAATGTATTTTAGAATAACATAATTAAATATATTATATTTCTTTTTTTTTTTTATCTAACATATCATAGTTCGCTGAATTTTTTGAATATTTTATTAATATATAAGTTTTTTGAGATCCCAATAATAACTGAATTTTCTGTAATCGCTTCGCTTTTCTCATTGCGAAAATTAAATTTTATTTAAACAAAAATATTTTAATGATAAAGACATATTGGTACAAATGGGTTAATTGAATTACTATTGATTCCATCAAATTCTTATCTTATGTTCTTTAGGAAGGAAGCAGCAGTGGTTTCTCGTGGTCTAACATGCTAGGAATGTTCATGCAAATGCTTCTGGGTCAAACGGGAGGCATCACTGGACCAAGCAAAAATGACATAGACGAAGGTGTTCCAGCTAGTCCATGGGCGAATCTTCTCTCCGTTGGTCTCCGAGTACTCACGGCACTTTTAGGTGGTCCTCAACAATCCGTTGACGGTATCGACAAAGTCGATAATCAAAGCAGTCCCATGCAGGTATTCGATAAGGTCATTAACGTCGTCCAGATCATCTCAATGATTTTCGATGTGTACACTAAGTATAGAAAGAAATCGTCGGAAGATAGAAATTCATCAATTTGTATATAAAAAAAAAAGCTTGTTTATAATAGTAATACTTACCTATCCTTGTACAATTTCACGAGATAAGCTATATCATCGATAATTGCAAAGCCAGTAGTAGCCTTATACACAGAGCACTTACACAATAGATCATCAATATGTTTCTCTCATGCACATAATTAGGAAACATGCAAAAAGCTATATTTGCTTATTACGCTACGCATTATGTCGTATTTATGTCGTGCTCGTTTATATAGTTGAAAATATCATAGCAAGCCAAACAATTCTCTTAAATATTTAATTTTAACTTTCTTGATAATAAGAAGACGATTGCCTCTTCCCAGATTGCTCTGAAGAGGGATTGAGTATTGGCTGCTCACATTAATGAGTCCCATTGTAAAGGTAGAAAAATGCATGACTAAATCATTTTTATCATTGTCTCCTTCTCTCTTTTTTATTTTTCGTATGGCTGAAGGAGTTTCGTTAACGATCTTCACGTTCTCTAAACGATTTAATTAGAATTTCAAAGAGGTTTCTATTGTTGCGAAAGGTTGACATTATTTTTCTATTTTACTCGTACATTGTTATGGAGAAAGTTGAAAAGATTTATTTGTTTTTTAATATAAAAACGAATAAACGAAGGATGTTTAATAATATAGCTCGAATGACAATGTTTAACGCGATTTGAAATAGACGCGATTGGCATATTCTTCCTGTAAATAAACTTCAAAATTTCGACTTAGCGCACATGGCTGGTGTCGGTTGTTTAGGAAATTTTGACTGCGGTGTTGGGCGCGTTTCTAGGACAGGGCAGAGACCCGAATCAGGTTGCTGTCATGGCTAAAAATGCTTCAGAGGTTAGTACGATTACGAAGAAAATTCATTTTCGAGCATAACAAGTTCAGGACATTTTATGTGAAATAATTATTAACGATATTAGCTTTGTTTATTATATCAATTTTACTAATTTTTCTTTTTTTTTTCATTCTTATCAACTTGATTTTCGTTTCACGTTCAAGAAATAAAAATCTATAGATAGCATCCTTGATCGACAGAAAATAATAATATTATAAAATAATAAGATCTACAAAGAGGGGACCACTTAATTTGTGACGAAACAAAAATCAAGTATGACTATTTCTACTTTCTAGACTCGCATGCTTCTATTCTTTCTCTCTCTTTGTTTACTTTTCTTCTTTTTATTTCGTGCAACAGCGAGCAAGAATAATACTATAAGTAAGAAAGTATGCTATAATTCTCTACTTTCTTATCGTACAGTTTATCAGCATCGTCATCAACCTGTTGGACGCATTAAAGACATCCTTCTCGCATCGTTCTTTATCCGCTCGTTCTCTTGGTAGACATGACAGCGTTTCCGAAGCCGCCATGGCATCTATTAGTATGCTAAAGGTAAATCCTATTTGACGTTCGATTTTCTATTATTTTTAATATATTACTTCGATTGTATTTTTATTTCTTAAACTTTAACAAGTGTAGGGACTTGTATTCATGAAAAGTCTAATAATCAAATATTTTTTAAATTGATAGAGATTATTAAAAAATTATAGTATTTACTTTTTAATTATTTATAAAAATAATTATCGCTCCTGTATTAAGGCAATACTTTATGCTCCGTCAATAATTATGCTTACTTTTTTAATCGTTACAATAAGCAATTTTTTCTTGTTAGTATTTAAAACATTTTTCTCCCACGATAAATGATATTTTCAAGTATAATTATTGATATTGCATAGAGTCTTGCCCATTTACAGATGTAATACTTGTATAAATAATTTTAAAAAATCAATTGAAAAACACGAATAATTATTTAAAGAATAAAAATCTATTAACGAATACGAATAATTATATGATAGTAATTATACGATAATTATGTATAAAGAAAAATATTTCAAAGTAATAATCTTCTTTATTTTATTTATCATGTTTTTGTTTCTTGTATCAATTTTTAAATTAACAAATGATTCTTTATCAGGGGTACGTAAGATCAGTAAAAGCTTTCAGCAATATCGGTAGAGCAGAAGACGAAGGTCAACAAGGTTGTGCCGAAAGAGCCCTTTGCGAAGCCAGTGCTGAATGTGCCGCCGATGCTCAAGGCACATCGACGATTTTCTGTCAGCTAGGATCGTACGTACTTTCATTTAAATCTATATTCTTTCCAATGGACTTTTAATGATATTAAAATGTAATTTTATTTTTCTTTTTATTAGATATGCAACAAGTTACATGTTGCAAAGGCAGAGTGGTGTAGGATTCGAAGCACTTTATGACGCAGGACGACGTGGTCGTATGGGAGAAGACTGCAGGACCCTTTTCATGGATTGTAACGTCGCATGAGTGGGAAATTTCGCATTAAACGCAATTTAAACGTTCGCGGGGATCGTTTGAAATTTTTCTGGGTTAAAAATTCGCGAAATTAAGTCGAAGAAACGCATGAAACTGATCGACCTAAATCGAGAAATAGATTTATTTAGCGATTATCATTAAAAAAAAAAAAAAAAATTCCTTAGGTAAGGTCGAAGAAAATGCTTCAACAAAAAAAAAAAAAAGAAAGAGGAAAACAAATTTTCCTATCTAAAACTTACGTTTGTTTACTTAATTATGTAATTAATTAGTGAAAAATCAAACTTGGAATTCACTTCGACACGGCTCTCGCGAAAATTTTCATTGTCGTTAAAATTGTACGCACAGAAACGAAGACTCGAATCATCGCGAAAGATGAAATCTCTCGAAACGTGAAACGACGATTTTCTCTTTCGTGAGTCTCTCGTTGATATCGTCGACGTTTTACAAGAGCTTTCAGAACAAAAATCGTCGAGCGTCTTAGCTTTTTCTAGAAGTAGACTGAATAAGACTCGGGGCTCGACCGAACACGAATGTTTGTGTTTGCTCGAGCCAACGATCATTATTATAATTATACTTATTTATATTTATTTAAACTTAGGATAGAACGATTGTTTCAAGTTGATTCATATGCTCCGAATACGTTTTAACGAAAGCGTTTGTTTGTATTAATCGCGATAATACATTTGTGTTGTTGGTTTGTTTTTTCATCGAAATTGAAGCATCATCGTGGATTATCTATTGAAAAGATTATTTCTTTCGTAATTATTGTCTTCCCGTGTATTTTTCGTTTTTAAAAGTTAATGCCAAAACTGTGAGAATAATTAGAAGACAACGATCAAATAAAAAATATCATTTTTCAAAATCTTTCAATGACATCCATTGTTTTTTATTTTTCTAATAAATTCATTAAAATTTATCATATTGATTGACTTCAATGAAAATAAAGCTAAATATTTTTATCGTTGGGATGACTATCGAAATTATCGCGAATAAGTTCGATTGTTAGATATCTCATATTTTTGAGGTAAATAAAAAAGAGAATTTCATTTTCATTATTATGCGATAGATATACAAAACTAGAGGCGGAAAACATTAATTACGATCCTTGTCTAACAACCGATCAAAACAAATTATTGTATATAGACATTTTAATATATATATATATATATATATATATATATATATATATATATATAAATATGAAGTTTCTTTTAGTAATATCCAATTCATCTAGCTCCCTTAAGCTTAAGATGTGTATATGTGAAACATAATTATATACATATAATGAATACATTAAATAAATGGCCTTATTGAACTTGTCGCATTAAAAAGACAAATATTTATTATGAAATTATTTTTAAGATGAATAATCATAAATATAGCAAAAAAAAAATGAATAATAATTTCAACGCAGCTGTATTTTTGAAAATAACTTCATTATCAGCTTTTACAATCGGATGTGACCTAGAAAATGACAGACAAAGATAAAACAAACAAAATTAAAGGTAACAACGAGGAACACACTTTTGTTGCTCAAGGTCCGGAAAACATTTACGGCTGAGAAATTATCGAGGAAGTACTTAGGCTCAAAGAATGCATAAACCGTGAAAAAAAGAAAAAAGAAAAAGTCGAATGACGAATTTATAGGTGATTCACAGAACAGTCGTTCTGTGAATCTCGCTTAAGAAAGTTCTTAGTTTCGTCAACGGCATGTGAATCTTTTCTACGTTTGCGTCAGAGTACTTTTCAAATTTTGCGAAGGTAAGCAGCATTTGTCTCTCTAAACGCATATACGTATTCGTCGCACTGTGTTTATGACATTCAGTAAATTTCACGATACTTTCTAATTACGCAAGCATTTCATTTAATGCTGAAAAAGGGAAGTTACGTGATTTCATTAATAAATATATTCAGGAAGATATATTGATTAAAACTAAAACTATTTGCAAATTATTCCGATATATTAAACTACATATACATATTGCAGAGAAGCAATCAAAAAGAGAGAAAAAAACAAGAAATATATAAAATTAATCATATATATAAAATATAAGAAAAAATGCCATAATGCCTTGAGAATTTTTAATAAAAACATAATTTTAAATCAATTATACAAACTAATTTCTAAATCTGATATTAAAATTATTTAAAAAAGAAATTATTTCTTTTCATAGGGGAAAAAAATAATGAGTGATATTAATCAAAAAATTTTTAATACAAGAAATATATATATGACATATTAAAATTTATCTGTTGGATTTATTTAAATGAGAGAATGAATGAACGAGAAAAAGAAAGAAAAAGAGAGAAAAGAAAAGAGAACTCATATACGTTTTCATAAAATACGTTCGCCAACCTGCTGTCTGCTAAGTAGAAAAGATTGTAGCTCCGTGTCGACCGCATTCCAAGAGCGTAGAGTCAAAGAACCATGTATCTATTCCTCGTTTAAAGCATTAACGTGAATGAACATTTTTTTATATAAAACATGTACAAGTTACGAATACGTATGAAACGAATAAATAAAAAAAAAATAAATCAAATGGTCCATTTAAAAATTATATTTCATATACTATCAAGTTTTAGATTTAAAGAAAAAAAAAAAAGAAATATGTATATATAAAGCTTTTTTAATAAACGCACCAAATACATCCACGTAAAAATTTAATATTATATCTTAAGATAGATGAAAACTCTATACATTATCGATAATTATGATTGTAAGTGCCGTGTTAAAGTGATATAATAAAACTGAAACACTTTCTTATGCTCGTATATAATGACTATTCTTTTTAACATGCTTGTAAGAATTCTTCGTCTATCATAAGAGTTAAACAAATTATCCTATTGATAAATGGCATTTGCTAACGCAGTTATTAATAATATATAAAAAGTTATTTACTTAGAGATATTAATATTATTAATTAATAAATAATTTTTTTTTCAATATTTCAATTTATTCCAGAGATATTTACCGATTATATTCTTTCTGAATTTATATAAAATAAAATGAATGACGTTTGATAATTTGATTGATAGGAATCATAAAATTCTATAATAACATGTTTATTTCTTTTTTTCCAGATTAAGATGACGTTCAAAGCATTGATGAATTTTGGTTCCTTTGAAAAAACTCCGTACACGCCCGTCGATCGTTATCATAGCGGATGGGGTTCTTATCACCATAGCTCAAACGGGTAATTATCGGAAATTTCAAAAGAATCTGTTTACAAAGTTATCGTAATTAAAATTAAAAGTACTTCATTGTTTACATTTCAGTGGTTATAAAGGACATAAAGGTGGTGGCAATGGAGCTGCTTTGAGTGCTTTAACTTTACTTGCCTTTCTCTTCCTTATAAACGTTATGCAAGTGAGTAATAAAAAAAATATAAAAAAAAAAAAGAGAGAGAGTAAAAAATCTTCTTAACATCGCTCATAATTTTAGCAATCTCTTCAAGACAATAATTCTACTGTAACAACAACCACAACAACATTGTTTTTACGCGACGATGAACAACCAATTGTATTGGACGCGAGAGAAAAGGAAGATGTTAATAAGAAGAAGGATTCGAACGGTTCACCTCCAAGATCTCATGATATAAGTTACGTCAGATTATAATCCTTCGAAAGTATTTTTGCAGGATTAAAAAGGACATTGTTTCAAGGCAATAATGTTGTATAGATAAAATTTTACTGTTGTGCATCATGTAACAGAATATGTGCTTAAATATTTTCTTCCGTTTTTATTTATTTCATCTTTTTCTTTTCTTTCTATCAGCGACCTTTTCCTCTTTTACAGTTAGATTCGCAAACTTGCGCAAAATATTTATCGTAATTTCTATAACGATGGGAATAACGATGGAATCTTAGGAAATTATTCTATTTATAATTGTAGAGAGACTTTTAGTGTCGATTACTCTTGATTCGACATAATCTTCGAGAGTTTAATAGTAATAGTAATAATAGTAGTAATAATAGTAGTTGAAATGATTTAACCATACGTCAAAACACATAAATATTTTATTTTTGTTTTCTTTTCTTTTTTCTTATTCGAACATGAGCATTCGTCGAATATGTCTTGTAATGTAATTAGCGTTTCGAAAATGTACTTCCGTCTTATGTACATAATATTAGAAACATTGAGATATTCTTTTACCTCTTGATAATCTAGTGCCTTAAAAATAAACATGAACGTATTCGCGTATTGCTAAAGGATCGTTACTGACAGGTCCGAGGAACTGTATAACATCATATCATCGAGAAATCACGTTTTTTGTTCCCTACTTTCGATTACACCGATAAGAAAAAGGATGGAAACGAATTTTCCTCGAATGTGCGCCCATAAACTCGCTCGGGCACTTGTCACGATCCCGAAAAATCTTTTATTTTTTTTGTTTTGTTTTTTTCTTTACTTTTTTTTTTCTTTATTTAAAAATTACCATGAGCCTAGTAGGTCTTCTTGAGCCTTTCGAAATATGGCAGAGTATCACGCGTTTTTATTTATTTTAATTTTTTAAATCGATCGACGACATATGTACGTAAGTACGTATGTATATATGTAGTACGTATAAACGAATAATTTCGTTGAGTAAAATGATTGTATTCATGTTTATACGTGTATGTTTATGAAATATGAAACGAGCCGAAGAAGCATAAATTTGAATATTTTGCGTCGTACTTCATTTCGCCCGTCGATGAGATCGTTTTCGTTTATTTAATAAACATACTTTCGTTAATGTCGTTGGAATGGAGATACGAGAAGAATATATTTTAAATAGAGAATACACAACCAACGAAACAAATTTAAGTTTAACATTTAACAAATTGCCTCCTGACTATTTCTAAGAAATATGCTTGGGAATACTTTACACATGGAAGGGACGAAGTATGATAAGTAGAAAAAACATATTGCCGTATAAACCATCGGTATTTTCGTTCGAATATCATTCGAAAAACTATAATTACATAACTATAAATATGTTTAATTTCATATACGTACATACATACACATATGTATGTGTACGTAGAAAGACCTATATAGAAAAACGACGTTTAATCATGCTTGTATATACGATATTCAGATATCCGTCGGTCCTCTATATTTTTTTTTCTCTTGTATATACCAAATAATCTTGTATACAAGAGTCGATTCGAAGCATTATTTTTAAGTTCACTCGACGTTCGAAATTCACATTACAAAAAAAAAAAAGAATAAACGTCGAGATCGTCCGAATACTTTCAAAATAACTATGTCATGTTTGCGAGATTAATCTTCAGGAGAATATTGTGATCGTTTAGTTTCTCCGAAGTTAAATTGAAGGAAGAGGAGAGTGAAAGAAAAATGGAGATAGAAGAGAAAAATTTTGAACACACGCGCGGGTAGACTCGAAGAGCTCAAGGTCACCTCAGCTTTCTTACAAGTATTTTTTTTAATATAGATACTCTGAAAATCGTCTTCGTTATAAAACGAACATTAGTAACCAAGAGAAAAATAGCTATATATACGTATATGTGTATATATACATACATATATACACATTTACATATATATATATGTATATATATGTATATATATGTATATATGTATGTGTATATATATATGTATATATATATATATATATATATATATATATATATATATTGTATGATACACTAAATTACTGTCGTAAAGAATCGATGGCGTCGCCCTTCGATGATGCTTTCATTTCCATAAATGACCGGTTGTGAACGATTGCGAATATCTTCCTAGTTTTTACTATTCTCTTTCTTCTTCTTATTTTTTTTTTTTTTGGTCTTTTTGCAATGTACAGATTTGAAAGGAGAAAAGAACATTTACAACGATCGCTTAATATGTATGTATGTATGTATGTATGTATGTATGTATTTATATTATTTACGTATGCATATACGTTCGAAAATGTACGATTTAGTTTTATGAATCGCTTCCTCGTCGCCATGATCATTACATCCGTGGAGACGGGAAGAGGAAGAGAAGCATAAGTAGAAATAACGACTCTGCAAGAACTCGTTTCAATTCCGGTACGCAGTTACGGCAATTCGAAGAGAATCTTCCCTTGTACGCAGAGCGAGTAATTATCACACCAGTTTTTTCTCCAGCGTAAAGATCAGTATCTATTAAGTGATACTCTAAGAATAAAACGAATAAAAGTTTGAAAACGATGGAAAATTTTCTATTCTGTTTTTCTTTTCTTTTTCTTTTTCTGCATGTCATTTCGAATTGGGTAAAATGCTATTATACTTGTTACGTTAATTCTACTTCATTTAAATTTTTAATAGCATCTTACTCAATCTAATGAAAAAGTATGAAAAACATCGTAAATTTGAATATAAAAGAAAAAAAGAAATATATATAGTACGATAAATAAGTATGCATCTTTTTCTTTTCCTTTTTTTTTTCTTTTTTTTTTTCAACAATTACTCGTTCGGTACATCACGAAAGGAAATAGTTTTTGCTGCTTGCGTTTATGTTTATTTCTCTTTGCTGCTGTTGTACGTCGTAAAAGTCAGCGAGTCAGTATTCCACTTTGAACACAATAAGAGTTACGAGCAATATGATACATGCTCGATACTTCAAATGACGTAAACATTAGAAATGTAAGATTCTCAGCGAAAACGATGATGATCGTTTATGATTACGTCATCTATTTTCGTTAAGAACGTAAGACTCGCTTCGAATCATTCTCGAGAAACTATGTTCTCCGTGCATGCAACAAAAGAAGCTCTAATCTCGAAATCTTTCTGACTTGGTTTCATTCGATAAAAAAATCAAACCTATTCAAAGTGCTATATCAAAAGAAATCAAATGACAAAGTAATTTTTGAAAAAATCATTTTTAAATTAGAATTAATCCGAATATAAATTTTCTTTTTTATTGAAAGAAATCAAGTCAGACAATACGATCGTTAACGCAACTTGTTTACATTTTTTTCGCTAATCCTCGTGCGTCTAAATTGTCTCGTTTTTTATTTTTTTATACATATATATTTTTTTTTTATTTTTTTTGTATTTCTGCAGGCAGCATCGTGGACGTCGAAGTCGAGAGTCTCGCCGTCCCTTCTTCGTACGCCATTTGATACGATTCTTAAGAGGTAGATGAATACGTAATTCCATTTGCCATTGCGATATGCTTCGCCTTTCTCTATTTTTTTCCCTAATCCTCATTCTAATAACGAAACTCTCCATTTTGCAAAGAGTCAAGCATTAGCATGATATTCGCTAACAAATTAGTACATATGTATCTATTTACAACGGAAAATAAAAATAATCGCAAACATAAGTAAATACTTGCTTCTCACTGTTGTAAAAGCCGAAGAAATTGGAGAACTCAAAGTTACCCATGTATTAAATAATTCAACATTTTATGTAAGTCGGTTTACTCACCAAATATTTCTGCATTTGCTCGTTAAATGCACAAGCATCAAAGATACGGGAGGAAATGAAGTTACATTCAAGACGCCACTTTCTTCGATTAAATGAGTAAACAAATGATGAGGAGAATGCTAGCTACGCGATCATATTCGTTCATATTTCGAGTGCCTAATTTTTCAACGACCGTAACGAAACCTCCCCTCTTCGCGATCAGTGTATACAACAGTCGATAAAATAATTTCTTCGAAAGATGGAAGGATTCGTGACGTCGAGGCTCTCGCATATTGCCAACGATCAACTCCCCGAGCACCGATAAGAATTTCGACGATAAGATGGAGATAGTGAGATTTTAAATGAAAAGCGACGTCCATCGGAGCGCAAATTTTGTTTATACTTTTGTTGGTCGATTTATTTCGATAAGGACAAATCATTGCTCGACGTCTGCATACCGGCTAATGACCGCTTGTAAATGATAAAGAGATCAAAATCCGAGAGAGAAAGAAAGAGAGAGATAGAGTGAGAGAGAGAGTGAGAGATAGAGTGAGAGAAAGTGAAAGAGAGAGAGAGAGAGATCCTATTATTTTGAATTTTTTTGACCTTTTCTCATTTTTCTGTTTTTTTCTTTTTTCTTTAAACATCTTCAAGTTTCTTTCAAAGCACGATTGCGGACTTACGAACGTAACAAAACGCAGAAACGAAGGTATATATACGTTGTACGTATTTATACTTGTAAACGTCGGAACAAACACGATGATCAATAATCGCTAATAAATCTTGCAAACGAACTCTTCGACCTTCGAAAAACACGTACAAATATAAAGAAATTTAATCGCGGCAAATGCAAATGCATGAGACGAAAGTTTAGATTATGAAATAGAAAGAAAGAGAAAAAGAGAGAGAAAGAGAGAGATCCGAAAATCGATAACAATATCCCTTCGATCTTTTACAACGAGAGCGTTCTGTTCCGTTCGTTTCAGTCCAAATTTTGGTTTATTATTCTTACCTAAAATCTTTCTATATTATTATTTAGCTGGCAGCGAGGCATCGCTTACTTTACCTACGTGCGTCATTGTGCTAGTTTTTTTTTTTGTTCCTTTACATAACAATTCGAAGGAGACTCTCGGATGATCATGATCATAAGATCGATTATCGAATACCAATTCCGATAAAATATATCAGGATAGATATTGAAATTAATCGAAATGTTCGATATGATCGATTTTTCGATCGGAGCACACTTTTGATGTATCTTCGATCCTCGTATGATGTTCTCAATGATCTCTGCAGCGATCAACGATCGAACGAATTCCGAAAGATTCTAATAAGATTAGATACGTTTCTTTGTCGCTTCCGTACTATTATTGATGCGAATTCTCATCAGTCTCTTCCTGAGAAACGATACTCGATCGATTCGATCTCACGTCGAGATCCATGCCGAAAGGTTTCCCCGAGCCAAGGATCTGCTGACCAATGACAGCTTGGCCGGTAATCTGGTTGTCCTCGATGCTCAAGCTACATTCCAAGGAGCTGTCACTGAAAGTACAGAAACAGACTTCTACTCAACACTAGCGCCTTTCAAGATTATTCGACGAAAATGTGTATTATATTCGATCCATGATCGTACCCAGGTGCGTTTACCTGACGATGCTGGCACGATCGACAGAGCTCGTGGTTGGCAGGATGCAATTCTCACCATTGCATGCCCGTTCTCCGTTGCTACTACATGAAGAAGTCCTCGTTGCCGTTGCCTCTCGGATCGAAGCTCTTCTCGACTCCTCGTGACACTCACATCTACATTCTTCAGGTTGAACGTAGCTGTAACCGGTGGTCTTAACTTCGTCCTCGGTACGTGGAATCGTTTGAATTATTTTCGGTGCCTTTCTCTTCTCCGGGATCTCCTCAAAATTTATCCAATTGTTGGGTCTAGTTGGTGCTCTCGGTGGTAAAGGTGGTGGACTGGGAGATTTTCCAGCACCTCTATTACGACCACCATCCGTTACTTTACCCGCAAACTCGGTGAAAGTATTAGCAGCGTGTCTCTTTGGACTCTTCAATTTAAAACTATCCTCGCGTGGTAAAGATATCTTCATTCTTTCAACACGTCTTTCGTCTAGGGATGTCTGCATCACAAATTCATCCAATAGAGTTGGATTTATGGGCGTCGTTGAACGTGGCCTTTCGATTGGAATCGTTCTGAAATCGAAAATAATCGTAAAATTTCTACAAAATACATCTTATTTATATATATATATATATATATCTGTGTTTAAAGGCACTTAGGGGAAAAGAAAGAGAGAAAGAGATAGAGAGATAGATAGATAGATAGATAGATAAATAGATAGAGAAAGAGAGAGAGAGAACGAGTAATTTTAGTCTCATACCTAACTTCTTGAAGTCGTTGTTTCACAGGTAGAATCGGTACAGCTACGCTCTTTTCTAAAGGCAAAGTAGTCGGAATATATGGAAGATCTTCTTCGAAGCTTTCCTCGTTGAAAAGACCCTTTCGTTCATCGGGTAACTCCTCAGTAATTTTCTCAGCCTTATTTCGAATGAACTCTATCTCGGAATCTCTCTCAGACTCAGAACTGTTATGATCAAGATCTGATATTATGCTAGATGTTTTTACTAGATCAGTTTCCGCCGCTTTAACCGATAATCCATCATCTAGAAAATCTGATTTCTTATATTCGTTGGTAGTCTTCGTACCAGGGACATCACTTTCTGCTATCTTTTTTTGTTGTGGAACAATTTCCTCTTTTTTTTCGCGTGGTAATATTTGCTGTTCTTCCTTACTTTTCTTCTTGATCTTCGGAGCATCAGGAATTTTCTTCGCGATCGAATCTCTGGAAGAGCTACTGGACATTCGTAATGATCCAGAAGTCGGCCTGACTTCGCTCGACGGTGACGAGGATTTTGTTACTGTGTTTTCTACGCTCTTCATACTCTGTGTACCTATTTTAGAATCTCTCGAACCACTTGTCGATACTTGAGAATCTTTCGACGGGCTAAGTGACATTTGATTCTCCCAAGAAGATCTCTTTGATGGTGTACTCTCTATCCTCGCTTCTGTTCTCACCTCAGCGACTGGAGGATGATGATATTCTATAGAAACTTCCGTCATCATTATGCCACCAGCATGAGATTCGGATTCATATTCGTCCAATAATTTAGTTGGTGTTTCTAACGGTATCGAAACACTTTCAGATGGTAAAGCTTCCTCGTAATTCCTGTCGTCCGCGTGAAGGCTGATGAAGATCGAATCATCCTTACGTCTTTCCTTTTCCGTATTAAAAGTAAATTCGACCTGGCCGATACTCTCCAATGACGGTTGATCAACGGTATCGATGTCGCACTCGATTCCACAGAAAGTAGCTATCGCCTCGTCGTAACTCTTCTTCCTCTCGCGTTTCTTAAAGAGACTCAAGGTCGAGGAGAAAACATTCTTGTTCTTTGAATCCTTCTTCAAACTAGAATTCTTATCAACGGAGACTCTCTCGCGTGATTTTGATCTGCTCCTCAGGCTCTCCGTGGTGTCCTTTATCTTCGACGTTAAACTCCTTCGTGGCTTCGTACTGGGCGATGGTGATCCTGGGCTCAGTACGCTGCCATCAGTCCTGGTCTTGAGGAACAGAGTATACTTTCCTTTAGGATCACTCCTTGACTAAAAGCGTTTCGCTTACCAGGCATAGGTAGACTACAATAGCTCGATAGTGACAAAGCGAAAGGTACTAAAAGCGTTAACTGTCTTTCTCTCTGTACGTGTGTGCGTGTGTGTGTGTTCTTTTTTGTTTTTTTTTTGTTTTTGAAAGCTTTTGAAACATATCACTTTACCTTGAATAAAGAGGCAAAACTGCTTTTTCTTGATACGGAAGATGGACTAGGTGTCCGCGATCCCTCGGTACCGAGATCAAACACCTTTTGATGTCTCGGTAATTTAGGACTACTGATTAAACTACTCGCCGTTGGTGTCGTTTGGACGATCTCTTTAAAATTCTGAGCTTTTTTTCGTTTGTCGTTAAAATCGAGGGTCGCGGGCTTTTGAACTTCTTGAGACTGGGTTTTCGCTGGCTGTTGTTGCGTTGATTCAGATGTTTTACGAATAATTGGTACCTAAAAAAATCACACAATAGGTTTTCCAAAAAATACTCTATCAATTATAAATAATAATTTAAATTAAACTTAAGCGTACCTCTATGTTAACCTTTTCTAAGAATCTCTTAGTAATTTCCACTTCTCTCTTAAAAATCTCTTTTCTTTCTTCACGGCCACGTCTTCTTGGCTTATCCAAAGGATCTGGTTTCAAATTACCACCAACCATAGAAACTTTAATACTTTCTGGAATTAACGCTTTAGTGGTGTCGGCTTCGCGTTTCAACAGAATCTTTTCCAAGTCTTCGGTTTCCGGCTTCGATGGTTCGATCAAGTTATCAGCTAAAGTCGGCTTGCTGCCACAAAAGGACGTTTCTAATAGACATTTGTGCGGACTCGGTGACCTAGAATGATTAAGAAAAAGAAAATCTTTTTACCTTATTGATGACTATTGACAGATAGATCATTATTTTTTTAATTATAAGAAAATAATGGAAACGATTTTCTCGTCGATATTATTTAGAATATAAATACTGATCGTAAATAAAGTAAATTGAAAACTAACGAATCTATACCTCGAGGAAGTACCCGACACCACTGAGAGCTTTCCAGAAACACCAGAACCCTGA
The DNA here is from genome assembly GCF_050613455.1 of Vespa mandarinia. Taxonomy (NCBI): domain Eukaryota; kingdom Metazoa; phylum Arthropoda; class Insecta; order Hymenoptera; family Vespidae; genus Vespa; species Vespa mandarinia. The sequence goes on along the minus strand of NC_140810.1, from coordinate 5,528,353 downwards.
CTTCCCACGGAAGACAACCTCGAGGTTCTACCACTGATGTTAAGGAGGATGATTTCAGAGCAATTACTATCCTTTCGTTCTCTGTCTTGTGTTTGCCTTGTTCCACCACTATAATCCGATTGCGATCCATCTTCTCTTCGTTTTCTCGCTTTCTTCGATTCCCTCCTGAGATCTTGCTCGTGTATGGGATCCTGTAAGTCCAATTCCTCCGTTGACGATCTTAAATCCTGAGCATCTTCCTTATAACCTAAGGTCAGCTTACTCCCTGGAGGAGGATCTCCACCTGAAACAAAGTAAAGTTCTTATAAATTCATTATATCTTTAATAAATAAAATTCATTATTCTTGTATTACTCAATTTGTAATTATAATTCCATTAATCAGAGACATGGATCATTACTGATAATGTTTTAGAAAAGTAATATTATATAAAGGAAACTTTTTCTCTGAGAAAACAGAGAAGACAAAGAAAAACAGATATATACACATATACATATATATATATATATATATATATATATATATATAGAGAGAGAGAGAGAGAGAGAGAGAGAGAGAGAATGCTTACTTCAAATCCAATGAAAAAAAGATTTATTTTCTGTAAGAAAGAAAGATAAAGTAAGTATACCTGCGAGAAGCTCTCTTTCGGGTGATGATTCCCTGGAGTTACTATCCTCATGGTGAGAGGAACTGCTCGCCCGGCTGATATCAATTCTTGGTGTGCTGGGTGTCTTTAGCGAACTACCAGGCGTTGCCGGGGTGGCGACCTCGATGATGCCTGGCATTCGTGTCGTTGGTTCCCCCTGCATTCAAATTCGTAGACTGGTTTGTCGTTGGATCACAGTCTTGGAATTGAAGGTGTAGAACTTCGGGGTTCAGGCGCCTCCAAAGTTTAAGAGGAAGACGTGCGACACTCGGAGAGGGAACACACGTGCTCGATTCTCGTGAGCCGAGTGGGTCTCGGAGAGTCGATAAGAAGTAGGACTCAGGGAGGACTCATGGGGGACTCACGTTTTCCACCTCGTCCGATAGGTCTTCGAAGGACGCTATTGGTGCTGGTCCAAGCTTCCTCTGACGAGCGCTCGGCAATCCTGATGCCATATTCGATAGCTCGGACCTCGGAGATACTGGAAAGCCGATGAACAAAAAAGACGATTATAATTCTTCTTTATTATCAATTAAAAAGATTTCGACGATATCTACGTATATTAAGGTAACTATGTTCACTTAAAGGATGTATTGTTTTTAACATGTTCTGAATACATTGCTTAATTCTTCTAACATTACATATTACTTGCTCTCCGTTTCTCGATCGATGTAGATATATGAAAGGTCTATGAGTATATTACTACATACTTGTATTAACTAAAATCGATAGAGAAGCGATCGTTAAGGGTTCAAGCAAACATTCAAAAAAATAATCGTACATATATTGCGTTCTACTAATGATCTTCCATGATGGAAAATCGATGAACATGACTATGTGGGTGTACTATATAATATGCTAGGTATAATTACAAGTTACTATCGTACTACTTCATACTCTATGCTAACAACCGCTCGAACTATAAAAACGTGCTACGTTGTCATAACTTTCACCCCAATAATGCGAGTAATTTTCAACATTGCTTTAAATCTCAAAACTCATTATAACTTCGAAATATATGAAATTACTGCTTTTTTCCTTTTTAGGATCTGCGGAGGCCATGTATAAAGACCATCTCTCAGCGATCGTGAACGTGACTTAAAGTTTAAAGCTTGCCGTCGCATCGCATAATCTAACTTTGTCATTGAAGATGGGCGGAGCTTCAACAGGCCAACAAAGCTTACCTTTTCATAAATAACGTTCACTAATTGATTCTCCGAACTTTCATTTTCCAATAGCAACTATGAAAAAGATTTAATATAGTCGATAGATAGTTGTTGATTCCGATCTCAAAACAAAACAAAAATTTCTAAACAGGTTATCAGGACAGTTCTAAGTGTAAAATTCTTGTACGTATTGTATGATAGATCGAAAGTAACATGAAACAACCGTGTCGAGTGCCCATTAACGACGTATAATGAATGCAAGCGTAGGAGTAAAAGGGCGCGTAAATGCATTGAATAAGAAGGGAGTAAAATGATGAAGCGAATGAAGACACTTCGGACAAAGGCTGCTTGAAGAATGGCATTAAGATTGTTCGAGAAAAATTATATTTATCTCTTCTAATTTTTCTATTTCAAACGATGCTAAAATCGAAAATTTTTGTTCTTTACGTTCTTTAAAATATTTTGAACGTGTATTTCAAACGAAACTTTTCTAAGAAATCGAACGAAATGATATTTCACTTTGTGAAAAGTACTATCGTTATATCAAATATATTCTAATCGTCGCGACCGGAAATTAAGTCATTTTCAAAGTTTAACGGATTTTCATTTCGTTAAATATTAATCGCGTTATATCACCAATAAAACGTAATTCGAGCGAAGGAAAGATCGCACCTACATACGTATTTTTAATAATCGTGAACGTTAGCACGTACTACATTCACGTGTACGTGAACAGACTGAATATTATACTCAATAGATCTGCACTAGCATTGCATTTGACATAACAGACGTTGAGATATCCGGTAACCTTGATTACGCACTTCAAATCAACGTAAATCTACATGAAAATTCAATGCTCCTTGTCGATTAATCTTTTCAATGTATTCACATTGAGAATTCGATTACTTGATTTTTTGATCTGGAACTTGATTTTTTCTTTTTATTTTTTGTTCAGATTTCCATCGACCTACTTCAAATGAAATTATATCAAATGGACATACTAACATTTGATTATTCATGCAGATGATGCTAATTAATCGATTATCCAGCTTAACCGATTAATTACTCGAAAAATTAAAATTCATAGAATATTAACTCGCTTATCGCGAATTTGTCACGCCTAGATTTCGATTGAAAATAAAAACAAATATTTCATACTTTTCCTCGAGGATTTTTCCGATAAATTACTTATATTTTTAAGAGACATAAAATCGTACGCTTGTAATGTGAATCTTATTCTCCTTGTACTTAAACACTGAAATGAGATATTGCTCATGAAATCATAAGCCGAGCTTCGTTTTATTTTTCCTTTTAATATGATCAGAGAACGGATGAACTATTTTCTAGAAGGTCGACCCATATCGAGCAATATTCTCATCCGTTTTCGTTCCCTCGATACCAGGAGAAAGAAGAAACTTTGGGGAAGAATAAAAGACGAACCGAGAATAATGTAAGACTAATAAATTAAAGGAGTGATTGTTCGTTTAAAAATATTAAAAAAAAAAAGAAAAAAATAGAAAAAAAATACATTCGCATCAAAAAGAAAGAACTATTTCAAGTTAAGATTCTTTTTTTCCAAGAAAGAATACGTTCTTTTTTCGTTCTTTTATACATTTTTTCTTTTTCTTAATTTTATTTTTTCCATTCGATCATTGTTCACGAAACACAGAGGAGATAGACAACATGTTCGTGCTAAAGACAGCGATGTCCCTTTATTTCTCGCTTTTTTAATTTTATTAGGACAACGGAGAAGCTGTAGTACACATACGTCCATACATACAATAGCATGCAATAGAGAAGAAAAAGGTCGTGCCGAAGTACAAAAGCGCTGTTGTTGCGCTAACGGTGGTTAGTCCCATGAACAAACCAGGTAAATCGTATCTGTCAGATAAATAGGTCGTCAAGCATGACTGCATCCTGGGAAAACGTACCATTGCGCGAACACACTTCTCTCTGAGAACGACCTATTACGGAAAAAGATCTATCGTGTTAACGAAGCTTATCTCTTCTTTAACAAGCTAATTCCAACCCCGTATAGTCGACTCGTTCTTTGCTAAATGCACGAACCGCCATCTTGATCAATTAATAGACGAGACAACTTTTTGTTTAAAACAATTCCTTCCATTTTGCTTTTTTATTTAAATCATTATATTTTTTTCATTAAATATACGTGTGTGTGTGTGTGTGTGTGTGTGTGTGTGTGTGTGTATGTATGTATGTATGTATGTATGTATTTATGTACGTGCACGCGCGTGATAAATGAATAAAATCTATGATTGAAGTTTTCAAGTACGATATTATTGAAATCAGATATACATAAGTAGATATATGTTTATTCGAGACACTTAGTTTTATAATATTATCTCTTTTACTTTTAAATGATATTAAAAATATATAAAATCTCGGATAAAATCTGTACCAAATAAAATTTTACGTATAATTCGATATAATTTTATTCAAGAAATTCATGAGAAATACATTCATTATTTCGATATATAACTGTTACGATCTTTCAATAAGTAATAGAGCTAAGGGATCTAACTTTAACATTATGCTCAACGATCGCAACAAATAAATCGTCCCCTTTAAATTATTTCAATCCCAATAAAATTCCCTTTCGCGATCGGTGAATAACTAAAATGTCACACGACGAAATAGCTCTCCTTCCTGTGGATATTCAAACAAGAATTTCCTGTTCCAGGATGACTCCTGGTTGCGTTATTGCTTAGAAGCAATTATCGTACTAAGGAAGACAGCTCGAAAGCGTCGTTCTACTGAAATCCATTTGTTAAAAAGAGAAAAAGTAATGATAAAAAAAATATATCTATTTAAGTACTTATTGCGTTCGTTTCGAATTTAAATTGTATGAGACTCGCAAAATAGGACAACGAAGAAACAAAGACGAATAGAAAAATGAAAGATATATTAGGTAACAATTAGATCGTCCGTTAAAATTGTATTAACGGACATTTTAACATCGAGAAGAATGATTACATTATCGACTTAATACTTAGCATAAGTGAACGAAGTTTTTTTTTTTCTTTTACTTTCTTTTCTATCCTTCTTTTCTCTCCATCGTATATAAACGTATTAACTCCTATACTATGTCGCAGAAATATCAACATACAAATAAATCGATATTTACCATCACTATCGGACATTTTTGAAGGGGCAAAAATGAAATCGAAATATTTTCCATGAAAGAAAAAAAAATGCTGAAGAAAATATTGAATGTATCAATACATACATGAGAGAAAACGACATGTTTCATAATAATCGGCACTTTTAGCTATTCTTGCTGAATCATGATGTAATCAAATTCAAGGGTGTTTATTATTTATATTTATTCTGCTATCCTACATTATTTCCACTTTATATAGATCAAATTAAAAAGGAAAAACAATGATGATGATAACGATAATAATAATAATAATTCCAATAATAATAATAAAAAACAATGATGATGATAATGAGAATAATAATAATAATAATAATAATAATAATAATAATAATAATAATAATAATAATAATAATAATAATAATAATAATAATTCCTAGAAATAGCGTAAAACAAAGTGTCACGTCTCTCTCTCTCTCTTCCTCTCTTCCTTTCTCTCTCTCTCTCTCCCTCTTTCTGTCTTTCTCTCCTAGTAATTTATTTTTACCGAAATATGAGAGTTCGAATGGATCGATATCAATAGAATTTTAATTATATTCGGTGTGAGCTGCTTTAAAATCACGGCATCATCGAGATAAGCTCGAACCGACGTTTAAAAATATACCAAAGAAACGCGAAAGAAAGTGAATGATCTAAAAACGAGGATAAAGGTGCGCGTTTGCAATAATTCCCGCCAGAAATCGCATCTACATAAGTTCTATCGCGAGAGAGATTGACCTACATTTTACAAGAAAGATGCTGGGCGCAATTTAAAGGAAACTACATTTTCTTTTTAAATAGACAAATTCTCAATTATTGTTAACATAGGTTTTGAATTACGACAAGGGTAAAATGGAAAAAAAAAAGAAAAAAAGGAAGAAAAATTAATTATCAAGGTCGAAGCTTTTGAAAGATATGAACATTACAAGAGGTCATAGGTAGAGACTATAAAGGGATAAGTGGGTGGTGGGTTGAGAATGAATGCAGGACATTCGACATTAAAATTGGCTTGTTTCGTGCTCTCAACCGCTATGTTACGTTGAAACGTCAAATATTTGGACAGTAACGGTAGCAAGAACAGCAACAATAACAATGAAAATAACGAGGAGATAGTTTACGTACATGAAACAGAAGTGAAGTTTTTCCGACAAAAAAAAAACCCCCTATTGAAACAAAAGATATAGAAGAACCAAGAAAGATAGAATTAACAAAAAACAAATCACGAGTGTTAACTGCTCTGCTTTGAATAAAAAGAATGAAAAAATTCTGACATCGAAAAAATAAGCTGCAAAATTGAACGTCACTTCAACTGCCTCAGAGGACGACCCGAGTTAAATTGGGAGATCGTTTCTTCTATATGATAAACTCGTGAATCGAAGACAACGTAGATTATACTCGTTCCAATAAAACTAAGATAAAAGGGAACGACGATAGCTTGCATTCTATCGCGTTCGATTGTGATAATGTCTACCTTGAACTTTTACGAAAACCAGGAAAATGTAAGAGAAAACAAGAGAGAGAGAAAGAGAGAGAGAGAGAGAGAAAGAGAGAATAGCAATCCGAATAAAAAATCCGGGAATCTAAAAATAATTGAACACAGTTGTATCGATGAGGATGACGACAACGACGCGAGATTGTTATTAAGAAATTAATAATCACCTCTCCAGCGTTGTCTCCGACGTTAAATGAAGTATAAGATCGGAGCCACATTAAATGCTCCAGCGGACAACAGGAGAATGCAAGTTAGTCTCTGTCGAGTGTAACGTAATCTCTTTGAACGTAGGTACGGCTCATGACACGAAAAGGCCCGTCGATAAACGTACGTCTACCTTTTCAACCAGTGGCAACTATTTGCATATATATGCACTACGTAAACATATTCCTCTCTGTAGTGTGTATACCAATAGGTACTTATCCGATTATAAATGAAAATTCGTCTTCATTTTGTCTTTTCTCTTTTTCACCCATTTTATCCGTATTAAGCACAAAAGCTAGTGGACTCCGATTATTCGATCGATATCCACACATTATCAATCTATGTCAATTCCTGGAAATTCTCAACGAAGATGATTATATATGATACTTATGCGTCACGTTATCATTATATCGTTCAAGTAGAGATATTCAAAATGTCTACTGTGATACTTTTAATTAAATGATCTTCAATCGAGAAACGGAAAGACATGAATCAATAGGAAAAATACGTGGTCATAGATATATGTATAATATATTCATTCGAAATACGAGAAATGAGTTTTAGATATTCAACAAGTCGCACTGTGGGACATTACGAAATGTCGTGTTGAATTTTACCAACACATTCAAAAGAAAAGCCCACTTCCCGGATCGATATCTCTTCAAAGGGGATCAAAAATGTTAACATTGTCGGTTGACGAAAATCGATATCGCGTAAAGCAAAGTAAATTTTGTACGAATTAAATAGGCTAAACTTTCTAGAGGCGAAAGTTGGTAAAACGAGTACAGACGTCAAAGGCGAATGATCGTATTAGTAATAGTGATAGTAATAGTAGTAGTAGAGTTTATGGAATGATGCCAATATCCGAAAAGTTTTACGAAGAGCAAAGCTTTCGACTAGATTTGCAAAAGAAAAGGTCAGACGAAACGTCTTTCCTCGCGAGGCAAAGCTTCTTAACAAAAATATTCGAAAGATCGATATTACACATGCACATATGCATATGTACATAGAAATGAGCTTATACATACTTACAAGGATCCATAAAACGAAATAAATTCTATATACATTCAAAGTAAACTATCTTAAAAGTCGTACCGTAATAAAATATAACCCGGAAAGCGACAACAATTTTTCCTTGACCCTATATTTATACTCGATGCATCACGAACTGCACCACGGAGCTCGTACAGCTCGATAGGGCCATTAAAAAATATTCTCTCTTTCTCTCTCTCTCTCTCTCTCTCTCTCTTTCTCTTTCTTTCTATCTATCTCTCCTTCTCTCTCTCTTTCTCTCTCTCTTTCTCTCTCTATCTATCTATCTATCTATCTTTCTCTCTATCACCACCCCCTTCTGTATCTATCATTTTATATGAAATCATTACATAAGAAAGTTTTTGAACGAACAAAGTCAAAACTTTTTTAAAGGAAAAGAAGGAAGAAATTTTTCTCAAAACGTCGATCACATAGATGCTTTGATTTACCTAGCGATAAAAGGTTTCGCTTCGTTTTTTCTTTTTTTTTTTTTTTTTTTTTCTAAAGCAAAAGAAAAGCCCTTGCAATTTTAATCGCATTTCAACGACATGAAAAGTAAAGATCGTGCGATATCAATCTCTTCGTTCTATTATTAATAAATTGGACTCTGTCCGTGCTGAAAATTTGGATCGCCAGTTTATTTCTTCTCGGTGACGATCAACTTACGCGATGCAGGAAAGATCTCTCCCAGACGCTCTCCCAATATCTTTCAAGCCGATGCGTTGTTAACTGCTACTAAAATAGAAATTGATTTTGCTCGTATTCGAAAGATTTCACGCGAGACAAAAGTCTCTTTTTTTATTGATAGATCGTAAGTAAATACTTTCTTCCTCCTTTTTTCCTTCTACTATACAAAGAAAAAAAAAATATTCAAAAGACGTACTCGTTAAGCAAAACTAATCTCCGATACGTAAATAAAATTCGTCCTGTTATATTAAGAGAAAGGAAATTGTCAAAATTAACGTACAATTTAAAATTGTCGATTTTTTCAATATAAAATTGGATTTATAGGAAAGATGTTGATCGTATCGGTTCAACGTCGATATTGTTTTCATCAAAAACGTATGAGGAATTAATTAAAATGTGGCGCCCATTTTCCTTCCAGATCTAACCTCCCGGTTAATTGTACCACAATAAGTGTACCACAGAAATGACACACAAGGGCGAAAGTAAAACGATCGGAATCGTCTCACAAAGTGAGCTAGCAATTTTGACGGAAGCGCAGGGAAGCACGATGATGAGCTCATTCGCGCGAATAGAATGCACTGAGAGACATAGATGCCACACGATGACGTTCCGCACGATCGAACGTAGTGATACCATGAGAGACCGATGACATAACGCGTCCATGCTCGCTAAACGAAGGCCCATATTACGAAGAGAAGCGAAAACACGCGCGACCAGTTTTTATCGTCGAGTTTTAGATGCCTCTCGCAAGCATGAACGTCATGCATCGACATGTTGCATCCATTGGAAAGTGTATCAATATATTTAATGACACCTCGACGCTATTTATTAAATCTATTTTTCTTTTCGTTTTTTTTCAATGATTTTTCTTTACATTTAATCGATACCTCAAATGATAAAAAATTTTCTTTCTCGTGAGGATCGATAATCGAGGGACCAGTTTGTTCCCATAAAAGAAAAAATAAAAGAACGAATGAATTTAGAAAAAGAAAGAGAGAGAGAGAGAGAGAGAGAGAGAGAGAGAGAGAGAAGTCTCGTAAGTTAATCACGAAGATGATTCATAGTTGTAACGACGCTTAGAGAAGCACTACCCCAAGTCAGTTTCGCGCGGGGAAAACCGGCCAGTCAGTTAGTCGATGGTTCGCCTCACCCTATGGAAAGAACCAAGCTTTTATCGCGCGATCATCTAATTTCCCCTATCATAAACACGAATCTTCTCCGAATTTCCAAAGTTTTTTCCGAAAAACTACTATCCTCCTCCCTCCTCGTGGACGAACATTTTTGATCGCGATATACATAACAAATAATCCTAGGTAATACGTACAGAAAATTTATCAATTTTATAGTAATCGTCGCGAGCAACGATCCTTTTTACTTAAATTTCATCCTTAAAAGGCTAATCGTATATTTTATCTCTCTTTGTCTCTCTCTTTCTCTCTCTTTCTCTCTCTCATTCTCTTTCCATCCTTCCCTCTGTCATAATAAATCCAAAGTTAAGAAGTAAGTATTCTCGGATAATCGCATTGCCATAATCATCTCTTACTAGATAATCCTTCCCCTAACTTACGGAGAAAGAAAGCACCGAAAACTTAGAGAAATTCCTAATGTGAAACCATACGAGAAGAATCTTTTTAAAGTGGACGTTCGTGGACGTGTGCTTGAGAAGAGTGGAATGTGGCTGATGATGTCGGATAAGAAATACAGGCCGTGCGTGGCTGAATTCATATCCCGGATAAATCGGCTAACTTACCCTAATGCCGTGTCCTCCATGCCAGCTATCGGGAAGCGATCGATCCCTTTCTCGGTACCTCCATTCTCGCGTCCTCCTTTCTTTCTCCCCCGGTAGTCCAACGCCTTTCCTCTCCCCTTTCACCCTCACACACACTCTCTCTCTCTCTCTCTCTCTCTCTCTCTTTCGTTCTCTCCCACTCCCACACACTCTCTCTCTCTCTCTCGCTTTCTCTCTCTCTCCCTCTCTCTCTCTCTCTTTCTTTCTTACTCGCAACCCTTTTAATTCTTCAACGAAGAAGGCCAATAGCGGCAAACTCGAGACTTTCTCTCTTCTTCGAAAGCCGGTGAGCTTACATCTTGACGGTATAACGTACTAACGACTGCCAATAACGATGAGGATGGTGATTGTGCCGCTGGTGCCGCCGCTACTGCTGCTCTACTGATGCAGAACGCGCACACTCTCGCATCAGTCCTCCGCGGACGCACGACGACGATGACGACGACAATGACGACGACGACGACGACTATGATCTGTGTATTCTTCTCCTCGTGTTCTCTCGATAGTACGTAATAGCCCTGCGCGAGAGAGAATATTACGTAGCACGCCCACCATCATCACCACCACCACCACCGCCATCGCACGACAACGCTTCGCACCCCTTATTGTGAAACACGACATGCGCCGAATCTAAGGGTGCGTTTTTCATTAAATTTCGACCTGTCGATCTTTATTTTTATCTTTATCTTTCTTTTTTTTCTTTTTTTTTTTTTTTTTTTTTTTATTAAGGATAATATTCATAATTGTAGATCTAAAAATGAAAAGATTTAACGAAATGTTTTAATAGACAAGGTAAGTAAGTTAAGTAAATTAAATAAGTACAAATCTTTTAGGACTTACTCATTAATAATGAATTTTATAATCGAAAATGATGATATCATCGTTGATAACAAAATCTTTGTGATTCTACATAGAGGAAAGATCTTCTGGCATGGTTCGCGAAGAGAGTAGAACATTAATCAAGTCAACTTTTTCTGACCTTAATAGCTTTTTAAATGCTTCTTCTAAATCTTATTACTTTCGCGCGAACTTTTTAAAACACGCTTTTCTTTTTTTAATCGAAATACAAATGTATCATAACGATTTTTAATTGAATCACTTGCAATATATTGATACATATGATATTCGATGTTGGACTTTCAATCAATCCGCCATTTTCCGATGCATTCAAAGCAAATCTTCCCGCCTTCGATGTTTACCACCCACATGCACGACGCCATTACATTTTGCTACTTGTTTTGGAATGTATTACACGTATTTAAAAACACATGGAAAATATAAGGAAATTTATTAAATACTTGTCCCTCAAAAATCTTCGAAAAGAGATTGTGTAATGAGAAATATGAAATCGTTACATAGTACTTGAAAATTTTATAATAAATCTTCATCTTGCAACTTTGGACTCGTAACTCGCGTAAATATCTTCGAAAAGTATTTGATCTACATAAGAACCCAGCTTTATGCATACAAGTGATTCATGCGCCATCTCCGAACTATCAACAGATATTAGTGCTAGCCAGTGCCAGTGCGTCAGCCGATCATATAGAGTGTGTATATAATCTGCCAAACGTGTATCTATGATTACTCAAGTTCGTATGCTTCTACGATTCCCGCTTTTACGTTCTGTCAGTTTTCGTGACTTTTTAATCTTCGAGCGAACAACGAAGCAACAAGACCTTATAGATAAGTGCTCATTAACGAACGAGTCATGGGGGACGCAGCGATGAACGTCGCAGTGTCCGGTGGCGGTAGTCAGCGTGTCGTCAAAGAAGGCTGGCTTCAAAAACGCGGTACTGCCAAGTCGTTTATAATGTTTTTATTTATAAAATTGGCTTCTCGTCGACATCTCCAAGTCGACTTATTATATCTTCTGCTTCTTATGCCATATACAATTGTTCATGCGTATTTTCATTTGATGACAAGAATAATTAGTATCATTAACAGCATTATTTTTATATATTTAATGTAGCATTTATTAAATCCACATAATTCTATTATATGTAAATCAACTAGTTTATATTTTATAATACTAAGAATCATTTATGTAAACTTTTAACAAATAATATATTTCATAAATCGAAAATTACTAAAGGTTTTATAATCTTCTCTTAGGAGAGCATATAAAGAATTGGAGATCAAGATATTTCGTCCTCAGAGATGATGGTACTTTGGTTGGTTTCAAAGCTAAACCAGATCAACAAATGGCAGCTACAGCTCAACCATTAAATAATTTCACAGTACGTGGATGTCAAATAATGTCTGTGGATAGACCTAAACCATATACATTTGTGATCAGGGGTCTACAATGGACAACCGTAATCGAAAGGACCTTTCATGTAGAAACAGAACAGGAAAGAGAAGACTGGGTAGCAGCAATTAGGTACGATTTCGCAAATATACTTATTTACTGGAAATTTTATTAATTTATCATCATGTTATCATCATGTATAATATATAGAAGATCATAAACTTAATATTTTAAAAATATACTATATAATATTTTTAAAATATAGATATAATATTATTCAATAGGTATGTAGCCGATAGATTAGAGAATGAAGAACAACAACAACAACAGCCACAAATGCAACAATCTTCTTCATCAGAAGATATCGATATGGAATCTATGGGAGGTGGGAGGTCAGATTCATGTGGATCTCTTAGTGTAGTCTCTGCAGACATTGATGGCGGCAGTATCGATGAATTATCTGCTAAGTTCAGTGTACAGGGAACTTCAAGTAGTAAAAGCAGTGGCAAGAAGAAAGTAGTATGTATATTATAACCAATATAATATTTATATTTATTGTACTTGTAAATATAAGTATATATAATTTATTATATTTATCCTATATATATTTTTTTACAGACTCTTGAAAATTTTGAATTCTTAAAAGTTCTAGGAAAAGGTACATTTGGAAAAGTAATTTTGTGTAGAGAAAAAGCAACAGGACATTTATATGCTATTAAAATTTTAAGAAAAGAAGTTATCATTCGTAAAGATGAAGTTGCACACACCCTTACGGAGAATAGAGTTTTACGTACTACAAGCCATCCTTTTTTAATTGTATGTACCTGTATTATCCTATAAAATTATATAAAATCAAAGACATATTAATTTAGAATTAAAAGTTTAATAAACTGCATTGTTGATTTTAAATATAAATAAATCTTATTGCTTATATTTCAGTCTTTAAAATATAGTTTCCAAACGGCAGACAGACTATGCTTTGTAATGGAATATGTAAATGGCGGAGAATTATTTTTTCATTTAAGTCGATCTCGTATATTTACTGAAGATCGTACTCGATTTTATGGAGCTGAAATAATTTCAGCATTGGGCTATCTTCATTCTCAGGGTATCATTTATCGTGATTTAAAATTAGAAAATCTCCTTTTGGATAAAGATGGGCACATAAAAATTGCTGATTTTGGTTTATGTAAGGAAGATATCACATATGGTATGTATCATTTATATAAATTATAGATCATCATTTACATGAATTATGAATTATAAATTATAAATTATAAATTATAAATTATGAATTATAAATATAGGAAGAACTACAAAAACATTTTGTGGGACACCCGAATATTTAGCACCTGAGGTACTGGAAGATAATGATTATGGACGAGCAGTAGATTGGTGGGGTGTGGGTGTTGTTATGTATGAAATGATGTGCGGTCGATTACCTTTTTATAATAGAGATCATGAGAAACTTTTCACCCTTATTCTATTAGAAGAAGTAAAATTTCCCAGAACTATTAGTAATGAGGCAAAAGACATGTTGGGTGGTAAGTTAAATTCTTTTACTCGAGCTATTAAAAGATAAATGTTTAAATAAATGCAAAATTCTTTAATGCCTATGTTTTTAGGACTTTTAATTAAAGATCCCAGTAGAAGATTGGGTGGTGGACCTAATGATGCAAAGGATATAATGAATCATGCATTTTTTTCGTCGATTGACTGGTCAGATCTTGTACAGAAAAAAATACCACCGCCTTTTAAACCACAAGTTACATCAGATACCGACACGAGGTATTTTGATAGTGAATTTACCGGCGAAAGTGTCGAACTTACACCTCCTGACCAAGGTTGTTTAGGAAGTGGAGGTGGTTTAAATTCTATTGCAGAAGAACAGGAACATTTTCCTCAGTTTTCTTATCAAGAAAGCCATTCTGCTGCAACTTCTTCCATTGTTTCTATTAATCACTGACAATACCATAAGGTTTTTGGATTCTTATGTTGAAGTGTGTGATGAAGTGCATGGAGAATCAGGTAGATGTATATTTAAGAACTGTCCGAAGCTTAAATATTCTTGAAACATAGATCAGTCAGATTTCTGTCGATTTTTGATGCTTTTTTGTGCATCTACTATAGTTTGACACATATCTCCAATGGTAGATAATATATCCATGCATGCACACATGTATACATATAAACATTCACTAAATTGTACATGGTAAATTCATGTACTGTAAGTACAGAATTGGGTATTACTCTTTATACCTGCGCATAAAATCGAACATTATATAATGAGGATTTATCTATATTTTAAAACAATGTAGTTATTTTAAATATGATCTTCTAACCATCTATAACATGAACAATGACTCTTCTATTATTGAAGACAGCGATTATTATAATAATTCTAACTTTGTTTAATGAAGTGTAATACTCTACACTTTGCAGCTTTATTGTCCTTTCAGTAGAATAATTATATATATATATATAATTGTATATATATATAATTATATATATATAATTGTATATATATGTATATGTATATATATGTATATGTATATATATGTATATATATGTATATATATGTATATGTATATATGTATATATATATATATATATATATATATATATATATATATATTTTATATGTATGTATAGAGACAACTCCCCTGTTCTTCTTGTTTCATAATTTGTCAGTAGATCGTTGCGTGAAAAAAATGTTAAGTTTAGCCAAGTTAGAAGCTGATATGCTATCAAATGGTTTTGCCATTTTTAAAATGGAAGTGTAGCTGTAAATGATGACAGCTTTAATTGTATTATTGTATAAATTTCAAATTTTATTACAATTATTTGTTGTAATATCTAAGAATATCAAGATAAAACAGAATTTGTTTGCTTCGTGTAAAGCCACCTCCCACATTTATGTATCATGGTTGAACCAGTAAATGTAAGAATCTGATAAAAATGCAGATGGAGATGTAAATCACTATATAATTATAACTATTATTATGATTATTTGTATTATTACTATTATTATAATTCTTATTTTATTATAATATGGTATAATGATTATATATACATATATTTATATTTTAAGAATTAAAAAATTATATTGTATATCCGTATCATTTATTTCTTTCCTTTTAATTTGTACATTGTTTTAGCAATTCTGTAATTCGTTCTAAATATCATTAATGTTTATTAAACATTGGATTGCATAATACATTTATTAATTCTAATAGATATTTACGAGTATATATTCGAAATGAACGCTTAAAATGTAATTAGTATGTAGAATACTGCAAATCATTAGAAGTGATTTACTTCATAATCTTAATATTTTCATTGTACGTACATCTATTTTGTACTATATATATATGTATATATATATATGTATATATATATATGTATATATATATGTGTATATATATATATGAGCCGTTTTTTTTTAAAGTGGTATGAATCCAACTTTGAAAAAAAATGAGTTGAAATTAGTTTCATGAGAGAAAAAGAGAGAGAGAAAAGTCTCTTTTTTATATTTATAATAACAAAGTCAATACAGTACAATATCCTCATGAATTGGTCAAAAGAAATTTGGCTGTTAGATGGAATTGCATAAATGTTTTTTTTTATTGGTATGTCTATTTGCAACAATGAATCAATTTTTTTATTGTTTTCGCAGAACTAATTAGGAGAACTCATGACTTTTTTTGATTCTAACCTAACTCAAAACTACGATGTATTTATATAGTACATTCAGAATGTTACAACTCAAGATCATATGATAGACATATACACCAAACAAAACAAAAATATAAACATGGCATTAATATAGTTAAGAATTGTTTATTCTGACAATAATGTAAATGTGATTATAAATTTCTATTGTCAGGTCATTAATTTTATTAAATGACTGAGATTTTGGAGTTGCAGAAATAGCGCTAAAAAAAACAGATTTGTTATACAAACCTCAGGATTATTATAAAGTAATAGAGCAAAGTCAAAAAACAAATTAATTTTCTTTTATATAAAATGAAATATAAAGAATTTGTTTCATAAAATCTTTAAAAAAGGCAGTTTTAAAAAGAAAGATATATGTTAACAGAAAAACTATAAATTGGCTAAAAATTTGTTGCATGAGGTTTAAAAGGAACAATTTCTATTAAATTTTGTACAAAAAATTAATAGAAGAAAATGACAAATTTAAGTTCGAGATTTATCTGCAAAATAAGACCAAAAAATTTTTCCAAAATAATATCATTGCCATTATATATCAATTCAAGATCTATAACATCAGTTAAATATAGCAATATGAGTTTATTACATTATATACCTCCAATTCATTATAAATATTTCAGGACACTTTGTACGAAGCCAAATGAAGACTAAAATATGAATAAAAGTTATTAATATTATTCTTTACGATATACTCTAATTTTTTTCTGATAGCTTTTCTTACTAAATTATAATTATTTTCAAAAATGTTTACCAAACCAATAAATTTTTATATTCAATAATATATCTTTTGGTTTTCGTTTATTTTATAATTATTATTATTTATATTTTAGAATTACATTCCAGAAAAGTCTACGTAATTCTAAAATTTATCTGCTTCAATTAAAATATAAATTTAAATTTTGTATTATTTCACAATTTCGGCAATTTATTTTTCTTGAAATTGGAATAAATTCATTTGCTATTAATAAAAACACCGCTTCGCTCTGAGAATATTTTACAAAATTGCTACATAATATAATAAAATATACCTCAAATTTTAAAGGTACAAACAAGGTTATTAGCTTTTAACAATATTTAGACATATTAAAATGCAAGACATATGCAAGAGATATTACATATTTCGAAATAAAGGAAAATGAATTTATACCACTTCTAAAAAAAATTCATATATAAGTATACATATTTGCAAAGTTCTACTAATATTATTTTTATAATTCTTCATTTTTTTCTAGACCTAATTCTTTTAGATCATACGAAGGCATAAAATTATCTTTTACAAGCCAAAATTGATCTATAACAGCACCTTCTTTATCATCAGAAACCTATTAAAAAAGGAAAAGAAACAGTAACAAACAATTTATAAAATGCATTAAGCTTTAAAAAATGCTATTATATTCATCAGTTTACCTGTTCTAGATATAGATGTGTATTATTAAACGCTTTCATACGCGTATATCCATAATCAGAACTATGAAATGCTGACCAATCTGGTGAATTAGGAATAAACTTCTCTCTTCCTTCTTTACACCCAGCAGATCCTGTTACCAAATGTACAGGTGCTTTATAATTCTTATATGGTTCTTCATAACTACCATTGTATACCTATCAATTTAATTGATTTATTATTCTGTCAATGTATGCAAATATCTATGATTTAAATCATAAATATTGTCTTGTAATGACCTTAAAGTTATACATAGGCCACGTTCGTTCAAAACTATGTTCATGTGCCCATAGCATTAAATCAACTTTATGTTTAAGAAATAAGTCTTCCAAACCAAACCAATTCAACAATGGCAAACCAACTCTAACTAAGCTTTGATGATTGGTACAATCATCTGCATTTGCATTACTGCAATACATTGGTCTATGTCCAAATGTTACTATCCAAGGACGTTGAGCCCTGTGATTAAAAAGAAGTATTTAATATAATAAAATTATTTAAATAACATTTTTTAATTACCTAGTCTCAGGTCTATTTGCAGCTTCTAAATCTTTATCAAGCCATTCATATTGTTTTATAAGCTGTTTTATTCCATAATTCATAAAATAATAAGCTTCTGTTTCTATACCTATAAAATGTATAGGACCCATATCAAAACTATACCACAGTCCTTCTGAATCACTAGGCATTGTAAAGCGTGCTCTGTAAACAATTACAGGAGACATAGATGCATATATGAGTTAGTAATATTTGCTTTAATAATTAAAAAAAACAAACCTATAATTACTAAAATTATATTTTTCCTCGTGATTACCAGGTACAGTCATATAAGGTATATAAGCAGCAACTCCTTCAATTTGTCTCATAAATTCATCACCAACTTTAGCATTTTCAGTATTCATGTCATAAGCAAAATCTCCAATATGTATCGCAGCATCATATAGGCCACGATGAGTTTCTTCCTGTAGCCTTGATAAACTTTGAGCATTTTCATTTCCCATATCACCAAAGATTACAATGTGTGGTGACCATTTGATAGAGTTATGAGGAGCAGTTTTTATATAAAAGACATTTGACCAACCATATCGACTTCCACATTGATACACTAATTTACATATATTATCTTATAATATTTAAATTAATATTTTAAAAATATAAAATATATAAAGTATCTTACTGTAATGACTGTCAGGTGTAAGATTTTTCAACCAAACTCTATGAATATATTGTTGCCTTTTTTTTGATCCCCCATCAACAAAAAGAGTTGAATTTCCTGTGGCAGTTAGAACAAAGCCTCCTATACCATATTCAACAATAGATTCACCTGTATCATTTCTTGTACTCCATGTAACAACAATGTCATGAACATTATCTGAAAACGTAAATAATAAGTTTTATTTTTTAATATTTCTTTAATATCTATTAATAAATATTCTTTAATATAATTATATTTCTATCCTCTTTTTATATTTACAAAAGAAGCAATATAATTCATATAGAAGAAACATCAAAAGTCGATTGAAGTTATTGATCAGATAATGGATTTATAGATTTTATACAATAAAGGAAAGAGCAGTAATATATTTTGTAACATATATGTTATTAGAATACTTACCACCATATGAAAGATGCACTGATTCAGGTTGAAAATGTACAGTACTGTATGTTGAAGAAAAAATGGATAGAACCACAAGAACGGTAAACAAAGCCATGTCACTTTGCACGAACAACGTAAAATATTTTATCTGTAACAATGATTCATTAGAATATAACGAGATGATCAGGAACGCGTTTTTTTTTTTTTATAATATTATTATTGCAAAAAAAAAATCTATTATTACTTTATACTTTTGTATTAAATGAATATAAACAATTATTTCATTAAAAAATATATAATGTAGGAATTCTTTCTAAAACAGATTGTTTTATTTCTGTCATTTGTTAATAATTGCCACAATTCGCAGGTATACATAATTATCGCTAATCATCCCCACTTTTAATAAAACATTAGTAGTCTATATGTGCGATAATACTGTTGTATTGTACACGAACAAAAGGCATAATCAAAATTCAATCTAAAGTTAAGGCCAGTTTACAATGCATTTAATAATGTCACATATCACATCAAAATATGAATATTGAGCAATTAAAATAATTTTATTGATTTAACATTATTTAATTAATATTATTTAATAAAATCCTTTCTTTACCAAAAATTATATTAGATGAGATTTATTGAATTATAGCAATTCAAGAATATATATTGCTACAATAGTCCACAATTGAATAAAGATAACTATGATTGGAGGAATTCGCAAACACGTGATGTATAGAAAGTCTTTACTCAGGTCATCATTAATTGGCTTGTATTATAAGTTCGCGGTTTATTTAAATCAAACAAATTTGTATTTTTGTATTTTCTGGAATTTTTATAGATTATATGATAGTATATAGATAAATATATTATCGTTATTACATATCTGCGATTAATATAATATTAAAATAACAATTGTGAAAAAAATAATGTATTCTCTACTTTGCCTATTACATATATTCACCTAGAACATCCATAGAAGAATTTTATAAAATTTTTGAATAAACAATACAATGATCTCATTAAATTTTATGTTTGTAATTAGAATAGAAACATTTTTTTTATCCGATTACATTTATATTTTATCATACGAATGTCAATTTTAATGATATATTCTTGTCTCATTATTCATATCATTTTATATATGACAAAAGTTACAAAAATATTAATATTTTAAAGAAACTAAATATACATTTTTAAATCTAGTTTTCTAATATAATAAAAATTACGAAATCATCAGCCTCTTTAGCTCAGTGGTAGAGCACTGGTCTCGTAAACCAGGGGTCGTGAGTTCAAACCTCACAGGAGGCAAATTTTTTTTCTTTTCCATTTCTTTCCATTAAAACAAATTTTATATAATATTGAAATTAATTCTACAGAAAAGAAATTAGTTCCATTTCTATCTTGACACTTGTTCGTAATAGGAAAAATAGAACAATATATTAATACATTTGTACAATTAATTTAAAAAATTTATTAAAGAAACGAAAATTATTATTATTATTTATTGTAGAGAGAGGAATGAAACTTTTGTATATGACACGATCTTTTTTGATATAGAATATTCTAATTTAGTTTTACTTTTATACCTTGACGTTAATATCAATTCGTAATTTCATTTTAGTCACGTTGTAATATACAACATTACATACGATAATGTTCCTTTTCGTCTAATAAACGTTATGAGACTTTGAAAATAAAAGTCATAAAATTATACAAAAGTCAATAGAATAAGTTTGAAGATATGAAAACTTCATAAAAAAATCATAGATTCACGCTTTCTGATCATCATATTTTTTTTTTATAAATGATCCACATTATCAAGCATAAAAACAAAAATTGTGTCAAAAAGGTATTGTGTCAATAGTTACAATGAAAAAGATAATTTTTATACTTGCATTATAACGTTAGAATAAATAGGAATAATATTTATAACGTAAATAAAAATATGAAATACTATGAAATCCATAGAAATATTGTGTTTCGTCATAATAATTAATATTGTTATTAAGGCTGTTTACTAGCCCTGGTTCTATAATGATTTACGCCATCAATGAAAATACGTAATTCTTGATTAATAAACATGGTCTCATTTTAAACCATAAAGTTTAATGTAGGTCATAATTTTTTTTAACTTTTGAAAAAGCTTTACTTTCTTTCAAAATAATCATATTAAAGAATGGTATTTTTCGAGAATAGTTTATACACAAATAAAAAGCTCTTTCAAATATTCAAAAAAGATATATCCTAAATAAAATTTTCAATCAAATTTTGTTGTTACAGTTTTTGAGTGAAAATCGTTTACATTAGGACACGAATTTTTTAAAGTTACGTATATATGAAAATTACATTTAAAGGAACATAGATTTATTCGTTAACACTCCAGTTTAAATAAATATAAATATAAAACTTTTCGATTAGATAAAATGCGAAACTGTTCTGTTTAATTTTCGGAGATTTTTATTGTAAGGTATTCTTCGTAAAACATGATCAGTTTAAAATAAATTCAATTTTAACTTTCGACAAACATAAAATAACATTTTACTGACATTCGAACAATATACGAGGTATATGAACTATAATTAATTAAATAATTATTTAAATACTACAACATTTCCTAATCAAAATAGAAAAACAAGATTTAATATGATATATATATATATATATATATATATATATATATATATGTATATATATCTTATTTGAATAACTTAGCATAATATTCGGTTGATAGAGTATGTATTATGATAAATATTTATGAGGGATATATAGCATTGTTATAAAAAGAGATTGTTATAAAGAAGAAGTACGGTAAGATTCAGTTCCAATTTTTATAATTCGTTTCGCCCGGAGAAATAAGATACAAAGGAAAAATCATGAATAAATATAAAGAGGCAAAGGAATCGTACAAATTCTTCAGATATATTAATTCAGAAACAGGCGAAGAAGTTGTTATTTTAGGATTTGATGGTAGATTTTTTGAATCCAATAATGTGGAAAAATTGAAAGATAATTTTTTAAACTACAAAAATTGTATCACTGATAACAATCATCGAAGGAAAATATGTATCGATTATATTAATTTTATTGAAAAGAGTAAGTTTGTTAATTTTAATATTATTTTAATTGGTTGAATTTATCTATCCAAAATGAAGAACTCGGTGTGAGAATTAAGTTTTGGCGGAAATTAAACATTTCAAATAATACTGCTAAATGAAGAATATTGTTTTGATTAACTATACGCACACATATATTACTATTATAATATAAAACGTACATAATATATATAATATTTAAATACATTTTTTTTATTATACTATTATTATTATTATTATTATTATTATTATTATTATTATTATTATTATTATTATTATTATTATTATTATTATTATTATTCTTATTATTATTATTAGTAGTAGTAGTAGTAGTAGTAGTAATAGTAGAAGTAGTAGTTGTAATTCTTAAAGTCGAATAAAATGGACTAGTCATACAGGGGAGAAACAACATAAAAAGGTGCTACTATTACTATATCATAAATAGGATAGAAATAAATACATGATTTAATTTATATTAAAATAATATATTATATAATTATTTACTCGATATTTTTGATAAATCATTGCATTAATGTTGCTTCATTGTCGTAAATTTTCATCGTTCTTATAGGGACAAATAATCGTATTAATGAAATGCTAAATAAAAATTTTGTAACGTAAATCGGAAATGAAAAAACATTTATATAGTATTTCTAAATGTTTCTACTTTTAATTTAATTGAAACATTTCTTGACAGAATGATATTTATGATACCAAAGCTTCCGAAAAAAATTGTACTAATATTAAACAAGATATATGTACATTATGACTATATATAATACCTACCATATTATACTGAAATTTGACTTTTCTTGTTTTGAACGGTACTATTTCATTGTTGAAGATATACATCGTATTCATCAAAACAAATAATTGTGTTAATAAGACACAAAAAAAATTTAATGGCATTGATCGATAATAAAAATATGAGTAGAGTATTTCCAGGCGGAATATCAATTACAATACCAAAATTTATGGAAAATATGGTACCTACTCTTTGTAAGATTTAAATTTAATATTCTCAATTATTATATATCTATCGTATTACGGCCAAACTTGACTTCGTTTTTATTGATTAATATTGACTCGTTAATCAGAATCAAAGATTAGATTAAAATGTGTGCATTTATTTAAATAGATTTAGCATAAAAACTATATTTACTGCGGTCAGTACATCAGAAAAACGTAAATTCATTAAAGAAACATTTCCTAGTATCGATGATAATTATATTGGAAATTTTCGAGATACTAGCTTCGAGAATATGATTTTCCAAGAAACCGATGGTGCAGATGTAGACATTGTCCTAAATTCCTTAGCAGAAGAAAAACTTCATGCGTCGTCTCTGCGTTGTTTGGCTCATAGAGGACGATTTTTAGAAATTGGAAAGTTCGATTTATTGGTAAATAATCAATTAAGCACCGGAATTTTTAGTATTAATAATATAAATAATACGTTTCGCTTGCAAATAATAATACGTAATATTAATCTAATTTATTCATGCTTATATGAGAAAATGGAATATCGATCGAACGTATACGTAGATCTTTTCTTCATGGAAATTCATCTTTTTGCTTTATCGCGATTTCATTTGCGATTTTAAATTTTCTTAAAGAACCGAGTTTCACTAAGATAGCTTTCACCGTACCTTTGGATGTACCTTTGATATGATTTAATGTACCTTTTTACTTCGAACGCGGATTTTAGAGTAGAGTCAACGTTAGTCCGTGAATCTTCAGATGTAACTTCCATTTAGTGAGACCTGGATCGGAAATATTTGCGATAAATTAATTATAAATTGTGCAATATAAGTATTAGCGAGCGAATGGCTGCATATTTCAATGTATTATCAAAATCCCTTCAATCTAATTCTAATTAAACATTAAAGTACTAACACTTTATATACTGCCAATAATATTTGTACAAGCAAATAGATAAGATATAGTTAAATTCAAAAATAATTTTTCTAAATTTATAAATTTATATACTAATTATCATGTGTTAATTATATTTATTATCTTTTATGTTTTTATCGTGAAACAGATACGTATTGACGTCATATCTAGCATGGATCATTGCAAAACGCACACTATCATCAAAGAAAGATATATTGTACATATGAGAGACTGAAAAGTTCTACTAACAGTCCTACTAACGCTACTTACTCTACATACACGAAATCAATTGTTATGTTACGTGAAAAAGAGAAAACCAAACAAGCTTATACATCGACACAATAGACTCATGATAGAGACAGCTTTCCTTATTTATATTCGTAGTTCATATTTTGTCCATACATGTCGCTAAAATCAAACATGCTTTAAACAAAAAGTAGTGAATAGTTATAATTCAGTCATTTTATTGTTATTATCATTAATATCATCATTTAATTATTCATTATCGCCAAAATTAATATCATGATTAATTTCATTTATTAATTTATATATAAATGAATTTAAATATAAAATGAACTTAATGTTTTATTATTTCATATATCTATTCATATTGATATCTTTATTGATATTTATCGATAGTATACTATCGATAGAATGAAAGTAGCCGCCTGACTTTTGCATCATTCTATACATGCGCAGACCTATTTAAAATTTCATATCTTATCGTCAGTATGAAAAATTTGTCTTTTGAACTTATATTCTTTGTAAATATTTTTCTAAATTGATTTTCTGTGTAAAGATAGAATTATTATAGAATTTGTAATAATTTTAGAAATATTATTTGTTATGGAGTCTATGTGTCAGTCAAAATAGTGTTATTAGACATATAATATTGTAAATAGGTTATGTTTATATTTTCTATCGCTATCAACAGTTAAGTGACAGCACTTATGGAACATTAAAAAATCTATTGCTTTGTAATCTGAGGCAGTTTATAAATCATCGTCTCATTATGTAAATTAATTACAATTACATTTCGAGGTGTTATTATAATATTTATTATATACATACAAAATTGCTAAAAATCTTATAACCTATTTATATGGTATAAAATGATATAGTACTCTATGCACATAATTTTGATAATTTAGTGAATTCTAAATATGGAGTCGTTTACATCATTTATGGACATTTTTAGAAGATGTGTACAAGAAAACAATACTGATGATCTAGTAGATTTTTTAAAGGATAGTCGTAAATACTTCCAAAGTTTAACGAAAGAAGAGAGCAGTGAGTGTTCATATATATATATATATAGAAATATTAACATATCTAAAATTTATTTAAATCACAAATTTTTTTTCACAGAACAGGCATTATTGAATCTTTTTAATAGCGATAATGGATTGCTCTCTTTTCTCAAGAATGAACTTGATAGGCCAGTATCACGAAAAAATTTTGATAAAGTGGTTAAAGAAGTTTTTCTAATAATTGAATTTATTATAGAAAATTTTCATATGATATTTCATCAGTATATTCTACCAATTAAAGTAAGAATATAACTTTATATATGTAAAATACTGAATATCTTATATATTGTAAGTTCATCATTTAAAGTAAAGTTTTTGTGATTTATTTATTTTATTTAGGCTATTTGTCAATTGGCGCTTATTATGCATTGTTCTGTAAATATCAAAAAGGCTGCTTGCAGTACTTTGAACAAATTAATAAAAACATTTGAAGAAGATAAATTAAATTTAGATGAAACAATCGAAGAGTTTATGTCTAAATTTAATGAAAAATATAAACTCAATTTCATTGGTATGTTATTTAATAACATGTTGAAAACAATAGTAATCCTTATTTAACATAACATATAAACATTTCTTGAAAGCATGTACTTTTATTACAGAAAGAAGTTTCATCTTCTCTGTTTTTGGAACAATTGCACAATATCATTCACAAATTTCAAAATTGCAGAGATATAAAAATAATATTTTTATATTATTGTTTAATGATTTTAAAAGCCAGGTATAATGCATTATTACTTGAATATTCTACATGTACATGTAATAATAACATTTTTATTTTTATAGTATAATCCGTCATTAAAGAATCAACGTAATGAGATTCAAATTTATTTGGAAGTTCTTACTAATATCTTAAATAATCTTTGTGAAACTGAAGAAATAGATTCAGAATATTATGCAGAATTATATAAATGGATCAAATATCTTAGCATGCCAAATGAAAATTCAGCAAAAAAGTATATTATGAGAACAGCAATTATTTTGTTATCAAGACATATGAATTTATTTTCTACATTTGTATGCAATGATTATGAACATTGGCATATATTGTTTACTAATTTAACAAAAGAGAAAGATACAAATGGACAGTGTGGGCAACAAGCATTGAAAGCCTATTACAATAATTTTGAAATTATGTTAAGATCTAGTGATGAAGAAAAAAATAAAACAATGTTTCTGGTAATAAATTTTTACATACAATAAGAATATACTTCATTTTTAATATTTAATAATATGTATTTAAATAACATTTATATTTATATATGTGTATGTGGATATGTGAACTTTCAGTATTTTAAAAATCTTCTTAAAGAACAACTAATGGATCCTGCATTAGATCCAAATTCATTAAGACTTGTAGTATATGGATTTAGTAAATTGGCTGCTCCTTGTAAAAGATATTTTAGTAATGAAGTTAAAGATATGTATTTACTTATTGCTCGTTATGCAGTTCCTTTGTGTTTGAGGTATTTAGTTTTTATTATATTCTAACAACAAATATATCTATAAATATAGATATACATGTATTATGACTGTGTATATAATTATTAAAAATTGATATTATATTTCTTATTTGTACTTTAGAGAAAATGTGGAACATACACAATTTGAAAATATCAATGATTACCAAGAAGCATTATCAGAAATACTTCTTTACGTATCAGATGTGTCCATTGGGCAAATAAAACTTCTGATAAAAATTAGTGTTTTCTCTATTAAAAGATATCCTGATTTCTCTGGGATGCGTAAAACTTATGTAATTTCGTCTTTAATAAAAACTATAATTAATATAGCTTCTATAAACAAAATATTATTAGATGAATTTCTTTATAATATAAGTAAGTATATGTGTATATATATATATATATATATATATATATATATATATATATATATGTTTTTAATTTAATTAATATAAAAATCTTTTATTTTAATATATTCTAATTTTATATAGTTCTTGATGGTATTGTGTGGACATGCTCACACACATTGCAGATTGATGCTGAATTGCAACGTGAGCTACATAATCTTTCAGAATGTCCAACTTGTTACAAGAATTATTTACCTTTGTGGACCGAATTGCTGAAACCAAATAGATACAAATATGGAAAAATATTAATAGCACAGCAAGTGTTTGATAAAATAATAAACGTCTATATTATGTTACTAACTAAAATAAATTTAAATACTAAGATAAAGGAAGATTGTATTCTTTCTGATGTAGCTTTGTCTCAAATTGCTGAAAATGAAACAGATTTCAGGATATTTCTTAATATGGTGGATCTTATGGTTGATATAATTGACCAGATGGAACCGTTTCTGTTGAAAAATACAATACATAAATTTTTATATGAAATTATTAGAATGTCTTATAGATATCCTTTGATATCAGGATTTTACAAATTAGTTCATGCAATCATAAAGAATTCTGAAATATTTTCTGCTCTGAATAATGAAGATGATAATGATACAGAAATACGAGAATTACTGCATAAATATTTGATAAATACTTTAGATCAGATAATTTCTTTTTCCAATGAGTTATTCACTGCTTGTCTTTATTTAATTATGTGTATGCCAATTACTTACGTTGCAAACGTATTGAATCGTACGATTCCTACATTCAAAATTGCTATTATGATGAGTTTGAATGATTTCGACCTTGCTTCTGTTATACTTGATACTTTAGAAAAATGGATATCTCATTTAAATCGAGAAGATACAAAGGATTTCTTATTAGAAATAATACCAAATTTAGAATTATTTTTACAAAGCAAGGAAAGCTCTACTGAATTATTACAAGATATTATAAAGTCTGAAAGAAAAGTTATTAAACATATAACTCTAATTGATAATGACAACACATTGGAAAGTATTCAAAGAAGAATCCTTTTATTCTTTGGCTCATTGGATTCTAATGTTTTATCAGATGTTGTATATACAAGAGCTTTAAACACAGGATCAACTTGGGATAAGAAAGATTTACTGAAATGTACATTGCTTTTTCCAGATTTGAGTGTAGAGTTTCATTTTGATAAAATTTTTCCCAGATTGGTAACATTAGCTCAAAGTTCTGGAGATAGACGCACAAAAGTAATTGCAAGTGAATTACTTCATAAAATGGTTTCATTTATTCTTGGTAAAACAAAACAACATTTAAGATTAGAAGATATAGATCGTTTTGCTACTTTATATGAAGCATTATTTCCAGTATTACTTGACCTTAGTTGTGATTCTGATGAAGTTGTGTGGAAACTCTTTCAACCTCTAATGATACAATTGTCGCATTGGTTGAGTTCACAATTTATGTCCAACTCACTTGCAACCGATCTATTTATAAATTCACTTTTTAATGGTCTGTGTAATAATGGAAAGTCATCTGTCAGAGAATTTTCTGGCTTATGTTTAGCCGAATTTACAAATTGGTCTTTGAGACAATTATCAAAGATGAACGAACTCAATATTTATGTTAATAGTATCATAACAAAAATTACTAATTTTGCAATACATCCTTCTAAGTGCAAACGTATAGCAGCAGCTACTGCTTTTAATCATCTTTATAGATTTATGCGTGAACATGAAGAAATAATTACAACATATTGGTTAGAGCTATTATATTGCTTTATTAAAAGTTTAGAAGAATGTAATGATATTTCAATTCATAATGCTCTTAACCATATCAATAAAGTCATACAAATTAAAGAAGATTTATTGAATGAAGATCATCCACAATGTAGAAAACCACCTGCATTTACAGGAAGAACATTAACTGATGCAGTTAATTGGTTATTTACCCAATGTGGATCTTTGGATCCAAATTGCAGACAAAAGAGTATGGAATTGTTTGTTCAGATTTCTAAATGTCTTTTTATTTATAATTCACCAATAGAATTTATTGAATCTTATATTGAGAAAAATGGAATACAAGCAATTAATTGTATAATACTAAAAGATTTAAAATTAAAAGGAGAAAATGTTTCCTTTCAAAATATGTTATTGCTTTTGAAAAGTTTGGATTGTTATATGTGGTTGATAAACAAAAAATTAATCGACATAAATTATTTATTCACTGATATAAATCCTGAGAAAGATGTTATTTTCGATTATATAAAAAATTTTATACACTTACTATTGAAAGTTAAGATGCAAACAGAAGATAAAGTAGTAATTTCTAAAGAAGCTGAACAATTACAAACATTGCAATGCAAAATTATAATGACAATATTCGATTTTATTAAAATTCTTCTCAATTTAAATAGTAATATTATACCTGATTTTTTTCTCAATGAAGAACTATTTGAATTAATAGCTAAATGTGTAATATGTCCACAAGTATTAGGATTTGACATGAGAAATATTACAATAAAAGAACAATTACCATTATTATTGGAACAGTTACTACAAGTACTTGTACAAAAAATGAATGAATCATTACAGTATTCTTTTAAAAGAAAAATAGAAAGTTATGTAATGAAACATTGTACTACTTTTTTGGCTTTACATAGAAATAATGATACAATATCTACAGAAATCAGGGAATATGTAAAAGGTCTTATTATATTAGAAAATTGTAATATTCTTTCTCAATTGTGTAAGGTCAGCATTGATATAAATATTATTTTATAATTGATAAAGCCATAACATATTTATCACTAATTGTTTATTACAGGATCAAAAAACTTTCGAAAATTTAGAACATAATGTTGAATATATTTTTAACTCTTTGTCAAAAAAGGAAGCTGATATTTTGGTTTGTGTTAGCTTCCATTCACAAACAATAGAATATTTACAGAGTGTGATGGAATTGTTTCTTACAAATTGTAAGGTAAATAATTTCTTTATAATATGAATACATAATTGTGATATATAGGTATCTGTGATATTGTCTTAGGAATAGTATTATTATCATAATATTTTTTTAAAATATTTATTTTTTTGGCTTAATTTAAAAATTTATTTCAGCCATCGATGACAAAAAAATTAATAAATTTAATTGGAAACAATGATATGTTGTTTGGATTAGATTCTATAGAAATATCATATGGAGAATATTTTTTGAGTACATTTAAAGATATCATTTTTGGATATATTTTAAAAGATATAGAAGAAACTATGACAATTCTTGAAAATCTATTACAAACAAATACACCTTTTGCATTAATTATGTTAGAAGAATTAATGCTATTTACACAGCATCACAAAAATAAATTTAAAGATAATATAGAACCTTTAGTAACTACAATCATAAAAAAATTCATTACTTTAAACAGAGCTGTAAATAATATTGAGAGCAGAAAGGAGAAACTAATTAACATATATGGAATTTCTGTGCATTTATTGCATGATCCTATAAAGGTTGTGCACATGTCAGAATATTTTTATCAATGGATTCTAAAAGAATTCGCAACAGAAAAAATAGATATTGAATATAAGACTAAACTTCTAGAAAATTTCCTTGTGTGTTTAACAGATATGTCATCTACATATAAACCTGAATTAGTTACTATTCTGCACACATTAAGAAAAGATAGACTTTCGATATCGCAAAACATATTGTCTAAGCATAGTATAGATGCAATGAAAATTAAAAATTGTTTCTATATGCTATTAACTCTATTACCTATTACAAAATCGTTAATAGTTTTTGAAACTATAATTTTCTTTGCTGCAGGTGGTGGTGAATATTTGTTCACTGAAAAATTACAAGAATGTATGAAAAAATATTTTAATACTATTCCTTGTAATTGTGTTTTAAAATCATTAGAAATGTGTTATAAATACTTTATGGACCTTAACAGTTTTGGAAATGATAGCTCCAGTAGATTTGACATTTTGCAAAAGTTTCTTTTACCAATATTTCAGTTTTGCAACATAACTGAAATTGAACAATTTTATGAGAACAATATTAAAGATATTTATACAATTATTACCAAAGATCTTATAGGTAATAATATAGATAAACAACAACTTATTATATCTACAATTGGATGTTATGAACTTGTTGCTATTATGTTTGCAAAAATAGATATACTAAAAATAACTGGTGTTGAAAGCAAAATTACAAGAAATGCTATTGATGACGTTAACACTGGTAAAGAACTTTTATTAGAATTATATAAAAGGACTCTTCATGTGAAATCATTGAGAACAGATAATCCAGAACATAAGGAATTTATGAGATTATTGCAGTGTTCTGCATATAACTGTTCCATAGCAATTGTAAGTTTAAAAGATGAAGAAGAAGCATATTTGAGTGTATTTGGTGAAAATAGAAGTAAAAATATGCTTATATGGGAAAATATTATCGATTTGGATAAGAAATATAATATTCAACAAACTATTGAATATTATTCTAAAAATCAAAAAAAGCTAATTAATATAAGAAACTTCGTGAACCAACAATTTAATATGAAAGAAAGGAATTATTCATACATTTATAGCTACAACATAGCTGAATCAACACTCAATGAAGATTTAAATGCTTATGATTTAAATGAAACTAATATTATTCGTAAATCTAATAATAGTAACAAAGAAGAAAGTATGAGCTTATTGTTTGAGTCTGATGATTTGAACAATCATGAATGTATGCCATCTATTTGTGGAGTGCTAATACATATGATATCTAAAGAAATTTACAATATTTCCGACAAAGATAATCTCTCATTGCCTAAATTATTAAAATGTTTCTATGATTCTATGTTAATTCAAGGCAATAATAATATCAGATTGTTTATGTTAAAAGTTATATTAAATACCTCACAGCTGTTTGAACATTATGCAAAATTTTTTCTTCTTCCAGTTATGGCTACTATTAATTCATATTTAAACACAAACAAGTTAAATTATATTATTACTGATGCTTTATTGACATTAATAGATTGGCATAAAGTTGCCATACCTAATGAAACTAAGGAGAAAGTATACGCCCAAAAACTGTTTGAAGGACTTCTTCAAAAAGTACTAATATCTGACGATAAGAATACACCAAGAGCAATTTATAAACATAATGTTAATATTATTAGAATGATGGTTAAAGTTTGGCAGCCATGTTTAAAAGTTCCAACAAATTTAAATGAAATAATAATAAATGCACCTAAAGCAGCAATTCATCTGATATTAATATGTTTAGCTAACAATATGCATGCAGAAATTATTTGTAGAGATGATATTTTAGAATTTCTACAGAAAGTTGTTGAAAATTGGCAAACAGATGAAGAAATGATTTTACAAAGTTGTGAAGCTCTTGGAATAATATTTAAATTTTTTAAAAATGATGTGAATTATTCTACTAAATTACATGACATTGCTGAAAAATTACGAAGTTTTTTTCGACAGATGCAAATGAAATTTGAAAATAGACAAATTAGATGTATTCATGCTCTGTGTAAGAATTATCCAGATCTAGCCATAGAATATATTGAATTTATTACACTAAATATGTCCAGAGTTGATTCTATGGGAAAAGCTATTTGTCTAGAATTATTTTTGTTAACAATTCCACAACTTTCTAAAGAACAAATCATAAAGGAACTTAATTACATAAAGTTCCATGATATATTAAAAAACCGAATTGCGCTTCGTGAAAAAATAGCACTTCAAATTATACATGCATTAGTTCTTATATTAGAACCATTGGATCTACTGCCACTTGCTAAGTTGGTTTCTCCATATGTAAAGCATGATTTTTCAGAATATAGAGAGATAGTTTACAAAATCTTCATGAATATATATAATAGATATTTAAAAATTACTCCATATGATAATAATATAGAAGAGTTGATGTATGTAAGTAAACAAATTCTACTTGAAGGTTTATTAGATCCTGCTATAGAATTACAAACTAAGATATTAAATTTTTGGACAGAAGATAACAATTTAGCAAACAAAACAACAGATAGATTGTTAGAAATTTTGAACATATATTCACCCAATATAGAAGACGTTTTTCTACCATTTATTTCACTTACAATGTTGCATCTTCTAACAAAGACAGTTCAGTATAAAAGTAAAATGTTCGATCCTTTAACTACATGTGTTTATAAAAATTATGAAATTGTTCCATCATGGAAAATAAAAAATGTAGGATCTGTTGCACCATTATTTGCTTCTTCGTTGGCAAGTCAAATGACTCAAGTATTTACTCAAACAATATCTTCAATAGATAATTTTGATTATTTTTATACATCATCTCAAAATAGTAACATCAACATAAAGTTACGTGCAACAGAAGATCCAAAATTTGAACCGACATATCTGGATGAAGATCGTGCCAACCAAATGTTTTTGAATGATATGGAATACGATAGGAATTTACAAAAATCAAAGATTTTACAACCTGCTGATAATAAACGATCACAAAGATTTGTAGCCAATCAATCTGTTATTATAGATTTTATAAAACAGAAAGAAATAACAAAAAATTCACAACATGCTGAAATGATAAAAAAGGAAGCAATAAGACAAAGGAATAGTGTAAAGTTATGCAGGTAAGTATTTTTATATACATATACTAGAAACATTAAGAGTATATCATTATAATTTTGTTTTGCAAAATTGTAGGGAGTATAGATTAGGCGACTTTCCTGATATTGAAATTACTCTTTCCGATTTAACTGAATCGCTGCAAAACTTAATCAAAAAGGATCAACTGATTTGTAAAGACATAACAGTTACTATGTTTAGTTCTTTTATAGAAGCTATTAAAAATCAACAGGATACAAATATCCTCAATGATATTATTTCAATTTTAAAGCAAATATTATGTAACTGTCAAGGAAGATCTCCCCTCATGGCTGCAGTGTTAGAAACAATGTTTACATGTCATATAATTGACTGTTCTCCTGACATTACAGCAAAGATTTCTAAGGCAAATAATTTTAATTCGATTGCTACACTTCTTTTAGAAGAAAATATAATATATTATTTAGATGAAACACCACCACCTCAGAAAAGAATACATTTGATTGAGAATGAAATCAATGAGCAGACTAATAAATGGATACAATTAGCGAAACTTTATGAATCTATGAATGAAACTGACATTGTTTTAAGCATTTTTCGAGATAAAATTGATAATAAACATTTACAGGTATTGAATTATGTAATATACATATTACATACAAACAATAACAATTGTTTTATTTCTCAATATATTTCTTTCTTTTAATTTTAATGTTTATTATTATTATTATTGTTATTTATGCAAAACCCAAATTTTATTCTAGGACTCATCTTTTGCACGAGTTACATCTGATTGGATAAGAGGAAAATCTGCATATGAAACTGTCTATACATTAGAAACAGGATTAATTAAAGAACACTGTCTCCAAGGTTTATTCGAATGCTTGAGTCATTTGTCAGATTGGGACGAAATTAATAAATATATAAAAGATAGATTGGATAAAAATTTTGAAAATATTTGGAATGATACATGGAAAAATTGGATGTTTCCATGGATGTTTCAGGTGTATGTACACAAATCATTACTTTCAGATGAAAGTTTAGAGTTTAATGAATTTAAGGAAGTTTTAAACGTTTGGTTTGAAGATGAACAGAAATTAAGTTATATTAAACGTAATTTTGGAGAAGATATAGCTTTATTTTTTTTAAATGAAGAACAAACCATTGCTCATGATTTTCTAAATGCTGCTCTTGATGAACTAAGAGAAGAGTGGATACATCTACATCCACTATCAGTTCAACTTAAAAAAAAGAAATTGGAAAAACTGCATGGAATCAGTGACATTGATCTATTTTTAAAATATTTGAAGGTCTCAGAAACTACTCAAGGTGCACAAAATTTACTAAGATTTTGGTCTAAGAATATTCCTTCAATACAAGATGACCTTCTCTTATGGAATAAACTGATCTTGTATAGGACAAACTTTGTACCTCTGTATATAAAACATATAAAAAGTATAATGGAAACTGATACACAAAGTGATGAAGAAAATAAGTATATTAATGAATTACAGAATATTTCTTATCAATTATCACTTGATATGATTAATATGTCTATAAGTCACAGAAATAAATCTATAGCAAGTGAACATTTTTCCTGTCTGAAGAAACAGATTGATTCCTGTTTACCACAAATTAAGCATAAATATATATTAACTGCAGCTAAACTTAAATACCTAAAAGGAGAAGATGAATCAGTTATTGAAAAAAAATTATCTTATTATGTTTTTTCATGGAAATATTCACATAAAATATTATATCAAAATAATCTTGATATTTTGCTACATATTGCTACTAGACAACATATAAGTATGTTAGCTACAAGATTTGTACAATTAAGTTATGAAAATACACAATTTGCTGATATATTATTTAAAAATGACATAATCTTAAAAGAACTATGTGTCGAATTCAGCAATATTGAGAATATAAGAAATCTACTGGAATCTTATAGCTTTAATAAAATGAAAGAATGTTGTAGCATTGGAAATAAAAAAGATTGTTATTTTATTTTGTCAAAATATTGTTATGATCAACTTTGTAAATTTTCTAATAATATTAATTTTTTTAAAGAATTTGTTAATTCTACATTAAAAGCAATGAGCTATGGTTCAGTAGATGCAGCACATTATTTTCCTTGTTTATTGAAATATCAGTATTTGAATAATGATGAAGTTAAAGAGATTTTTATAAGCAATACTAGCGAAATTCAGTCTTGGCTATTTCTTAGATGGCAGGCACAATTATTTTCTCATCTAGGGACATCAATAGCAGATTTGATCATACCGATTATTGAAAGAATTATTCAAGATTATCCAAATGCTCTTATATACACACTTCGTTTAACAATACAAACGAATCCGAGTGCCATGAATGATTCACGAATGTATAAAATCAGGCAATTTCTATACGATAATCGAGAATTAGAACAATTTCTTGAGGCAATGCAATATGTAGTTCAACCAGAATCATATTTGCAGTATTATCTCAATGAATGTATTAAAAATTTGTCCAAGGGTACAGCAACTGCAATTGATACGTTGTTGAAAAAAATTTATCCATCTTCAAAAAAAAATAGAAATGAACCAAGACCAGGAAATATTTATGGTATCTTTAAAAATAGTAAATTTAATTTAACACGACTTGAAACAATGAAAGACGAGAAAGAAATTCGTCAATATTTACAAATTATAAATGAAACTCTGAAACAATCTTTTAAAGCAAGGAAAATCAGTACATTATTGAAAGATTATAGTCCGTGGTTATGTGAGTTTAATGAAAGTCATTTAGAAGTACCAGGACAATATACAGGCTATAGAAAACCCATGCCACAATATCATACTAAGATTATGAAAATAGAACCAATTGTAAAAGTTATGGAATCATTACGTAAACCAGTTCGTATCACTATAGTAGGAGATGATGCAAAGGATTATATGTTCTTAAACAAATTTGGAGAAGATTTAAGACTCGATCAAAGATTACAACAAACTTTTTCAATCATAAATAAAACTTTGAGTACAGACATAGCTTGTAAACAACGTCATTTATTTATTGATACTTATCAAGTATGTAGATTTATAATGTAATTTCATAAATAATTCATATATCTAAATTAAATAAAAATATAATTTATTGTATATTAATTGCAGGTAATTCCACTATCAACATCATTAGGACTTATACAATGGATTAAAAATACTAAACCACTACAAGATTTAATTTCTTTTACTATTCCTGAAAATAAACGTCTTCATTATGAAACCATTGAAACAGACTACACTGCATGGATTAAAAAAGCTGGATCTTCTGGAAAGTTAGCAGTACAATATAAAGAAGCAACTTTAAAATATGATGCTAATGCAGTTACTATACAAATGAATAAACTGATTGCTAAAACAGAATGGGATTTGTTGCGTAAAACATGCATAATACTATGTCCATCACCGGAGAGTTTTATAACATTCAGACGAAATTTTATTACTAGTTATGCCACAATGTGTGCTGTACATTGGATTTTGGGTATTGGAGATCGTCATTTATCAAACATTTTAATTTCAATTGGATCAGGGAAATGTTTAGGTGTCGATTTTGATCAGGCTTTTGATGCTGGCATTGATTCAATGATACCTCAACTTATGCCATTTCGCTTGACACCTCAAATTCTTGGACTCTTAAAACCATTTACTGAAAAGGACCTCTTTGGAGCAACAATGATTCATGTTTTAAAAGCTTTGCAGTGGGATAAGAGTACTATTCTTGCATGTTTAGATGTTTTTATACATGAACCTTTAAATTGGACAGAAAGTGTTAATAAAGCATTGGAAAGAGTTGAAGAAGTGAATACAGGTAAATATAGAGAACTATATAACGTTACATTTATACATTAACTTTCACATATATATATATATTTGTAATTACAAGTTATATATTTGTATATTAATTAATTTATGTAAATTATAGATGTGAAATGGCTACCACAGAAAAGAATAAGTATTGTGGAAAAAAAATTGAATGGCAATAAACCATCAATAATAACATTGGAACAATTGAAGGATCAATATAGTGATCAATATTTTGATAGATATTATGTAATAGTTAATGGCAATGATGGCATTAAACGTATTCGTTTCAATATGAGAGATGATAAGTTAACAGCAGAAGAACAAGTAAAATTTATTTTTCATTATTAGTAATTGTTCCGTCAATATTGCATATATTCATGAATATATTTTCACAGGTTGAATGTTTATTAGATCAAGCGACAGATTTAAATATTTTAGGCCGTACTTTTGTTGGTTGGAAACCATGGCTATAAACCAATATAAATATTAGAAATAAATTTAATAAAATCTAATATAGTAATAGAATAAGATGTTTTATATATTATTATGTATAAATTTTTTTAATATATTACCTTTCATTAAATAAACTTCATTACTATTTTATATAGTATTATATCATCTAACCTCAAAAAACATTACGAAAGTGCAAAAGAGTGTATTTAAAAAATATTAATATTTTTAGAAGAATGATAAGTTTTCGCCATTGTGTAATGCATATTACAAATTTACATAATAGTATTTGTATATTTCGTAAAATTAATAATAAATCCTTTTATATTAGTTCATATTCCTCTTTTAAAAATTCATTAATTGATAACCATTTTAAAACACTATTGGTTCATTCTACCGGTATTAACAATACAATATCAAAAGAATGTTCTAATCAGATTAATCATATAATTAATAGAACTAAACAAAATAGTATATATCAAAAACAATGTAAATTTATTTCCACGCATACATCTGTGCATAAAATCATAAATAAACGATCATCATATTTTGGAACAAATCCGCTTTTTATCAAAAATGATTTTACTACACGAAATCATTGTAATGTAAGACAAATCTCAAGTTTTTTTGAAGGAATGACTGATAGTTTGTATACAAATTATGTTAATTTAATATATATTATATCTGGAAGTACACCTGTGGAATTTACTCAAGATTCTTTAGTATGGTTACATACTTATACAGGTTTACCATGGTGGGCAACTATAATATTGGCAACTAGTTTACTACGATTAATCATTAGTTTACCATTATCGATATATCAGGTATTTAATTATGTTCATTTTGTGTTATGTATTTATCTTTTAATTAAAAATGTTCAAACTATATATTATTAAAGGTTCATTTGAAGTTACGTTATTATTTGGAATTAAATAAAAAGTTATATCAAAGTATTTCTGATATGATATGATATTAATACAATCGTACTAATATATTTATATTATTATTTTTAGCAAAATATAACTGCTAAGCTAGAAAATTTACAACATGAAATGGTTGGTATTACTACAAATTTGAAAAGAAAAACTAAAGAGGACATGTTTAGACATGAATGGTCAGAAGAATATACAAGACGTATGTATAATCGTTCGGTATGTATTTTTATTGTTAATATGTTTCATTGCATAAACGTTCAAAATAATTCTTTATATTTAGTAAGGTGATATAACTATTTACTGTAGGTAAGAAAAGCATGGAAGGATCTGATTGTTAGAGACAATTGTCATCCAGTAAAAAGTATACTTCTTCTATATATAGAAGTTCCAATATTGATAATATCAACCTTTGCACTCAGAAACTTATGTTATATGTTTCCCAAATCTAATATTTGTAAGAGAGAATGATTTTTTACATAATTAGTATTATAAAATATTTCTATTAAATTTTTATCAAAAATTTTCATTTATTGAAATAGATGCTTATGAGAATTATCTTGAACTCACGACGGGTGGTTTTGGTTGGATATTAAATCTGGCAGATATAGATCATTTTTTTATATTACCTGTATTGATTGGACTAATAAATTTAGCTAATATAGAGGTAAGATATTGATATACTATTAATAATTTTGTTTATTAATATATTTATTTTAAATCTCAGTCTTACAATTACAATTGTTGCTTATAGGTTGCAATCATGTTCAGATTGAAGGAACCTACACGACTGCAGAAAGGTTTTTTTACTTTTTTTAGATTAGTAGCACTTATAATAATACCTCTAGCACCATATATACCTTCTGTAAGTTATAAAGAAATAATTTTATTAGAATTATGTTTTTCAATTAATTCCTAATTCATCAAATAAATATATATTTAAAAATAATAATTTATTTCAGTCTCTGAGCTTATATTGGATAACGAATAGTGCTTTTAGTCTGTGTCAAAAATTTTTATTGATGTCACCAAAGTTTCGCAGATTAACAAGAATTCCAGAAACTGATTCAGAATTATCACATCCATATAGTTATTTATATGAGAAGATGAAGAATAGAGCACAATTGATGAGAAGATTAAAATGATTGATACATAAAATAAATATTCTAAAGTTGTGAAAATAGTATTAAATATATATTAATTTAACATAAATATTAAATAAAAAATACATGTAAAATGATTTCTAATTATATGCTGTTAATTTATCATTCGTACGATCTTTCTAATTTGTACTATATTCAAGGCAAGTATAATCACTTATATAAAAATATATATATTTACTGCACCTTTGATCTTAAGTGCGATCTATAAAGTCGATGCAAGCTTATTCGTAACGTGAGCCAATCACAATTAAAACAGGATCGATAACGCGGAAAAAAAGAAATAATTTCCGTGATAGCGAATTCTAATAATGATAAATTGTTTTCCTTATTTTCCGTGTCTCTATATAAAGACCATTCCTTGATCAGAGGAGGCTTAATCACGACTGTGAATCAAAGGACGAATCAAGATGAAGTTTAACGCTATTTTATTGTTAGCACTCCTTTGTATGAGTTTATATCTATTTGAGTATTCAGTGGTAAGTGATTTTTCTAAATCCCTTTTATTTTTTATTCATTTAATGAAAAAATCAAGTATCATACGAAACAATTTATATTTTTTTAAATAATATATTGAACAATACGAAACGATTCGAATTTTACATTTGAAAAAAAGAAAGAAAAGAAAAAAAGAATAAATAAATAAATTATATTTTTTTAGGCTCAAGTTATGCCATATCCTGGCGATTGTACTAAATATCAACAATGCGATGCTAGTGGCTGTTTTGTATTAAGTTGTGGTGCTGGCACCGAATTTAATCCTGCGATTGGAACGTGCGATTATCCTTTGCAAAATCGGGATGGCTGTAATAATCGAGGATGATGAATTTTTTTGGAAATAAAACACACGTTACATATGTAAATATGTTATTAGAGAGAAATAAAGATAAAATAAATGAGAGCGTATTATTATAGAATATAAGAATTTTTTGCATATTATTAATACGGCATCCTTATGATTAATTTTGAAATTGATTCATTATCTGTATATTGAAGTATTAAATGCTTATTATCATTTTAAATCAGCGTATTCTTTACGTGATATGCATTCTATTATTAGCGTTAATAACATTTCATATATATGGAATGAAACGTTGGGAAATACCAACAGAAATCGAAAAATACGTTTTAAAGAAAATCCTTTTCCGATATACGTAATCTTATACATTAATCTTCTTGAGAAATTAAAAAATACAATACATCCACAATTTCTTTAAGTGATCAGTCACCAAGTACGTCACGAGATTTAAATGTAAATGCGGAAAAATAAATATCGTTTTGTTTGAAAAAAAGGCAAAATTCTCCTTCTTGCTTTTTGTTCTTTTATTATCGACTTAAGATAAACTAAAACGTAAGAAGATAAAATAAAGCTCTCACAAATTTTGAATGTATAATGTTGTTACTTTTTCCCTTGCGTTTACATCGAGTTTACGTCGGAATCTTTATGAGCTCGATGACTAGTAAAACAAGAGGCAATTTACTCTCGCGTAGAATCAATTGGCAAATAGTTCTGTGTGCATTTGCTCGATTACTGTGTATACACATTAACACTGCGTGTAGTCAATAAAGATCTTTCTCTCTCTCTCTCTCTCTTTCTCTCTATCTCTCTCTTTCTATCTCTTTCTTATCTTTTCTTATTTCTTCAATACAATCTTCGCTTTACGTTCTTTTACGATGACGATCACGCGACCCTTGATCTGCCCTCTAAATCGATAACCCTTTTCTTCTAAGAAGTTATGCATATTAGATTTCTGTTTTTTTCTCTCTTCCTTTTCCCTCTTTAACATCTCTATTTTCTCTTTCTCTCTCCTCTCTCTCTCTCTCTCTCGCTCTCTCTCTCTCTCGTCTCTTTGGTTTATCTTTCAGAAGAAAACAGTGTCTGTGCAAGCTTCATTAAAATTGTATTCAATACCGACCGATTTATGAGTGCGTGAGCAATAGTGTGCTATGCTACATGTTTCTCAATTGTATTAAGAATGACATCGTGGATCGATCGTTTATACGTTATATTCTGTCTGGTGTATCTTGGAACCTTCACTTCCGCGGTACGTGAAAAAAATTCCTTTTCAATGTCATTTCTTTCAATGTTATTCAATCTGAAATATTATATTTTTCGAAAACTCATCAACTTCATCATTCCGTTTTTAGAGATATATTTGAGTACACATATATTATACTTTGAAAATTATTTATACATTAAAATGATATATTTAATATTAATTCATTGATAGTTACTATGTTTTAATTTTCTCATATTGTTAATTGTAACGATTGGAATATCCTTGACGAATGAATAATTTACTGAGATAAAGTTTCTAGCATAAATAAGAAAAGATATTTCAATATTTGAACAACTGTTTTAAGAGAGTCAATTGCTTTAATTACAAGAGTGAAAGAGTAGAAGTACTACTACTACTACGTAATTAGTATATTCTTAATGACGTTCTCTATCGAATTTTACACAATTATATAAAATATCGATCTATAGATATACGATCCGAAAGAAATAACAACGAAAGCGCCGAATCGTCGTGAATTATCGTTGCCTTGGTATCTAAACGAAAAAGATCTACAGCCACCCGATGATTTAGCACGATCTGCTAAATGGTGGATTGATGTGGAAGAAAGTCAAGTAAGAAAGCCTGTTATCGTGAATTCAAATAGAAAATCTTGGACACCATGGCGTAAAGCTTCTGGTAGCGAAATTGAACAACGCACAGAGATAGATGATCAATTCGAACAGAATCACGATCAAGATCAATTTGGTCAAATTGACGATTGGAAGCCTTTTCCAGAAGATCAATACAAATATGGTTCTACTTCCAAAGATAATAATGTTTATCAAGATCACAACAATTCTGAAACTTCACTAAAGGAATCAAAGCACAAGTTACCCGTACATAACGATCAAACTCTGTTATATGAAGGGATCGGAAGTGAAAGCACGGTAATGTTACAATTTTGTTTTTTTGTTTAACAACGAGACTGTTGATAATACCACTATTTAATTTGGTTACATAAACGTTTTGATAGTTTAGTTAAGAGAGTTTATATTTAATTTATATTGCTATTACAATATAAATTCTTCATTCGAATGAATATTATATAAATATACCTATATCAATCGAATATTTTGCATTGTTTTTAGAAACCGAGAAAAGAGAGAATCTTATTTTTGTCTCAACCCATATTGACAGTAGCGCATTACGATCCTCAATCGGGTGTACGATGTCCAAGTTTAGAATCTACTGGTCAATTTGTTTATCCTCCCGATTGTAAATTTTTTGTCAACTGCTGGAAAGGCAAAGCGTTCGTTCAACCATGCGCTCCTGGTACTTTGTTTAATCCTGAGACATTGGAATGTGATTTTCCGCATAAAGTTAAATGTTACGGCATAGAAGAGTCTGATCTTATGCGTTACTCAAACGCTTACTTTTTGAAAATCAACGCGGAACAAGGAAAATTACAAGTACGTATATGTATTCATCTTAACAAATTTTTGTTAATTCGTTAAGCATAAAGAAAAATATATATATTTATTTATTTTTTCTTTGATTTCTTTGTTAATAGAAACCACAATGTCCATCTCACGTGACAGGTCTTATTGCACATCCTACAAATTGTACCAAATTTTTGCAATGTGCCAATGGAAACACATTCGAGATGGATTGCGGTCCTGGTACGGTTTTCAATCCTGCCATTAACGTCTGCGATTGGCCTTACAATGTGAGAGGCTGCGAAGGTTAGTGTGAAATATTTGTTATATGATGATAAAGATATAAATCAATATTCTGTTTAAATTAACAGATGCATTAAAGTTAGAAAAGGATACAACAAAGAATCCTAAAGTATCACCGAATCAAAATTTTCATGATTCTTATCACAATCGTACTAATATTTTTGTTGATCGATCGAAATATAATACACAGCTATCCGCAAAAAAGATCGAGTGTCCTGCAGATTTTACAGGATTATTACCTCATCCAGAAACTTGTAGAAAGTTTTTGCAGTGTGCGAATGGTTTTACGTATGTGATGGATTGTGGACCTGGAACAGCTTTTAATCCACTTATATCGGTATGCGATTGGCCTTACAAAGTACCAGCTTGTAAAAAAGGTAATAATCAATTATAATTATTTAAGGTTTAAACGACGATAGTATGCGTTAAACAAAGTTGAAATGTTATTGGTATTACTGATTTGTCAGAGGAAACTTTAAAGCAAGTTACGACAACAAGCAGACCTTGGCCGCAACATAGCCGAGGAGATCCAGGGTCTTGGCGTGAACATCCTCG
This sequence comes from Vespa mandarinia, assembly GCF_050613455.1. NCBI lineage: Eukaryota > Metazoa > Arthropoda > Insecta > Hymenoptera > Vespidae > Vespa > Vespa mandarinia. The sequence goes on along the minus strand of NC_140810.1, from coordinate 5,483,721 downwards.
ATATAATCACACTTATAATCGTTATGATCATCATGGTCAAGGTTCTTGGAATACCGAAGTTCAGCCTATGACTACGACTGAATCATCAGAATTACCGTTGAGGCCGATAATTCAAAAACCAAGTTATATTCAACAAAATCAACATAATTCCATGGGATCTACCAATAACCGCAATAGTCAAATCGAAACGTCCCAGGATCATTTTCACCATCAAGGCCATCATAACGATAATTTTTCAGGACCAGGACAGTCTACGACCAGAAAGGATTGTAATACTACGAATCAAATGGCACAAAATCAAGACCCTTGTGATCAACATTATCATTATCATCAGCATTATCATCATTATTATCATATTAATAATTCTAATAATTCCCAATACGAAGGTGCTAATAGAAGAATATCTGGACCTAATGGATACCAACAAGGTTCTTCAACTTCACATGTCACTGAAGAAACTTGGAATCGCAATCCTTTGAATCATGAGCACAATCCTCAGATAAATAATGACGAATTTGACAATCAGCAAACGCTAAATACGTTTAGAGAAATTAATAATCACTCAAGAACTGAATTAACAACGATTGAAGATAAATTGATTCGGCGTTATACACCTTATGGACCAGTTAGAAACAAATTCAATAGCACTGTTCAAACGCAGAATAGAATCGATCCTGAACTTTTTAATAGAGAATCGAATGAATCTACAACTTTGAAAAGAAACATTTACATATTGCCCGACGATATGAAATCTCGAAATAGAACGAATAGAACTTTTGATATACGAAATGGAATATATTTTCCAAAACCAAATCAAAATAATATTACATGGAATCGATCAATTTCATCCGAAAATCGGCCACATGTTTTCGTTCCTGACACATGGAATAATCAATCACAAATTCCTAATCAACCACCGACTCGACCATGGAACCAAGGTGATTTTGTATTATGTTTTAAATGAATTCTTGTCTTTTCTCTGCGGTTTTTTATTTGATTATTTGAATAGGTCGGCATGTAAACAAGAATGCAAATATTTGCATGGCTTTAAAACGATTTGCATGGCATGATGAGAGTTGTTCAATTTATTTTGATAGCATGTTGAATTATATGGGTTACTCTCCAAACAAACGGGTTAGTATTGTTAATGCTCGATCCCCAAATAACAGTTATATAAATCCATATTGGGAAATTTTTTATCTGAAAGGATATCATCGTACGAATGAAGAAGGTTTGTTCTCTGAGGATGAAGAATCAAGAAAATATAAAGAAAATGGTAAGCGATAATCGGTAACCAAAAAAAAAAGGGTATTTGATTACGTTAAATTTTAACATGATTTGCAAGCTATAAAACTAACTTTATTATTTATGATATGCAAAGTTCTATTATATTATCTATATAAAATAATATATGCCCTATTTCTTTTTTGAACCGTTATAATCGTTAAAAACCATATTGATATATAGATATGATCGATAAAGAAGAAAAATTACGCGAATGGCTTGCGAGAACTAATATCCAGCAACAAACCACGAATGACAAGGAAGTTGATTCAAAAATGGATAAGTGGTTAACTAAAACCAATGTCTTTTTACAAGCGAAAGGACAAGTATCGACAGGTACGCTTATATCAAATGAAAGATCATTGTTTTATAACTATTTACGTATCTAAAAAAAATTGTAAATTCAATATGAAGTAAGTTATGCTTTTAATATAATCGTTTAAATTAGTCCTTTTTTTAGATGATAGAAATTCAACACAAATTTCTAAAAAACCATTCTATCCGTACGGAATATACGTTAATTATAATGGTACAAAAGGCCATCTTATCACAAAAGAGTTAGAGATTAATCAAGGACATTCAAGGACTAAAACTTATAATCCCAACAATCAACAAACACCTTTCTCTTTTAATCGAACTTACGGCAGCATTTACACGCGTACGCCATTACATAATCAAGATATTTCTAAGAGGCCTATCGTTCCAAGTAATCATTATCCTATACGGTTTACTCCGAATTCTGTAAATATTCCACAACCATCCGACGGTGATTCTATTAAGCATTCTTTCAATCAGTCAAGATCGACGGATTTAAGAGGCGCGGCTAGTCATCATTCTACTGGAAAAGATTTTCATCCGGTTTCTAGTCAAGCTATTGATAGCACGATCAATCGATCAATTACAATACCGCAGCTCAATTCTCATCGTGCAGCCAATCGTTCAATTAAACAATTCGATGCCTATCCATTAATTTCCGAGAATGTTATAACGGAAAAGATACCGGATGTTTATTCAAAACCGTCCAAGAAGAAAAGTATTTCTGTTTCACAAAATATTCCGGAAAATCAAAATAATACTACCGATCCTAGTATATCGTTCGAATATGACATGATTGAACCACAGTTTAACGATACGAAATTGACATTTGAAAATGAAAATTCGACACCGATATCCAACAAGGTTGTTCACGAAGCTGATGTAGATCCATATGACGTAGATATTCTAGAAAATAAAGATACTTGGAAACCAATATTGGTTTTCGAAAATAAGACTAAAGTCGCGAGCAAGAATGATTCCTCTGTTATCATGAGAATCAATAAAAAGAACACGGAGGTGGATATTTTTAATATAGAAGTACCACCTTATCGCGATGGTAAGTTGCTTCGATTTAATTCTAATTTTATTACGGATAAATGGGTAAGAATTTTGTCAATTATAATATCTAAGCTTTTTTGTGCATGTTTGTGCTTTTGGCGCATGATACTGAAGCGATTGATCTTGGGTGCAAGTTCAGACTATTTAAACATTCTGTAAAATAATTATTTTAAGTATAACGCGTTAATAATGTTTTAAATTTATATACATATTTTTTATATTTACAGAGGAACCTCCGTTTCCTGTGTATTACATCCCACCAGTTCAGTCACTATCACATTTGAAAAAGACTGAACCATTTACGCCGACTTCAGGACAAGTCAGTATCTTATTAAAATATATTAAGTTTAATTCTTTCACAGTCAATAATATTAATGTTACGTTATATAACAGATTATACGTCTCAGAGGTGGTTCTGGTCCAGCAAATGGCTATGTTGAAGTTCAAGGAGCTCAACCAGGTTGGGGAATAGTTTGCGATTCTAGGAATAGTTGGATGCTTAAAGAAGCTCATGTAGTTTGCAGACAATTAGGATACACTAGGTATATTACTTTGTTAACGTTCTTGATTTAATATAATGAAGATAGGATTCGCGTTAAGATTACAGTGTTCATGTTGAACATCCCTTAAGATAATATTTCTTTGCGATTTATAGAGGCGCTGAAATGGCTTGGCAAGGAAGAAATAAACGTAACGGAATGCCAACTTGGATTGCAGCGAATTCCGTAACTTGCTCTGGAACTGAAAACAGATTTCAATCGTGCAAGTACGTTTATTAGGATATTTCTATCCTATAAATGAAATTGTACAATTCTTCCGTCTACATAAATTCTTAAAAAGAAAATAATTGTTATAGATTCACTCATGAACAAGAATGTCGTGTGGAAAGAGATGCAATAGGTGTCAGATGTTTACCAAATCGAATAGCACATTGTCGTAAAGATGAAATTCCACACGAAGGTCAATGTTATCACTTGGCCGATTCTAATACTGGATTAAATCATGCAGAAGCACTTCAGTATTGTATTAAAAGGGAAAGTCGACTTATTGATATTACGAGTCAAGATGAAAACAACTTTGTGTCGGAATGGTTGTTACAATTGCATCCAATAATTGGATCGGTTATGACTTCCGGAGTTGGTTTTACCACATTCAATAGGACTTTATGGCTTTGGGAAGATTCAAGTCGTGCAAAATTTAAGTAAGTTCGACCGTAAACATTCATATTTATCTCTTTATTTTTGCTTTTCTTCTTAACAAAGATATCATTTATAGATTTACAAAATGGTGGCCAGGTTGGATGGAAGATAAGAAATTGCCACCTTGGGTGGGTTCACGTCCAGCTTGTATAATTATGAAACGAAAGTTTCCTTGTCACAATCATCCTGATTCGATTTGCGTTGCGGATTACTTCTTTTGGGATATTGAAGATTGTGCTACTTCTGTGAAGGGACATTCCTATATTTGCAAAAGACCATACGATGACATTAGTATGTACAATCGTTTATAAGATTTAATCTGAAAATTCATAATGATCAAGTATAAAGTATTTATCACAAGTATTTTTTTTATAGGCTGTGTTTATGGTAAGGGCAATCAATATTTTGGAACTGCAAATGTATCTACTTCAGGCAAAGAGTGTCTCCCTTGGGGTGATAACAGAGTTTTTCCTTATCTCAATGTAAATGTATGTATTAGATCTTTTATAATAATATTTAATAAATTGCAATATTTTAATCATCGAATATTTTTATGAAATAGGTAGTTAATCGTGAAGTCAAAGAAAAATTGCGATCCCACAATTACTGTAGAAATCCAAATCCGGACAAAGAATCTAGACCATGGTGTTTCGTAAGTTTTTACGGAGAAAAAGAATATTGCGATATTCCATCTTGTGGAAAAATTGGTAATTTATTTATTTTTTTTATTATTTTAATTCTATAAATGTATTATGAAAAAAATAATGGGGTTTTATTTTAGGCTCGAAGAAATTACTTTTAAGTGGTCAATGTAAACCAAAACACTTCGAATGTTTACCTGGAGAATGTATCCCATCACCGTGGGTTTGCGACGGTGAAGAGGTATGAAAATGATCTTTTTCATTTTCATATACCGATGATATAAACTTGAATTAACTTCATTGATTTTTATAGGACTGTACGAACGGTGCAGATGAGCGAGCATGTATGAATCATTTGGATCTTTATCAAAAATTTGCAAAGCATAGACTTGAGGGATACGATGTCGAAAAGTGGTTGAATGCACCATTGAAAACGTGTGCTTTAAGATGTAAAGAAGCTGATTTCACTTGTCGCTCATTCGCTCATAAGTATGTTTCTTAACTTACCTTTATATTTGTTAGAAAAATTTCAATTATTGATATATATGATATTTTTTTACATTTGTACATTTTTAGGGCTAGTGAGAACATTTGTTTGCTGAGTGATAGCAATATTGGTTTGACAGGAGCTTTAAAACCTGCTAAGGAATTCGATTATTATGAAATGAAAGAAAGAAGTGTTAATTGTGACAATATGTTCATCTGTGGAAATCGCAAGTGTATCAATCAGACGTTGGTATGTAATGGAAAAAATGATTGCAACGATCGTACCGATGAAAATGTCTGTACTGTGGAAAATCTCGATTATGCTATTCGGCTTGCTGGCTCGGATAATATTGACGAGGGTAGAATCGAAGTTAAAGGTAAATAAGGAAAATTAATTTTTCGATTGGTAAATCTTCATCAAATCGTTTGGCTATTCGATATTATCGTTAATTAATTTTTTATAGTTTGGGGCATATGGGGTCAAGTTTGTGACGATGGTTTTGGTATGATTAATGCTGGAGTTATTTGCAAAGAACTTGGTTTTCCGCTCGGTGCTTTGGAAATTAAACCTGGAGGATTTTATGGTAATTTAGATCCACCAAATCGATTTATGGTGGACCAATTGCAATGTCGTGGCAACGAAACATCATTACGCGAATGTGATTTCGAAGGGTACGTTGATATTCCAATAAATAAAGAAGATACGATGTGTGAATGTAATTAAATTGTAATTATTGTAATTCTGCAGTTGGGGCGTTCATAATTGTCAACCAGAGGAAGCTGTAGGAGTAGTTTGCAAAACAGCAGTTGATAGTTGTCAGGAAGGTTATTGGAAATGCGAGAACAGTCCAGAATGTATACCTATAGCATTTATTTGCGATGAGGTTGCAGACTGTTCTGATTATTCGGACGAAAGTGATGAACATTGTAATGTAAGAGATATGCTTAACTTTTTATTAATGAAATTTCATCTGATTATCAATCATCTCATAAATAGGAAGTCATAAATAAAAAATCATTTAAAAAATCGAAAATAATTTATTTTAATTTCTTTATTAAATAAGGCTCCATTTGAAATTCGTCTGGTAAATGGTAGCAGTCCATTGGAAGGCAGAGTAGAAATTCGTCATCACGGTATATGGGGCACAGTTTGTGACGATGATTTCTCTGCTGCTACAGCCAGAGTAATTTGTAGATCTTTGGGATATGGTGGTGTTGCAAAAGCAAAAAAAGACAGTTTCTTTGGTCCTGGACAAGGACCTATTTGGCTCGATGAGGTATGTTTTTTGTAATTTTGTATTCACACTCGTTTTGTTTCTTATTTAATATCATCCTTTCGATTTTATTAAAATTAGGTTTCTTGTCGTGGAAACGAAACTCAGTTGAAATATTGCTATCACAATCACTGGGGACGAAACAATTGCGATCACAATGAAGATGCAGGTGTAATTTGTTCACCTGGAGCCGTGAACAATGACTCCGAGGTAACTCGAAATAATTTCTCTCGGACTAGATCCTAATTTGTATACATATTTAGTCGAAACACAATGATTTGTTTCTTCTACAAATCTGTGATTTCTAGTCTTGCAAAGTAAACGTAACCAAAGATCTAAATACATTAACAATTTTATAATTCGCCTTTACTATTATCTATTATTAGCGTTTAGAAAATTAATTTATTTGTACAATAACGGCAAATAAACATAAATACTTTGTAATTTCTTGACACGATTGTCAGTGAAAATAAATATTAAAGTATACAATGCATACGAAGAATGATTACTACATTCCTTGGCCCTGATTTACCTGTTGATCGTTCAGTTCTTCTCGGAAACGATGACCAATTTACCGGAACCAAGAATTAATGATGTATTACCAGCGAATTGTGGAAAACGTTCGGAAGATTTCAACGATGACGAGGATCGTATATTTGCTAAAGTGGTGCATGGTTCGATTGCACCAAAAGGCACATATCCGTGGCAGGTAAAAAAAATTATTTAATAAATAATTTAGTAATAATTAAAATAATTAAAATAATAAAAATTATTTAATAAATAATTATTTAATAAATAATTTAATAAATAATTAATAAATAATTTAGGAAAAATAAATGTAATAAAAAAATAATTACTTGAATCGTACCGTTTAAACATTGAATAGATTTGTTAATATAATATAAATTGGTAGGCCAGTATACGAGTTCGAGGACATAGTCGATCTAATCATTGGTGCGGAGCGGTCATTTTGTCGCCTTTGCACGTTCTCACGGCTGCACACTGTTTGGAAGGTTATAATAAAGGAACGTACTTTGTTCGTGCTGGAGATTACAATACTGAAGTAAGGAACATTTTCAAAATCAAATTTCTCTTTCTCTTTCTCTCTCCCCCTCTCTCTTTTTTTCTCTCTTTCTCTCTGTTAGTATTAATTATAGATGTAATTATCTTAGCAATTCTTAAATATATTTAGATACAAGAAGGAACAGAAAAGGAAGCGAATATCGAAGATTATTATATCCATGAAGATTTTCGTAAAGGACATAAAATGAATAACGATATCGCTCTAGTTTTGCTCAAAGGACGAGGTATACCCTTAGGCAAGGATATCATGCCAATTTGTTTGCCATCAGAAAATACGGAATATCCTGCTGGTTTGAATTGTACTATCAGTGGATTTGGCAGTATTGAAACTGGGAAAACAAGTAAATCATTATTACGAATATGTCAGTTTTCCTTTAATTATAATGATATTTGTATTCGAATATAATTATCTTGCTTTACCGTTAGCACCATCGAAAGATCTCAGATACGGCTGGATACCATTACTAGACCAATCGGTATGTCGTGCTGAGTATGTTTATGGTCACGGCAAGATCAGCGATGGGATGGTATGTGCTGGATACTTGGATGAAGGTGTTGATACTTGCGATGGTGATTCTGGTGGCCCATTGGCGTGTTATCACAATGGTAGGATTCTTTTTCAAAATATTATTTTTTAACGTGTAATTTTGGACATTATATACATACTTTTGTATAGGTGCATTTACATTGTACGGAATCACGAGTTGGGGACAACATTGTGGAGAAGCCAATAAACCGGGTGTTTATGTTCGAGTGGCTCATTATCGACGTTGGATCGATAAAAAAATCATGGAATCTCTATCAGGAAAATAATCTCACACAAAAATTAATTAGTTTGACGAACGAGTTCAGCAAATTCTCGTTGATAAATTTCTCACGTTAATTTTTTTTCTTATCTTGGAGGAGAGGAAAGAAGCACTACAATTTAACTTCTTTATCGATTTGCAATTTATTTCGTAAGACATCATCGTTTCTACAATAATTTTAATTGCTGTTTCATCGCTGTTACATGATTGAGCCTATGTATGTACAAATAGTCCCAACGCATCTCTTTTGACATCGTCGAAAGTAAAAATGGGGAGAACTCGCATTTGTACAATGAAATGAAACTGATTCCGGATGAAACGATGTACGAAGTATTTAAACTATGTTGTTGCGATAACATAAAACAGATCATCGATTCTCAATCCATTTGGATGGCTCGCTTGAATCGAAGAAATCATTGGATCTTGATATTCTGGAAAAAAATGCATTCTATGATGGGATAATATTGTTATTTAACATTTTAATACGGTCGGTTTTTATGATAATACAAAAAAAAACGATTTTTCAACGCGTTACATTATAAATTATCTCGATCATTTCTTACGATCGAGAATAATAATTTTAACAAATAATTCAATCACAATAGAAATTTTATATGCGCTGAAACGATTCAATGAAGATTCTCATGAAAAGTTACATAAATTATGGGGTCGAGTTTCTCTCTCTCTTCCTCTCTCTCTCTTCCTCTCTCTCTCTCTCTCTCTCTCTCTCTCTCTTTCTCTCTTTCTCTCTTTCTACCTCTCTTTCTTTCTCTCTTTTTTTTACATACATATATACGCGCACACACTCATTCTTTATTTCTCTTGGCCTATTTACGATCACGTTAATCATACATGCAAAGAGATTATCGCGCGAAAATATAGAAAAAAGAAAAGGAAAAAAAAAGAAAATTGAAAACAAGAGATAGAAGAAAGGAATGAAAAGTTAAAATCATTTACAAGCAAACTTGGCGAAGTATTGACGCATTATACTCTCGAGTGTCGCGTCGTGTGTATATAAAGTTTCTTACATAAAGGGAATGTTCATTGAAAATATGTTTAGCGCGGAAATTAACGTTAACTCTCACTCTCGAGTACGCTTAATTTAGGCATAAAGTTCCCGACTCGATTAAGCTCGCCAAAGGAGGATTTAAATATTCACATGTTTATTTAATAGATAAATGAAATGACGTTTCAAATGTCATACAATTTACGATATTCAATGAGATACCGTCGAAAGAAAAATTCTGTGGAACGTCGTCGAAAATCAATGCGAAGACGTATAATATGTATATGAATTTGTATAAAACGCATCGCAAGATGTAATGATATGAAAGCATGGCTACATATATATATATATATATATATATATATATATATATATATATATATATGTAGTAGACAAAGGTACTTATTATATAAAAAAAAAAAAAAAAAAAGAAAAGTAAATAAAGTCGGTCGCTCCTTTCGCGGCGTAAAAAGCTCGGGCTCGACTAACTATCTAGTGACTAGACGATAAGCAAGATTTTTCTCTATAAATTGATTTCGAGGATGAATCTAGTTTTTTGCTATATTATAGCGTTAGGTGATCTCAGATCGATCGATCGGCGTTTCTTGTCGTCGAGTATTTGTCGTGTTCGTTACGACGTTTTTCGACAAATGTCAATATTTCTAGTCGTATTTTTTTTCTCTGCCTCCTTCTCTTTCTTCGGCCTCAGGGCTGTCGCATTGGAAAAATAAAAAAAAAAAAAAAACAAAAAAAAAACAAAAAGAAAATTAAACGATCTATCGTTTTGCACAATTATCAAGAAAATTGAAATATATGTATTTCTGTTCGTGATTGATCAAGGGAACAAAAGTCGAATAGATAATTGCCAATGATGATCGAAAAAAAAAAGAAAGGAAAAGAAAAGAAATATGACAACGATCGAAGAAGAAAAATTTCACGAAAAAATATTATCATCGTCAACGACAGCCCTGATCGATTTCATTAAATTCGATTACGGTCTAATACTTAAAATCTAAATTAACGCATAATAGATACGCATATATTATATAATTGTATGTATATATACACGCCATTCCTTTTATTTACAGATTGTGTAACCATAAACTTTGTAGTGTATCTCAATAGAAAGGGACAACGGAGCAGCACTTACGGAAATGAATTTTAGATGACGCTTCTTTTTATATCAATCACGAATCGATCGACTTGCTTTCACATCTCTTATCGTCGTAATTATCGTCATTTGAATCTTAGCCGATCGAAAGGCAATCGCGATTATCGTCGCGTTTTTATATCGGATTTGTAGAAAAACGCATGCCATATAAAAAATTGAAGTGATCGTGTGCTGCTCGTAAGAAATTATTCGAGACGGATGGAAACTCATCGATTTGTTATTTGATATAGAAGGGCGGGATGGATTTTTGAACACGGATTGTTGAGCGAGGATGATCAAATGATCACGGTGAAACGATATGAATATTTGACAATGCAACGATTAAGCGGCTTAAATGGTACGGTGGTAATTTAATATTTATGTACTTACGATAAATGTGCATGTGTATAATTGTCGATGATTGTTATATCCTATCTACATGAGAAAAAAACTCCTTGAGTCATCATCGAGCATTCGGACACTTTGTTTTGCCGGATAGGATGAAGAGATTCTTTGAAAGATCGTACGAAAGTTTATCAAGAAGTAAAGAAAACAGTTTGTTTTTTCTTTTTCTTTTTTTTTCTTTTTTTTTTTTCTTTTTTTTTTTCGTTAGATCTACGTTTCACAGTTTTTGTGTTAAAGTGCATTGTTTTCGAGACGACGATGATAAAATTGATAATATCCAACGGGACGAATAACGAAAAACGATATTTACCTCGAAAAATTCGTTATCGTTACTGCTTATCGTACAGAACTCGTACGTATATAATCGTATATTTACTGTCATTTATGTTATGATGAATGCCATAATATATTTATCGTTTCCATTATTTTATGCGATATCATATTATAATGATATATCTTTATAAATGTTTTTTCAAGAATTTCGCTTTTCTCGATGTACGGTTATTTCCTCTTCCTCTTCCTCTTTCTCTCTTTTTTTTTTTTCTTTTTAATTATGTTTTATTACAAAGATCGCTATATCTCGTAGTAATGTACTTTCATGCGTTTCTATTTTGTAGGATGAAGATCATATTTTTTATTAATATTTTGTTAGGAACGTAATGGAAACAACGCGTGAATCGTAGTACATACATACATATATACGTTCGATGAAAATAAAATCAAATATATAATAATTTATTGAGTAATTTAAGAATGGCAAGTGTCCATAGCGTTCGATGACTCACGGATTTTGGCGATTCGATCGATTAATTTATACTTTCTTTGTTACGCGATCTTTGTATAGACTCTCGGTTCGTATTCGTCTATTAATCGTAATGGACTTTTCAAGATCTTCATCCTTTTAACATCTGTTCTTAATTCGGCAATTTCGTGACGGCAGTTAAAACGTTATTAGATCGTCGTGACTTCATTTGAATAATTTTTCCTTTACTTTCCTTCCATCGTTTTCACAATATTTGTCCTCTTTTTCTTTGTTTATTTTTTTCCATTTCTTTTTCTTTTTCTTTTCTTTTTACTTGGATTGTGCTATATACCCAGGAGAAGCGAACTCTTGGTCCCTAAATATTTTAAGAAGGTTTTTCTTTCGTGCTCTCGAGTTCATGCAGGCAAAGAAGGAAAACAACGCCGGATATTAGCAAAATCGTGATCTGACTTTCTTTCTCCGTTTTAAGATCGCAAAAGTCGATATCGTTGACTTGATCAAACGTTTGATCGAATCTTCCTATCGTTATAACACCCTTTTCACCTTTCCCGATCGATACGTTACTCATAAAAATGTACTTTCGAATTAATTTTGCAAGACGTTAAGCGTGTCGGAGAACGATATTAAACGATTCATTTATTGAACGTCGATCATGTTTGTAGTAATTTGCAAATACCATCAATCCTACCACGTACGAGTTCTTTCGACCTTCGCATCGTCTCTCTTTTTTTTTCTCTTTTTTTCTCTTTCTCCCGCCCCCATTTTCTTCTCTTCTCTTATATAACTTTAAGTACGGGCACGATGATCATAGTGGCTTTTTTTTCTTATCGGATATCTATGATACTATATTTGAACTTAGAGACTACAGGAACGAACCTACATCTGACACTTAGGAGTCCGTTTAGCGTTATATCAAAAGGGCTATATACAAAAGAATCGGCTATGTCACGGATCGTCTCTCGAGAATGCTCCGATTATACTTCTCATTACGATACGTCGATCTTTCATCATTCTCTTTCCTATAACGATTGAAAAACGGAAAGGATATTCGAAGAACTTTCGAGATACAGCCGGTACGTGCCTCGGACTTAGGAACTATACTTACTGTTCACGCGCGATATTGTCCGAGCGAATATTCCGTTCGTACATATACATTACATAAATAGTTATCCGAGTATCGATTCGTTTCGCTCGAAGCCGATCGTCGTCCTTCGTTCAAGAACAGAAGGGAAATCTCTTTTCTTCCTTTTTTTCTGCTTTTTTTCTTTTATCTTTTCTCTCTCTCTCTTTCTCTTTCTCTTTCTCTTTTAATCTTTTTTAAATTAAAGACCAGACTAGTCCCGAAATCCGATTTCAAAGAACAGCCAGTTTATTCGATCTCGCGAGCCGCATCGTCATCTGCAATCGTCAAAAATCATTTTACGAATCGATTTTGCCGACCAACGTTGGCCTACATCGCTCGCTCATCGAGCCATACCTTATTTTTCCTTGCTTTTTAATCGCGAACTGCTCGATACGTTCATACGTATGCTCTTGTCGATGGCCTACCACGGCCGTCAGAAATATTACCCGAAGGATTACATTTTCATCCGTATCGCATCGAGGTCGGGCAAGCTTCATTTTAACATTGCCGATGACTATACGGGTCAAGCAGATGCTTAATCGATTTTTAACAACGCGAGATCTCACTATAGGGCAATTTTTAATCGCAAGCGCAATCACGGAACGACGAGTCTACATCTGATGTAGCTTATTCCGTTTAATACTTTAAATCCGTCGTTTATCTTCTCATTTTTCTCTCTTCTCTTCTTTTGCCTTTTCGCTTTCTTTCCTTCTTCCTTCTTTTTTTTTTCTTTTCACTTCTTGCACCGAGAACACAGTCTCCTTTCGCAGGAGATTAAATGGATATCGTTACGAATATATTAATATTTATAAATGTGTTTGTATATGTGTATATATATATAATAGTATACATATATATATATATACATACATACATACATACATACATATATATATATATATATATATATATATATATATATATATAAATGTATACACATATATACATATAAATTGATACTATTCTTTATCAGTAGCGTTCCTGTTCGACATGTTGCAGCGAATCTTGTTTTCACTGGGTGTTCATTTCAGACCTGCGAACATATATCGCTGTTGATATTTTTAATAATAATAATATTTTTAGATGATCATTTCCGAAAAGATATTTTTAATTATTAAATATTATTTAATATATTACAAATTATTAAGAAAGAACGATCTCGTAAGTCTTTCTTACTTTAAAGCTTTGTAACGTTCCTTCTCAGGATTGTTATCGGGTGGTTCACACTCGAATGATGCTAGAGCCAATGCTATAAAGAGGAAAAGAGAGAAAGAATTTAATGTTATAGATCTCGTAAATTTGATTGTAATCGTTACAAACATAAGACGATCATCTCTCCAATTATTTGTCCTTACCATTTTCGGTTAATACAGGACTCGCTTGTAAAAAGGCTATAACTCGTGGATTCTTTTCAAACGGACAAGCTACTTGTTTCCAGGCGATGAATTCCGTTACCTGTTTTGCTAGCTGCCAAAATTTCTCAAAATTAATGTGTCCGTTTGGTAGTCTGAAACAAGATTAACAAGTGGAATGTTCTTAATTTGTTTTTAAAAGGTTTCTTTATAGTTTTCCTTGAGCAACGATCGTACGCTTAAAACTTTTTAAAATGAACATAATCGCTCGCCGTTTCTCGAATATTTTCGAAAGCGTAAAAGAAAAAGAGAAAGAGAAAGAGAAAGAGAGAGAGAGAGAGAGAGAGAACGGTATTCTCGAGTTTTTATTTTTGCTCGACACCTTTCATATTTTTTTGATTTTTTTCTTCCTTTTGCCCAACTTTCCAGGACACAACTTTTGCCATTATAAGTTTAATAAGTTTACACGTACACGCGGACGTAATGTCACGTTCGTAGATGTAATAAATAAGATTCTCGAAAAGGATGAGTTTTGCGAGAGACGTCGACTCGATACGTCGACATATCGCTTTCTCCAAGATTAATAATCCTGGCACGAGAAATGCCGCGTGAGAAGGAATTCGTGAAAATCGACAAGGAAAACTTCTCTTCGGAAGTAATCGAGAATTTTTGATTAGATATATATAGATATATAATATATAATATCTGGCTAAAACTTATATTCGTTTACAGAGTAAGAGATAGATCAATTTATCGATATTTTTTTGTTTATACTTCACAGGAATATTTACTTTTAGTATATATATATATATAAGGCAAAAATATGTGTAAGGTACTTATGATAATTTAAAATTCGTAAAAACTTTTATGTTATTTAAATTTTTCAAGAATAAGCCGTGAAATATATTTACCGTTGGAAAGCATGAAAAACTGCATAAAAAACATGATATGAGTATTACGTGCTTTATTTTGTGTCACGTTGATGTTAACTACACATTCTCTCTCTCTCTCTCTCTCTCTCTCTCTCTCTCTTTCTCTCTCTCTCTCTCTCTCTGTTTCGTAGGCATCAATTAAACGTCAGAGACTCGTCCACTTCCTCTCCCACTAGTGTCGAGAATGCTTCTGGTTATAATAACGTATATAACTACGTAGGACAATTACTAGTAAATTAGCGACAACATAGAATGACGGATTGACCACCGGTTTGCCTACCTATGTCACGCTCTATTAATTAAATTTTCAGCCCTTCGCTTGAAATTCCAATGAATATATATATATATATATATATATATATATATATATATATATATATAATATGTTGCATGTAAGTTCTACTCACTTGTTGCTGCAGCCCTCGTTGAGAAAGTATAGATCCTTGACTAGCAGGCTAAAGAAGGGAACAACGATTCGTTGACGTTCGTCCGTAGCGCCGGCGCTACGCCACATTGCTGCCTTTAAGGTGCTACGATAGCTGCTGAAATTGCTACTAGGATCCATTTGATGTTCTAGGATTGAGAACTTGGCCGATTGTACTTTTGACCACTATAAAATAAAAAAACAAATACTTATATTTATGATACTTTTTAATCAATTGTTATAACAAAGCAATGATATTTTTAATCTTCAAATAATCAAATATATTATAATTTATTCGATATTTTCGTCCAATACAAGAATAAAGTATTTCCAAATGGAATGTATTTTAACGTTAGTAGGATCGGAATCGTTTAGGTATCCGAAATCTCTTCGGATCGAGGTTTATCATTCCCTCCTAGGTTAGTGGTTCTTCTCGTTTTGCCTTACCCATCTCTCGATCTATCTTCCATTTTCAGATCCAGTCTCTGTAAGGCGGATTGGAAGGGTCAAGAGCCTTTGAACTTGGCAACGTGCCGAACTCGCGAATAGAATTTCTAACAACGTATGCTATCGAGCTTGAAACGAATATGGTCGAAGCGGCAATATTTTACGAAGCACTAGAAGCACATAATGATCTGTTTAAACAAAATGAGGAAAAGGTTGAAGGAGAAAGAAAGAAAGAAAGAAAGAAAGAAAGAAAAAAAACAATGAAAGTGGAAGAAGTCTCGTGGAAACATTGAAGCTCGGTTATGATGTTATAAAGAAAAGTAGAACGAAACGGAAAGAAAAGGGGAGATAGAGATAGAGATAAAGATAGAGAGAGAAAGAGAAAGAGGAAGAGGGAGAGAGAGAGAGAGAGAGAGATAGAGATACACGTTACTCGTGAGTGTCACACGACACGTTTTCCTGCGTATTATGTCCAGAAGTAGAGTGACGTACTCGAAATAATTTCAGACCGAAATCAAGCGCGTCGCGCACTGCGAGTTTCCTGTGGTGTACCCCCGTACTTCTCTACCAGTCGTGGTAACTGCGACGACGTAATTAAATTAACTTCGAGGACGACGAAAATGTCGTCGACGTGGACGTAGACGTTGGAATTAATTCCGTTTGTCCTCTCGTATCTCCGTGCTTTAATTCAAGAATTAACGCTCGGACGAACGCACCGTTTCCGTCGTTGTTATCGATGTCCTCCTTCGACATTCATCCTGAACGTTGGCAACGATATTAAGCAACATTCCTTGAAACGGATGCCTCCATCGAGACGCGCCATTGTCTCGTTGAATGACGTTTTTTTCTCTCATTTTGTTTTTCTTTTCTTCTTTCTTTCTTTTTTCCTTTTTTCCTTTTCTTTTTTTTTTTTTTTTTATGTATCCAACACCGTTGAATGAATTTCTTTCTCGAAAAGGAGAAAAATTAGAAAAGACGAATCAATCATTAATCGATAGATATATCTTATTTATCTTTCTCTTTATCGATGTCCTTAGTTCTCTTATTGACAATGATAACTTACTCTTATTTATTCCGGAAACACATTTAACGCTACTCCTGTTTTTCAATACACCACGAATCAGTTTAACGAGGAAGTCGGAATATAAAGAAAAGAAAAGAAAAAGAAAAGGACAAAAAAAAAAAGAAACAGAATAGAATTTGAAATTCGATCTAGTAACTAATTCCTTTCCATACTTGAAAACGAGAGAATCCTTTCGGCGTTCGCCGTGGGAGCCATTTCTCTTGGCGCGACTCGATTCGAATTCTCAAGGAAATGCTTTCCTTGTTACGCGGGAAGAAAGGAAAAAAGCAAGAAAAATCGTCGAGTCTGCAGAAGCAGTAAATTGAAACTAGATGCTGAGGGAGAAAAGCATGGCGTACGTATTACATGTAGTTACGTACATATGTATATATATATATATATATATATATATATATACGTAGTAGATGATAAAAAACAGTGCTCAAAGAAAACGTAAAGAAAATCTTCGATAAGATAAACAGATAAGCAAAACACTTACGACATATCAATTGTAAATTTCTTTTACCGAGGAACAGTTCATTATAGATAAATAGATGAACCAGACTTTTCGTAATTTGATTCGAATGTTGTTTCGTATTACTCTACTCTTAAAGTTCATTTCGCTTTTCAAAGATATTATCAGAGGAAAAATGAAGCGAAAAGATAAGTATCATGAACTTGAAAGCACGGAGACTACTCTTCTTCGTTTGGTGACTTTTTCTTCTTTGAAACTCAATTTAAATTTTGTTCACATCGTGTCCTTTGAACATTCCCGCGCGACAGAATTTTTCTTTCGGTCATTTTCAACCTCCCTTCTCTTTCTCTCTCTCTTTCTCTCTCTCTCTCTCTTTCTTTCTCTTTCTATGCTGGTGAGGATAAGAATCATTGCAGTTGAAGATAATTACGTTCTTTGATGATAATAATTCGAGATAGAAATAGAAAGAGAAAGAGATACGATAATGATTTGAGTATCGTTCTTTTTCTCGAAAAAAGAAATGAAGACGAAGAGAAAGACGCCATTTTTAAATTATCCTCGTGTAGTAAATGAATTATTTTTGAGTGCTATGTATCCTTTTATGCTCTCGGAAAGGTCGAAACTTTCCGATGCTCTCTGAACGGAACATCAGGCGCAAAAGGAATATTGCATGAAACGAAAGAGAGGTTTCGATTTCCGTTTCATCTTGCTATATGATATGTCGTATATACATACATACACACACACGCACACACACATACATGCATACATATATATGTAGGTATATATATATGTAAACGCATTTATCATATATATACACACGACCGTCTCGTTCAAATCTAACCTCGCGAGGCTTTTTTTTTAATACTTCATCGTAATTATTCGGGCGATAAAAATTTCGACTATTTCAACACATTCTCGTCGAAGTAAAACGCTTCGGTGGTGTTCGTACGATTTTCCGTGGTAGAAAAGAAAAATATGAGAGAGAGAGAGAGAGAGGAGATAAACAAAAAAAATATAAACGAGAATTCACACGGCGATATTTCGCATCGTAATGAAAATCGCGCTAATTGCGCGGTTAAACGACGCGCGTTGTAAATTCTCTCGTTCTTCTGAAAATGAATTGAAAAAAAAAAGAAAGAGAGGGGGAAGGGTATAAAGGGAAAAAATCAAGGAAATCACACAAAATTCATAGAAGTCAGTTCATAAGATTCATACAAGTCGAAAATGCGTTCACATAAATTTTTTTCATCGATTCTTTGGCCTTCTGCGCGAGAAGAAAACTGAACGTGGTTAATAAATACGAGCAATAAATTTTCATTAACGAAAATTACGAAGTTGGTATCTCATACTTTGTATGGTTATTGGTCCAGGGATGAAAGGATGAGAGAAGGCTGTAATTATTTCCTGCGTACCCTACATAAATCAGTCAGCGTGACCAAATGAACCTCGAATAGCGCTTGACCATCCTCTTTCGACGAATGAGAATCATAAGAGAATGGAAGATTTATGTCAGTTTGGTCCAATGTGACAGAAATTAACAACGAGCGATCAAAACGATTCATTTCGTTCTTGTAGAATTTCTTTCTTTCTCGTTCGATTAAAATATCTTTTGAGTGAGTTCTTTTATCAATAGTTACGAATACTTTTTGTTATAAATGTGTTGTCTATCGTAAGGGTTAAATTAAAAAGTTTTTATCGATAGTCATGAACATAATAATGAACGATGTATCAATGTTGTTTGTAATCATGTTGTTTGTTTTCAATGTCATATGTAATTATGTTGTTTGTTTTCGGGTTCTATATTAAACATTCTCTTAAATATATACATATATATTTTTTCGATATTTCAGTTAATCACGTAAGAAATTTTGCGCAGTAGTTTTTATTAAATGAGATTTTTCAGTTCTTCAAAGAACCTCACGATAATCATACGTGCTTTCGTCTCTATATCTCTCGTGAGGATGTTTGGAAAAGCGGAGATGCGAAAAAAAAAGAGGAAAAAAATCATTGTACAAAAGAGAGGAATAGCGTCGCGATATTAAAGAAGCAAGAGAAGCGCATAGTCAGACATTGCAATCAGAACGTCATTTTCGTTCTTTTCAAGCTTCGTACAAGGGCGTAGCCTCTGGCAAGTCGGTCATTTCATGTATGTCACATCGCGACTAGGAATGTATGTATGTATATATGTATGTATATAAGATCTATTTTAAATGTCTTATATTACTGATAAATTTGAATACGTTATTGACATCAATCTTCGCGAATACGAGTAATTTTATTTTTATCTTATCTATGATGGAACTTTTATTTGTAAGGACGTATCAAAAATCAAGATCTATAAATAATTCTTGTCAGAATTTGTACACGTATATATGTAACATTCAATATTTCAGGTTAATCAGCTCGTATAAAAATAAAGAAAAAGAAAAGAAGAGAGAAAAAGAGTGACGATAACGTAAGATGATGAAACGATTGGGTCGATGTTAAACTTTTCGATTAATTCATATCATGGCTTATATTTCTCTTAGTATTACTTCTATTATTTTCTATCATTTCCTTTTTTTCAAATTCTCTTTGCAACTAGCAATATGGTTGTTCAAGTAGTTTATGTTATACACTCTTGTCGATGTTGAGAAATCCCTTCGGAGAAATTCAATTAAGTTAGTTTGAAAAATTCACTCTCCTTCTTGTAACATTCCTTTCTCTCTCTACTTTCGCATCTCTTCTTTTTCTTCTCTCTATTTTTTTTTTTTCTTATCATCTCCTTCGAATCTTTTTTCTTTTCCTTTTCTAGTTTATATCGTTCGTTCATTTGTTCTTTCAGTCACCCGTCCGTTTCGAACAGAGAGAAACGATGCGGAAATTCGATTCTCGCTGGTTTGTCACCAGTAACGCGGGTATGGCGTCGCGGGAACGGCGTCGCGGCGCCACGCTCGATTTACGAGGATTACAGGCCGCTTATTGCTTCCGGTTACCCCTCTCTTCCAGCCTAGTATACGCTTCCATTCCTCTTTCACGCAGGCACGAGTTTCTCTTGACGCGACTACACTGCGTGTAAACGAGTGTAACGAGCGACGATTTCCGTTTCAGCAATTACGACATAGCTACATCGATTATTCTCTCCTCCTACCTATTTCATCCCTTATATGCTCAAAACTTAATCGACAGATAGCCGATTTTTTGGTTCCGCAATTAATGCTCTTTTCGAGCTTCTACTTACCGTTTTTTTCAGCCGCGATATTGGAGACATATTCAGACCGGCAATGATCGCCATCAGTGAGTTGAAGTTGCCGATATTAAAGCATTCTCGAGCGGTCTCTATCCAATATTCTACGACGCGCACGCGTTGTTTCTTCTTTGCGTGCTACGATAAAAAGAAAAAAAAAAAAAAAAAAAAAAAAAGAAAAAAGAGAAAAAGAAAAAAATATGAAGTTAGTTTCGAGAATGTTAAAAGATATAGAACAAAGTTTTTGATTTATTACCTTGCATACTTCGGTCGCTACGAAATAACTCAATCGATTGAACCACTGGACATAAGACTCAAGATTCCGAGTCTTTTTCATGTCCTTGAAAGATGTTTCCAAGTGGGGAGATTCCTGGAAAAGACGATTCGACGACATCTCGATATTAACAATGTTCTATTTTATTTCTTTATTTATTTTTCTATGCTTTCTCTTCCTATAGAAGTCTCTGTTTGGAATGAAAAGAAAAGGCATTTTTGTGTCATGAATGTTACCTTAGCGAATGCTTGGACAAATTCCTCGGGGCCGATGTAAGAGAGCCTCTCGAGTTCCACGTGGGTCAATTGTTGTGCCAGTACTGTAGCAGAGGGGCAAAGCTCGGTGATGTCCACCTGAAAGACCAAGTGACAGAAATGCTTTGTGAGAGAGTATGGAAGATACTTTTTCGTATAGATACGAAGTGAAAAGAATGAAAACGTAAAAAAGGATAGGGGGCTTGACGTGTACGAGATGGAAAAGGAAAAGAAATAGAAAGGAAAAGAAAAAGAAAAAGAAAAGAAAGAAAAAGAAAAGTAGTAGATGGCCTGGATTGGCGTCTTCTTGAAGGAGAACGCGAGAAGAAGAGAGAGTATTGTCGCGACGCTCGTCGCCCGTGTCTGTTCTCTTTCAATTTCGCGTCTCGCGCTTTGTCGAGCGCGAACATTCGAGCCAAGACCAACTTCTTATCTCTCGGACGATCGTGGTCTCCAAAAGGTTACGGCTGGTTGGACATGGTACGGAAACAAACATGGCAGCGATTTCACTGAAGTTTTATACTACAATCTCGTAATTCGATGTGGGCACTGGTAACTCCTTATGGCAAAAGAGATACGATAACGTTCGAGAAGTGTAAATAGAAAATATTTCTTCTTTGAGAAAGAAAGAGAGAGAGAGAGAAAAGAGAGAGAGAGAGAGAGAGATGGAAAAGAGAGTAGTGCCTCTTTAATAAAGATTTTTCCGATTCGTTCGTTTCTCAGGGCTACGCCGACATTCGCTCCGCTATGGTCTTGGGAATGAAAGAGAAAAACGCCGACAGATAGCTCCAGTCGTATATTTTCGCGAGATTGGGAGCTCGGTACTCGAGACACCTCTCTCTCTCTGTCTCTCTCTCTCTCTTTCTTTCTTTCCCTTTCTCTCTCTATCTCTCCTTTTTCACTATTGGCCGAATCGACCTTGCTAAAATTTATATCCTCCCTGTGGTTCCCTGAGACTCGTCTGACCAACTCTCTTCTTCGTTGACCGTTTCCACTGTTCTGTGCAATTCTTTCGAATATCTCTTTTCCTCTCTCTCTCTTTCTCTCTCTAGTTTAAGTACTCTCGGTTTTCGAGATAGGAACAAAACTTCTGTCATTTCTCATAGACTTTTCTCCGTTTTCATATTATTCCTCCCCATGGCAATCGAACGCCTGTTATCATTTCTTTTTCTTTCCAAATCAATGAACGAGAAGGAGAATGAATCGTTTGTGTTGTTTACGCTACCGAAAATATTACGCTTTTGTTGATATTAATTAGAACGACATAACATATCGCGCACGATGTTAGTTCGATTCGTATCGATCAGGTTTCAGCAGTTTATTGTATTATTTTTGTAGATCCTTTATTATTCCCTTCACGAACTACGTTTTTTTTTATATCATTAGAATATTGAAACCAATGGAAAATACATTATGAAGAATTTCTTTGACTTTTGATTCGGTCATTAACGGTCATCAAGTTGCCTCGCAATATATTATTCTGTAATTTAGTATCATTCAGTGTACATTGTTTTTAATATATTAAATTATGTTATAAAAAGACATATATTATTTGTCCATGCAACATATTAAAATTGATAGTAATACGATAATTATTAAAGTTGCTGTTCCATTTCATTCAAATGTTGCATAAGAGTAATCAGACTTTTTGTTATTATCTGATTGCAGTAATATCCTTTACATTTATTCTCTCTCTCTCTCTCTCTCTCTCTCTCTCTCTCTCTCTTTCTCTTTCTTTCTCTCTTTGAAACATATATATATATAATATCGTACTTTCATGAATGATCATATATCTTACGAGGAAAAAGAGACTCGACATGCTTTGGCAAAGGAGAACGAAGGAAATGCAGAAAACCATAAGCAAGACAAGTCTTATGATTGGTCTGACCACTACCATAGTTTCCTCTATTATTTATATTTCCATTTCTGTCTCTAGTTTTTATGTTCTTTATTATTTATTTTCATTCCGAATGAGAAGAGGTTGTTGTACCGTATAGCGCAAAAGTAAAATCAGATTAGTTCCAAATTCCACATTTTGTTTTGCTTTCTTCTGGTTGGTAGACCGAAGGATAGAAACCACTTATTCGTTACCATTGCAAACATACATATATACACATAGAGATCGGCAACGGACATCCTTGCGTGGCTCTATGCGTAGATGAGAGCAATGTTGTCAAGCGTGTACGTGAAATATCGTCGCTATTAACCTATTTTTTCCGGCTATGCGAGATAAAAAGAAATGACACGTGACAAAGAGAGCCAAGAAGAGCTGAGAAACGACGAAAGCCCGACCTAGATTTTCTTCAAGTTGGACGACCAAAGTTGACAATCCAAAAAAAAAAAGGAGATAAAAAGAGATAACAAAATAGATCTTTGTCAATTTAGTTAGTTACATCGTTAAGCAATCGACTTGTTAGGAAATGATCAATAGTAGTTGTTTTTTGAAGCAGAGAAATGGTAATTAGCAACGAATTCGTTCGTTGAGTACCTATAGGTAATTGCTCGACGAGTTATTTTTAATTACTCGTCTACGATTTACACTGTAACATCGAAAGACGAGGAAAGAGCATCGATAATGCAACGTTTTAATTGGTCCTACTAATTTTATTGGTCCGTCTAATTGGTTCGTAAAAGAACGACCTTTTCTTTTTCTATCTTTGTTTTCAGCAAGTATTTTAACCTGTTTTAAAAAGCTTAACGATTTTCACCGGTTCATCTTAGGAGTTGAAAGGCGTCGTGAAATTTTCAAGAAAATTCTGACCTGTTTCGTAATACGAAATAAAATGATAAAAAAAAAGAAAGAACTAAAGGGATAAGAGATAAGAAATGGAAAATAACGTGCATTGTTCGGTTTGTCGGACGTCAAAGTGCGTTTAGGTTCGATCACCTTCAAAGCTCTTTCTCTTTTCCTCACTTTGACTGGTAAAGAGAGGACGTCGTATCTTTTCGAGATTTTCCTTTATTCGATCCTTCGGTCGTCCTGTTTCATTTGATTTTCCAACAATATTGATGGCGCGACACAATCTTCAAAGAAACTTGCGTACGAGACCGAAGGGTATCAAGATTGTGCAATCTTTTTCTCTTTCTTTATTTCTCTTTTTCTTTGTCCTTTTTTTCATTTCTCTTTTCTTTTTCTCTTTATTTCTCTCTGTCTTTTTTCTTCTTTTCCTTCTCTCTCATTCTTTTTTTCACGTTTCGTATGTTAAATATAAATATGTAGATGTACGTGTATAAGTATATATGCATATGTAAATGTATAGATATATATATATGTATATATACCGGGTGTACAGTTAAGCTCGCTTTGCTAGAGACAGTTTGAATTATTCTTTATAGATAAAACAAAAAAGAAAAAAATATAATAGTCAATAGGAACATTTAACTTGATTTTTTTTCCTTTTCTTTTTTCAAAGGAAATATTTCTCGTTTTTCAATATAAAAATAATTTTATTAAGGCTAAAGTGAACGAACTGAATGATTTTATAGAAGCACCTTATAGAAATGGTAAAAGCAGAGAGAGAGAGAGAGAGAGAGAGACAGAGAGAGACAGAAAGAGAGAAGTTCGAACAAAATGTAGGTACGTACTTTTCTTGGGCAAAGCGGAATGTCCAAAGCGACGACGAATGAGATCGCTGAGCTGCGTGATCGGTTTAGAAGCAAATGGAACCTCAAAGTCTCTTTTATTCGGTCGAATTATTATGCGTCGAAATACATCAAATCCTTATATTATGTTAAAGCAAAGAGAAATTTCCGTATGGCGGATCGCGATCATTTTCTCCTTTCACGTATTTCAACGGGAACCCGTGAAAACGTGAGATTCTCTTCTTATTATACGGCGATAAAGGATATCGTAAAATCACGAAGATTTGTTATTTCGAAACGCATGAGATATTGCAATCATTTTCAAATATTAACGATGTGAAATAAAGAGTAACATTGATGAAAGATCGCGTCTAACATTAGATATTTTCTTTTCTTTTTCTTTTTCTTTTTTTTTTTTCTATCCATTTCTTTATTCAAACGTAAGCTACATAAGTACTTATTCTCACGTACGAATATCATACTGAAAGCTAAATTTTAATTAAACTTTGTTTGAAAGTGAACTATTAAAAGTGTCGTATCGTTGGTTTCTAAGGGAGAAGAGAAATTCAGTGAGTCCGTTCTCGAAATCGTTAACGAAATTTAATCGGCATAGGAGTGAACGTAGCGCATTTACCTCTTTCCGAATACGAACTTGGAAACTGCGTAAGTTTCGAGCGCGAGATAATCCGATGGTGACCAAAGAAGTGTATTACGACGTTATGCAACCTGCGATTCTAGATGAAGGGTTGTGCGGGTGAGACGTGGAAGAGGGGCACGTTGTGGAATACGCCGATAAGTTGCGCTTGTTCGGTACGCTTGCAGTACCGTGAGCAGAATTTGCACAAGTTTCTTGCTAGTAACGATTAGCGAGGACTTACTAACGCGCTGATGGGATTCATCCGGGCAAGAAACTGATTTGTCACGTTCGAATGCGTTTTTCTTATCCCTCGAAAGTCCATATCAATTTTAATTCAATACTTTTGCGAGGTACAACGTATCGAAGAACTTTCGATATTTTATTAAAAAATTATAGTTAGATGGTTATATAGTAAAATATTCCAAATATCTCTTCGTTGTTAATGGAAATATATTTTGATAAAATATTAAAAAAAAAAAAAAAAAAAAAGAAAAAAAAACCGAGAAAGGCAAAAGTAATCTTCCAAAATCATATTATCTCAAATTACTATAAAACAAATTTTTCCTTTTTTTCTTTTCCTCCTCCGTTAAAATTGATCTATTTATTTACATGGAAACGCGGTTCTTTTTATTTCTTTACGATCTTTCAATCACGTCAATAGGACGATAATGTTAATGAAAATTCTCGTGGCATTTCCCGAAAGGGATGGTCTTTTAAAACAGACGAATGATCTTTAAAACGTTTCTCGTGTCGTTACGTCAACAGATTTAATCCGTAGAAAGCGGCCAAAGCGAACTTTCCTTTGGTGCGGTTTTTCCTTAGCTCCGCTCGTATGTATGTATGTATGTGCATTGAATCGCTTACTTAGTAGTACCGAACGAGAAAGGCTAGAAAAGAAGGAGGAAAAAAGCTTCGATGCCGAAGAGCAAACTGAGAAATGAAAATAAAAAAAAAAAAAAAGAAAAAAAAAAAAGAAAAAAGAAAATAAAATAAAAAAAGGAAGATGTATAAAAGGAGCAGGCCCATCGAGAAAGAGAAAGAGAAAGAGAAAGACAGTGAATTCTTTTGCAAAGGCTTCAGGTTATTAAACTCAAAGTTCGTCGTACTTTTCGAAACTCACTTCACTATGCAAAAGTGGCACGATTTGTCGACGAGTTCGCCTGTAAACGAGAGATCTGCTTCGTGCGACTAACGTAAAGTTTGAGATAAAGCTAGTTTCCATCTTTTCGAATTAATTCGTTCATATTCCTCTTTCATAAACTGAGAATTTGTAAAGTTATAACTCATATTTTTTATGAATGTAATGGACACACGTATTTTGTTTCTATCAATAAAATTTTCTCATATATTTTATATACCTTAACAATAATTTTTGAAAGAGAAACTGCCTAGATATACTTTTTTTTTTATTCTTCTTTTTTTTCTCTTCTATATGTTTTCTTTTTTTTTTCATTTTCTTTCCTTTCCATATTTATTTCTAAGAAACGTTCAAAGTTTTGATAAATTATTGATACATACGTTGTGTTTTTTTTGTTAGCTTCATGAGAAAAGATTCCATTGTAGTTTTTACGTTTCTTTGAAAGAATTCCTTGCTGTTATTGGCTTCTAGAAACGTTTGTTAACTGATTTCTATCGTTCTCGGAAAAAGAACTTTTCGTTTCCAACATAATGAAATCCTTCGTGTTGGCTCTGAACGAATTGCATAACATTTACATATCCGAACGTAACATTTTCGTAATTACTGTCGAGTTAGCTAACGTCGAAAATTCTCTAATGCTGTAGCTGTTAACGAAGTTTGGGAACGTTCAAGGACATAAGTTACGCATTGGCAATTTCTCTGGACAGTACCCACGGATATCAGCAGGGTGTAATACCGGTGCTCACGCAATTTCCTCCTGATTAAGGACCAAGCGAGGACGCGAGCTTGACCCGTGCGTCGGCATATTTAACTAACTAATGCAGTTGCAAATTAGCCATTAGCAGGTGTTACACGCGGTGGCAGATAGGTGTACGGTAATCAAATTAACGGAATAGTTACTGTCTCTCGTACTAGGGAAACTAGCGGAGTAACGCTGTTACACTAACTGCGCAAAGTGCACGCATCTACAGGATAGTGACCAAGAGAACTCGCGTGCACGAGAGAGAGAGAGAGAGAGAGAGAGAGAGAGAGAGAGAGAGAGAGAGAGGCGTAAAGGTGACCGATGAGCATGGGATGAGTGCTTATAAACACGATTGCGAAGCAAGTATTATATGACTATAAAATCCATACGCGTGAGAGGAATAGAAGAGCCAATGGTGGATTAGCGAAAATGCCTATGGAATATTAACACGGAACGAACGTTCGGTTACATCGAATCTCTCGATGTCCTCGATTTATCTTCATAAGCCGCGACCTGAAATTCGATCGATGAATTTTGGACCGGAAATTTTCCACTTTCCCGCAACGACTCGCAAATCCCTCGGTAAAGACTCGATCGTGGAGTCGAGTGTTCCTTCGCTTCTCCGATGGCTTATCCGATGTTATAGATGATAAAGATATATATATATATATATATATATATATATAGAGAGAGAGAGAGAGAGAGAGAGAGAAGTAAGAGAGTTTACCACACGAGTCGTGAGCTCGCTTCAATTAGCAAGTTACATGTTAGACGACACGCGGGCATTCGTGCCGTTAAAATTCAGAGATCCATCGTGGTTGGTAGGTTGGTCGGTCGTCGGAGGATGACGCTTCATCGTTTCAAAGTTACGAACCTGCGTGAGCTGTTCAGTCGCCGCCTCGGTGGCCAATCTCGCTAGGCCCTCCTCGTACCTCTCGAGGGCTGTGAGCCTGAGAAGTAAGTTTTGAAGCAAGGCCGAAACTTCCTGTCGCGCGGCCGCGTCGACCGCAGCGACCTTCTGCGTGATGGATCTGACGTGACCCATCACCCTTTCGTCCCGAAAATCGTACGGGAAAGTCTCCGTCCATTCTGCCAACAGCTGCACCAGTCGGGGCACGAAACGGTGTAGTCGTTCCTGCAAAATCCTCGTGTTACTTTGATTAATTTGCATTTTCTCCTACCATCTACTACATTATTATTATTATTATTTCTACTACTACAATCACTACTAATATATCTCTTATCTTTCTTATTTCCTCGTTTCTTTTTCGTTAAGAGAATTTCTAAAATGACATATCTATTAATAGATATCTCTTATATTTTTTCGTTATATCTTCCATTAGATTTTCTTTCTAATCAAATTTGTATTCTATATATATTATTAAATCGTTACCGTATGTATATATATATATACACACACACGCACACATACACATATATATATATATATATATATATATATATATATATATATATGATGAGAAACGTTTTTCATTTGTATATAATATCTACGAACAACGATTTAAAATGACCTTTAAATAATGTTTATTACAAGTTATAACCAAATTATAAACACATATAAAGTGATATTTATAATCGTGTTGTTTCCTTGTCTCCTTGGATAGGATAATGTCGACCTAGAAATTGATTCGTAAAGCAGCAAAAAAAAACTCGTTATCTTCGAAAAGAATAGGAGAGGTAAGATGAACGATGAAAGAAGAGGGGAGAGGTCGAGGTGAGATGCGACGAGACGATAACGCACGGTACCAGTCGTGTTCTTGGCGGTGCGGTAGGCATATCTAAGAGAAAAAAGAAGAAAGAAGAAGAATAATAGAGAAAACGAGAACTCACCTTGCCGCCTTCTCCATTCAGATTTTGCTGATGTTCGCAAAGGGCGCAAACCTCACCCAATAGCTCGTGCGGTTTGATGAAGAGCCTTGCACTTAGCAAAAAGGCAAAGAGGTAAGCACGATCGGGATAATATTCCTCGGTTGGTACCATGTGCTGCACTAATGCTTCCAAGGATCCAGAAACTAAGTTTCCGTCTCGGTACACTAGAGCCTGAAACAAGAGAACCGACATTCTTGAGTACGTGAAACAAGATACCTCCGAATATGTCACCATTTGTTTTTCCACCCTAAATGCAAATGCAAGGTACGAACTTATACGTATTGCGCTTTAATGCACTTCTACTGAAATATACTCGTCTACCTTAATGTAACGCGAGAAAACACGTTGTCTTGATAATGGAAATGCTTTCTTGCGAAAATGTTTCGTGCTTTAGCTTTTTCTCCTTCAACAAATGAGATAATAAAGATCGTTCTACAATTCAAAACGTTTACTGACTCTTCAATTTCATGCAAATCGATATCGTTGTGTAATACTATCTTTCATTTTTTATTTATTTCTTTTTTTTTTTCTTTTTAATATAAGATTAAATGGATGAGTTACAATTGTAAATTATTTATCTATATGTATTTAAGTCGATTGTATGACATTATTATCTCGTTGGATTGCCGTAGAAAATTTCGAGAATGTTGCAAGCTTCCCTTCGTAGTTTAAGATTTGTTTTTGTGTAGATATCTACTTACTTCCAAACGTGTTGCTTCAGGATTACAAAGTTTCTTGTCAACCACCCTGTTGAAGGTAGGAAAATTCGTACGTGTTGCTGTACTTAAAAGTTTCTAATAATCTCTACTGTATTTAAATGTAACACGAGATAAATTAATGTAAGTACGATACATTGAGAATCATTTATTCGTGTTGGTATTATGAGATAGTTTATAAAATAAATTAATCAAATTTTAAATCGCTACGATAATAATACAATTTCATAAGCTTTGTTAAAATCATATTATTCTTATTGGAAAAATGTTACGTTCTTATCGTAAGATTATTTCTTTAGGTTTTATGGTATTTATTGTACGAATATAAACGGAAACTTTGTAATCCTAAGATAGGAAGGGATGACCCTTTGGGTCTTACAAACGGAAGAAGTTGATGTTATGAGAGTGAACATTTCGCCAGACTTCGTAAGCGTTAAATGCAACGAAAAGTTTGAGGTAATCCCCGAGCTTCGTAAGTCAACGGGATTAATTGTAAGAGACTAAGATAGCTATTCCTATATTTTAGGTTATGTTAGGTATATGTTATTTTTAAATGAATCAAACTTTTACGATGATCAAATAAAATAACATTCTACTACTAATTGAATTGGATCTGTTGAGTTTTGGGAAGGAGAGAGGGGGAGGGGAAGAGAGAGAGAGAGAGAGAGAAACAAAAAGAGAAAAAGAGGGTGAGAAATGAAGAGAAAATAGAAACAAAAGTATTTCCACGAATCGCCGTGGCAATAGAGTCAGAGATCCCTTTTTGAGGTTTCCACAAATGTTAGTATAGTATTGAGATACGTCGTTCTAAAGTTACTACCAAGCCGCAGTCTGTTAAATCTGTGCGCTATTAAAGTTACGCCCATCACTATGCCGCTAAGCCCTGAACATCTCTATCGAGGATTCAAATGGCTTAAACTTAGCACGGGTTAATATACCATCGACGATGAAACATTTGCAACGAAAACTTGCAAACCATCGAGGAACTTGCGACGTAACCAGACCGACCATGTTACTACGAGGTAATATTAACGACATAACAACGGTTACAGGCATCGTTACAAAGTGATGATTTTACCGTACGTTCAGAGAAATTTCTCTTTTCGCTTTAAAAGCGAATGCAGAGCGTAATTATCGGATTAATTTTTTTTTAATGCGAAAAAGATAGAGAATGAGAGGGAAAGAGAGAGAGAGAGAGAGAGAGAGACAGAGAGAGCTTCGTTCATCGACATTATTCCTCGGGAAATTATTACGTTGGCATGGAATTTCATTAATTTACTAATTTCTATCTAAAGCGCTACCCTTTGTTTTCTTTCTCATCTTATTAATAAATGGTTTTATAATAGACTCATCTCTCTACAGTCGATTTTTATCTCGACTTTGCAAATACATACGCCATTGGCATGTTTCGAAATGTTACGAAGTTTTAAGAGGATTACTTTCATCTTCATTTAGACGGTGAGAGCTACAAGACCACGTTTCACATGAAATACAAGTTCTATTGGGATAAAGAATTCTCTTTCTCATTGTTACCTCAACAACCTTACTTATTTATCCGGTGTTGTTTGAAATTATCCTCTTTACTTTTTAGTCTACTTATCTGCTGTTTTTTTCGATGTTTTCGTTTTACGTATTGAAATATAAACAATTACTTCTATAAAGCTTTACAAATAACGATTTAATGATGAATTAAATTTCGATAAGTTTCGAGTACTGAATCAATTATTATAAATAAGATTGTACTATGTACTTTTATATATATATATATATAATAAATATATTTGCAAAATATATATATATATATATATATATATATAATAAATATATTTGCAAAAAATATATATATATATATAAAAGTACATAGTACAATTTTATTTTATATATATATAATAAGCATTATTATTACGAATCGTTATGAATATGATAGTTAAATATTATAAATCATAAATCAGTGTATCATAATCATTATAAATAATTTATATCAGCGTAATAAATTGGATATGTAACACACAAAAATCGAAATGACTTTGTTGATGGTTAAAACAATAAAATGAATGGACTATTATACGAATAATGGAATTATTCAATCAAAGGTGAAACGTAAAATCGAAATGAATATTTTTACTTTGGGAGCAATTTTATTGTTTTACTTCTATGTATTAAAAAATATATCTACGTTTAATGATATAATCGTAATTCGTCGTAATTTCTCGAGTAATCTTTGCTTACATTTCTTCGTCTTGGTATAAGTCTTTTTTGCAAAATATAACAGTGCACATTCATCTTAAGCGCGACTCAAATTATATGAGATCAATATTATGTTGATCGTACATGTATATATATCTAGAGACAGAAGTTGCATGTTACTGGAATCGGCCTATAAAATTAACAATGCGTACTTTGCCACTTAGCAGGCGCAATCTAAAGTTTGCTGTCTTATTATGCAAATAGAGATTCGTACGTATTTACCAGTTTCGAATAGCAAATTTCGAATAGTTGAATTGAATTTCGACGTATAAAGTGCTGAATGAAATATGTCGGTACGTTAACATTAACGTTAACGTCAAATTCGTTTCTATCGATTCACAATCGAACATAAACTCATTTATTCTTCTTTTACCCTCAATGTCTCTCTTTCTCGTTCGGAGAATTTGCTGGAAGAAAAGTAAAGGGAATGATGGATTAGAATGGATAGACAAATTGGAAAAGAAAAAAAAAAGGAGATCAGAAAGGAGAAAAAAGTAAATAGGATAGTGTTCAAGATAGAACAGCGGATTGTCAGAGACAATTCAGAATCTTCCAAGGAGTCAATCAAGCTTTATTCGGTTGTTTTCTTTCGTAGCATTGATCCTACTTATTGACTACACTTGAAAATCTTAAAAACCCTCAATAAGTCTTTTCTTTTTCCACTATTTTACTCTTTATTATCGTACCAATTATTCGTTCGCATAAAGAAACAACGGACATGTCTCTATTTATTCGTTGGTTTGCGGTTAAAACATTTTTCTTTGATACTATGTATGATGTCTAATTCTTGACAAATAAACTAACGTGAGCACTCCACTCGAAAAATTGATGTATTATAGCAACGATCGTCGCTTCGTGAATGATAAAAAGAAAGAGAGAGAGAGAGAGAGAGAGAGAGAGAGAGAGAGAGAGAGAGAAAGGAAAGAGACATGTAAACGTATAAAACATTTAAGATTGAAATAGATTAATATCATATCACGTTAAAATCACATGTTTTCACCTTTCATATAATAGCGCTTGATATCGTAGTTAGGATATATGTAATGAAAAAGACATAAAAGAATGTTATTGTAAAACACTGAAATAGCAGTATTTAACTATGTGATTATCAACATGTAAGTGACAGTGAATACTTCGCATAATTTTAATTTTATAGTCGAACTCTTTTATCTCTCTTTCTCTTAACGTTAGTTAAAACAATATTGATGATTCGTATTAATATTATTCGAAAAAAGATTTTCTATTTCTTTTTCATTTTTTCTACGATATGCTTAGTCCATAAGTAGATCAAGAAGAAGGGACCGATCGTTGCTGAGCTTGCAAAAGACCGTACATACATTTGTGATGCGTGAGACTGGCATGCGAGAAAAAGGAATCATAAAATTTATTGATTCTTTCTATCTGTAGGTTTATATCTACGTATCGTTGATATTTTGCCAGTGGGGAAGGTGGGAAAATAAGAAGAACCTATATTCGAAACATTCATGAATGTATTTCTTTGATTTATAACGATAAAACATATTTTTTTCCAGGATTACGTGATCAAAATGTTCTTCAAAAAACGTAGCGTGTCAAAATTTCGAACGACATTACGGATCTACTTATTATATCACAGAGAAATCATGTTTTATATTCATTTTTTTCTTTTTTCTTTTTTTATGAATATCGAGTGGTTTATTTTGATACTATTCAAGAAGTTACTGTTTCTACTAACATTCGAGATATTTATAACGTTCTTCGGAACCATCTCATCTTACTGGACTTGAATGTATTTAGGAAATTGAACGATAGATCGATCCTTTGAGAAGTACAAATCGGTCAAAAGTTATAGAGACATCATTTCTCGAAATAGAAAGTAATTCGAGTGAGATACGATTCACGTACGCGATGTTTACGTTTTAAGAGGAAAATTTTCAGACGACGAATTTATTGACATTGGTAAGTGTCTACGTGTTTTGCGTTTAGCTATTGCAATTTAAGGATTTAAGAAACGAGACTCGAACAACTTGAATATTCGTTTTACACTTTATTGGTATTTCGTGTTAGAATTTTGAACTAAAAAAGATCGTCGTGTTGGAGAGGAGAATCTTGAAGATATTATTTTTACGATAACGAGGTATTTGTTATCGTTGGAACGATTTAGAAAATATCTTTTTTTCGATAGCAAAGAAGAACAGGAAAATTTTTCTACCTTCACGTTTGTAATTTTTATCGATTTTATTTCAAACAAATCGATCGGAATAAACCATGAATTCGTAAAGGATAGAATGTCTAATGAAACAAAAACACATTAATTCAGTGATAAATGAGATTGCTTGAACGGCTTAGTCACTCGTTTAAGTCTCACTCTAAATTGCTTGCGAATCAAAGCTCGGTGAGTAACGTTTTGGTAATTAGACGACTATTGAGTTGTACGTATCCACGAGTCGATTATGCGAATGAACTACGATTGCTTAACCGGTCAGAGTATGTTCAAGAGAACATTTTGGTACAAAGGATGTATTGTTCGATCGATCTGTGACTTCCTAATGTCGTTCCTGTGATCGTTAGATAGAGAAACGTATTTCGAATAGAGTTTCAATTATAAATACAATAGTACAAGTAATAATAATGTATCATAGTATCGTTATATATCCTTAATCTTTTAAATCACTTGATATTCAATCTAGGTATGTACGTATAATGAAAAATAAAATAAAATAAAAAAAAAAGCGCGAATATATTATAATAATCAATCCGTTTGTTCGTTTCAATCCCAAAGCAAGTTCATGCGAGTAACAAGCTGCGCTCTAACAATTTAATAAAGCGAAACCCTCGAACACTTTTTGGATTGAAAAAAAAAGAAAAAAAAAAAAAAAAGAGAAAAAATCCTGGTATGGAAAGGTAAAAGGTGAGGATGATACGAACGTTTTGCAAGCGTTCCCTTAGTTTTTAACTTTATAGATAGTAGAAAAATGCGAAGTAGAGGGAGTTGCGTGGACGTCGAGGTTGGCGGGGGAAATAAAATCATGGGTTGTCGGTGTGGAAGGGGAAGAAGGAGAGGGGTGAAAAAGGCAGAATCGAGGAGGATGAATTCAGAGCTCTTGCTGGCTGGCTCCTTTGTTATAACGCGTTGAGTCTTCCTTTCTTTTCTACTCTTTTCATACGACCGTTCCACCACCGGCTCTGCAATCCTCCATCCTCCATCCTCTTTCCTCTCTCTTTCCTTTTTACAGCTCTTCTTCCGTACACAAGCCAGGCAGCCTTGTGCACTCCGTAGAGGCTGCCTGTGGTTTTTATGTATCCGGCTTAATAAAACGTTCAGCTCTCTTTTACCGTTATATCGTACATCTACGCTTAGCCTTTCCTTTCTCTTTCTTTCTCTCTTTCTCCCTCTTTCTTTCTTTCTCTTTAGTTCTCAACCTTCGCATAACGCTCGCTCGTTATATTATATGTATGTCGAAGCGGAGTATATTATCCTTCTGACCTCCTTACGTTCCATTATTTTAAAATTACTTGGATTTTCAAACAACTCGGACAACGATGTTGCATATCCAGTTATATTAACTAATTAAGAATTTTCTTTTTATTTATTATTATTATTATTATTATTTTAGTTTTTTTTTTTTAACACACCACAATGTCGTTCGTATAAATTAATTGGCATTATCGTCGATATCAAAAATCGAAATTCGTAACAAAGAATTACGAGAGGACTACTCGATGTTACTTTTTCTTTAGATATTTATTATCTAGGTACATACTTTTCAAATCGCGTGTTTCCCTGATATTTTCTCTCGACGTCTACAAAAGTAATCCTTCTCTCGTTTCGTGAGCACCGAAACGTATAGAGGATACCGAGAAAAGTAATACACGCCGTGTTTACTCGGTTTCCTTTATTTTGTATTATTTCAAGAGACATTACGGAAGAGGAGTAATTAAAGAGATTTGTAGGACGAACGTGTTTTCAGTCGCAAGGATTACTGTTTCGTCTTTTGGATTAGTTGCATTGTCTATATTAAGCATAACACGTATATACACACGTAAACGTGAACATAAGAGAAAAACTTTTAAAAAAATTAACAATTTTCAAACACATACACGCACACACACATACACATAAATATATATATATATATATATATATATATATATATATATATATTTTAGAAATTTTCGTTGAAAATATATGTATACGTTCGCTATATGTATTTTTTTCATAATTTGAAAAGATTTTCTCTCTCCCTCTCTCTCTCTCTCTCTCTCTCTCTCTCTCTCTCGTTGTAATCATCAGCGTGAAACTTCAATCAAAATTTTTAACATCTGTAAAAGTCTCGTTGGGAGAGAAAATAAAGATGGTTTCGTAATGCACTCGTCGTATACGAAAGAAGTAGCGATTATGATGAGTGTGGATAAGCTATAGAAGAACATTAAAGAGAGGGAGAATGTGTTTTCTGAACAAAGGGATAAAACAAAAATGAAGAAGCTACCGTGAGAAAAAAGGAAGAGAAAGAGAAAAAGAGAGAGAGAGAGAGAGAGAGAGAGAGAGAGAAAGAGAGAATAAGAGGGAGAAAAGTAAACTCTCAGCTATTTCAAGGAAAAAAATTTGGATCGCAATTAGGAAATTAGTTTTTCACTCAGAAATCAACGAGTGAGCTCGAGCCAACGAATTTTTTTCGTAAGATGGAAGTGAAATGTGTTTTTGTATATGTATGCGTACAAACTCACTGTACCGGAAATTCTACGTTTCGACACGTACTTCCGGCGTTTTTTGAAAAATCAATGTTTAGTTATCCGTCGACCAGGTCAAAGATCAATTTTCATAAAAAGGGCGGGCTTGTGAGTAGAGAAAGAACTTGTGGAAAAGTTTTAAAGTGGACGTACAACAAGATATAACGTTCGAGTTTTCAATTAATGACTTACGAGGCGACGAAATTAAAAGAAGAAATATGAGAAATCGAAGATCGTGAAATCCGATAAAATAATAAGTATAATAACAAAATATCATGTCTTATTTTATAAAAGGTAATAAAGAATTGTAGTTATATCAGTAAATTGATATCTTTAATAACGAACGGTAGTTATATTAATTTTATGAACACTAATGTGATCTGACGTTTAAAGGACGTTTTGATCACGAATTTCATTCAAAACGTAACTTCATTTAACGTTATTAACTTTTCATCTATGACATATTATCAACGTTACTATATATGATCGAATTCGAATACTCGACGTAAACGCACGTAATATATATCTATGTGTACGTGCGTACTCTACGTAGTTTGTACGCGTAGAAACGCGCGTCCGCAATAGCGACATTCCGTGCTCGAGAAGCGGCGAACAGTATTCGGAGTATCGGCGAGAACGCCCAGCCGAATTTCCAGTGATAATGTATGTGGGTCGATCGAGAGTGGTTACACTTTCCGCCTGATCTTCGGCTAACTGTCGTGGTAAGATAAGCCGAGTTGAGGAAATGCAGGAAATGCGAGCTATGCGGGAATCCGCACGCTCTGCGATCGATACATACTCAGACTTTGGCCTTTCAAAACTATTTCAACTCGCACACAGTATTGCCCGGCGGGAAAACGATCTTCCGTTTACCTCGCTTTCCGATTATACCAATGGCAACTGCTACCTTTCGGACAAATCTTGTTAATCGAGTATAACGCAGGCAAACGCGTAATCTCCGATACGCGTAATGAAACAAATTCAAATGTCGAAGTACGGTTTCTATATTAGTACATAGTAGTCGTATACATTTCTCGTTAAATCTTACCAACATTCATTGAATTCTAAGGGAATGAATTTATCGATCCATTCATATTCGAAACTTATTTACACGTATCTGAGAGCAGTGTGCATGCGTTTAACGGACGATGATCCAGTCCGATACCGAGGACCGAGTGAAAATGTTGTGACATAACGAGCATTAAAAAATAATCGGTCTTTCGCGAAACATTCTTCAATAGTAGGATAAGCATGGACGTCTACTGGAGTGAGACTCGAAGCGAAAGGGACTTTGATTTTGCTGGCGCATGTAAATCGAGGGACGCGTGAAAAAAAATTGCGAGAGGTGCGGAAAGAGAGACGGACAGCCGAATGGATAGATAGATAGATAGATGATAGATAGATAGATGGAGAGGGAGAGAGAGAGAGAGAGAGAGAGAGAGAGAGAGACAGAGAGAGGAATAAAGGGTGGTCGTGTGTGAAAGATAAAGATAGAAGATGAAAAAAATTGGTGACGCTTATCAGACCGGGTGCGAACGTGGACGTTTCGAAACGAATGATCGGTGCAGTTTCACGAACTGGAACTATCCCACTCTCTTTCACTTCCATCCCTTCTACCCTCTTCTCCAGTTCCATCCCTTTTTTCGATTGTCCATACTGCGCCAGTCCCACTTTCGAACGCATCGAACTCTCTTGTCCGTTAGTCTCTCTCATTCCATCTTTAGAGATCAAGCGAAGCAGGCAGAGGAACGCGGATAAAGATTTTAATTCCGTACGAAGGGATCGACGCGTGAAAATCGGCCGCCGGGAGAGATCGATTCGGTCTGAATTGATGGACCAGCGAGAACAATGCTTAACTTCGAAAGTAATCGCTTAATCCCTGGGTTTTAAATACCTCCGACCGATTTCCTCTCCCATTTTTCCCCCACTTCTTTCTCGCTTTTTTCTTATAGTATTGTTAGATAAGTTTCTTTCTCCATTTTATTTTTTTTTTTTTTTTATTATCATTATCTACTTATATCCTCGAGGTTTCGTTAACTTTTTCATTAGAGTTACGATGCCAATTCCTACGAGGTTATCTTTTTTTTTTTCTTTCGAAGAATATTTACATTATTATATTTTAATTAGCAACCGCACCACTCATTTTTCTCATACATGGTAAGAGAGGTGTTAAAAAGTATTCTTTCCAAGTGGTATTACGGAAAGAATATATATATACAAAAAAGTAAACTGAAGAGAAAAGCGTGTGAAAAGATAGTATAAAGAAGTAATTTTTTGTTTGTTTGTTTTTATTTTTTTTTTTTTCAAAGGATTGCGAATACATTAAGAAGTAAGTAAATAAACATTGTTAAAGAGGTGTAAAGAACTTGACAGAAAAGTAAATTGTCTTTCTATTCTTTTCATATTTACTTCATTCTTATTCCATATAAGCATTATTATGGTATTTAAATTCTTTTTAGAAGTAATAATAATTTTTCACTTTTTTAAATGGTAATGTAATCGAGTAGAAAGATATCTCGAACTTTTCATATTGCGAATACTTCATGATGATTTGAGTAAAAAAGTCAATTATCAAATTTTTGTGAATTAATTCGATCAAGCGTACTTGGGTACAATTTTTTTTCGACGTATCTCCGTTCTATCGTTACGTACTGTTGCCTCGTAATAAATCGTTTCGTTCGTAAAAATAAAGTAAAACGAGGTGAACAATGTCGATACTAGAACGAACGAATTTTCTTTTGGTCTTATAGCGAAAGTTTCGTTGAAAATTCGTTTCAACGAAGTTTTAACGTAAGAATCGCGAGATTATCAACGAGAAGGAAAAAGTCGATTTGTTCTTTCTCACCGGGGAGCAGTTCCGACGGTCTTTCAGCGTCCTTTACGAACGTTTTGCTCGAGACTATTGTATTTCAAAGAACGAGGAAGTACGTCGAGAAATAAAAAGGGCTATTTTGTTCGAGTCGAGCCAAGCGGAGTCTGTCGTTCATGAGAAGCTTTGGATGGATTTTCTGAAAGAGTACGTATGTAGTATCTATATAATAGATATCAACTTTATCGTTTAATGTATCTATTATGTACTTATACGTGTAGGTACAATGTATTTATATGTGCGTGATGTTATATATCGTGCGGGAAAATTTAAAAGGATCGTTTATGAGAAAAAAGAAAATTTATAAATCAATTCTGTCAATAGAAAATTTTTCGACGTGTTAACTTTAATCAAATATATTAATTTATTGTCGATTAATATGGCTTTGGAAAATAATATATAATTTAATAATCATTATTCGATCTGTGTTTTCAAATAATTATCAAAGTGCTTACGTGTTCGGTATTTATAGCTGCACCGTCGCGAATATCCTGATGATCAGCACCAGCACCATTGACCATGCCAGAACCAGGAACGCCACTACCTCCTCCACCTTTTCCACCGACACCACCGGCTGGAGTTTGCGGTAAGCTCTGAAAAAAAAAAAAAAAAAATTTAGTTGAAATTTAATCGAATAGCGAAATTTGAACAAGTATTTTTTTAAGGACAAATATTCTCATATTATTTCTTCGATAATTTTTTTTCCTTTCCTCTAACTAGATAAAATATTCTTTCTATAATATTTAACTTGAGAGAGAGAGAAAGAGAGAGAGAGGGAGAGAGAGAGAGAGAGAGAGAGAGAGAAAGATAAATTTTCTTTCTATTTATCAAACTTTTTTCCTAGTGAATCTTATATTATTTGAAATTTCAGAAAAATAATTTTGAAAGGAATATTCTCATTTTCTTCATTTGGGAAATAATCGTTAATTATATGAAAAAAAAAAAATTCGAACCACGACAAGATCGTTTGGTAATTAACGGATTTCAAACTCGTTAAAGAACCAGATAATGCACTTTCGTATGCGATGATCCTGCAGAATCAAGAGATACGATATCTGTGGGTACAAATTTCCGGAAGTATCCATCGATTCGGATTCGATCGTTGAAGCGGCATATATTTTTTTTTTTCCTACGATAATTCACGCATATTAATTACGTTGAATTTCGCAAAGCTTTCGCTTATTGCATTCACCTATCGTAATTAAGTCGGCTATGGAAGTCATATATTAATTACACTATTCTCGTGTTATACGAATATTATAAATTTTTAATTGCTAGCGGCCCTTCTATCTTGTTGTTATCAGAAATTGGTACACCGATAATTGTACAGCATGGAGGAGCTTTGATTAATCCACAACAGAGTTTGTTCATTGCGAGGCTTTAGCAAGCTGGACATTGTTTGCAGGCGGTGAGTTTATAAACATGGCACAAAAGCTTCATGTGTAGACTTGTGTAGACTATAGCGAGATAGAGTTTGAAGAGAGAGGGAGAGAGAGAGAGAGAGAGAGAGAGAGAGAGAGAGAGAGAGAGAAAGAAATAGAAGAGAAATAGGGGAGGCGAAAAAGTTGGGGAACATTAAGCGTGTAGGTACTCTCAAAGGAGTGTGTCTTACACACTCAAAATAGAAAAAGAGAGTGAGAGAGAAA
>NC_140810.1:5435000-5440000 GCF_050613455.1 Vespa mandarinia | reverse complement strand
AAAACAAAAAGAAGAAAATAACAATGATTCACGATCCAAATCCATTAATCAATATATTATCTGAGTTTAATATAAAAATATGTTCCACGTGAAATATGTCTTAACAATGTTAAAATGAGTTTATATAGAGTATACGTGATGTATTAAGATTTATACGTGTACGTATATGATTATTTGAAAATATAAAAATAAACATTATGTATTTATGAAACAACACTCATGTACATCCTTATATATATATATATATATATATATATATATATATATATACACACATAGATATTTAGACTTTAGAGAATAGAAGGAAAATTCACGTTTTTCCTCGAACAGAGCTCCTCAATTTCCTGATACGACTTTTCAGATACAAAGTAAGCATATTCTCGATAGAGCTCGTAATAAGCTTGTCTGAACGTTCCTTCTCGATGACGTTGCAATACCTATTTTCTCTCTCTCTCTCTCTCTCTCTTTATCTCTGTCGTTTTTTCTTCTTATTCTTTCGATCTATCCCATGATAGATCACGATAGCGATGATAGTAAAAGAGAGATAAAAAGGAGATATATATAAGGACAGAGAGAAAATAGAGAGTGTAAAGGGTGAAGGCGAAGAAAAGATCGCGCCTTGTAGGCACTCGAGTCGCGTGAATCCTCGTGAAACTGAATTTTCTTGGCGAAGCCTGTAAAGTGCAACGTAAAAGACCGGCTAACTCTGTTCCACGAGACTTCTTGGATCCTAGAAGATAGTAGAAATAGAATAAGATAGAAAGAGATAGAGATAGAAAGAGAAAGAGAGAGAGAGAGAGAGAGAGAGAGAGAGAATAGATTCTTTCGGATCTGCTTCCTCCTGGAAGGATAAATCAGTGTGAACGTATTTATTCGAAATTTCAGCGAGAAAATTTAAGGAGTATCTCGCGAAATGGCTCTTCGTGATTCTTGAAAAATAACGTGAGAATTTGATGAACATGATCTTTCTTATCATCGACGAGTTATTATTATCTCATCGAATAGATCGTTATATACACGTGCATATATGTATGTATTTATGTATATATATATATATATATATATATATATAAATATATGTATGTATTTATATATATATAAATATGTATATAAATATATATATATATAAATATATGTATGTATTTATATATATATATATAAATATGTATATAAATATATATATATAAATATATGTATGTATTTATATATATATATAAATATGTATATAAATATATATATATAAATATGTACGTTCACGTAGCTATGACGAGTGAAAATTCTATTCCATTATTGTCAAACGTTCCTTAGTTCATTCAAAGTATTATGGAGGTCGTGCACACACACACACACACACACACACACACACACACACACTACTGGTTCCTGAGATTAAAGCTAATTGCTCTCGCTTAATGCCGTGAATTTTAATGAAATTTATAAGTATAACCTTTCTCTTGATTTTCTTGCCATAATCAAAGAGAGAAAATTTAAAAAGGAAAACCATAAAGTAACAGTACGCTATTTCTTCCTTTGAAAATATTTAGCAAGTGAAAATTTAATAAAAAACGTTGTGTGAAAACGCAAGTACTTTTGATTTCTTATATTCGTGGATTTTCTCTTCTCATTTTTTTTGTAAGTTTTCATCGCGTTGATTGTTTGGACGTTTCCGAAAACGTGGGAAACACGCAGAAGAAAAAAAAGAAAGAAAGAGAAAAAAACAAAATTGATCGGATACTGCATTCGTAATCCTGGTTATCGACATCATTGCGATTCCGAGTAAGCTTCGGATTTTCGTTTAGGATGAGGCAAAGAATTTATCGAAGGACGAAATCGCGTTTCTGGATCGATAATTGAACCGACTAGAGCAGTTTCGACGAAGTATTAATACGTGTAATCCAATATATTATGTATACATACATATATACATATATAAATACATATGTAAGGTATATAAAGCTACCTCGATGTTGTGTATACACGTGGACTTTAAATAAGTGTGTATATCCAACTATTAGACTATTAGAATGTGTGTAGTTTCTGAAATCGGATGAAAACAGGAAGACGTAAGTACCTACCACAGCAATCTTGCGTTACTACGAAAGTTTAATTACCTGCAAAAAGTCTGTTGA
Organism: Vespa mandarinia; assembly: GCF_050613455.1. Taxonomy (NCBI): domain Eukaryota; kingdom Metazoa; phylum Arthropoda; class Insecta; order Hymenoptera; family Vespidae; genus Vespa; species Vespa mandarinia. The sequence goes on along the minus strand of NC_140810.1, from coordinate 5,437,871 downwards.
AGTTTACGCAAGTAGATAGGTACGTACACGCTCTTAAAATTGTTTGGAACTTTTGAAGGGCGTAAAACTTCCTTGAAGAAATGTCTGCCACTCTAGAAAAAGATCTATCGAACGATAGCGTTTCATTAAAGTATTTCAAAACCGTAAGCCGTATGGCGACTCAATATCCAAGTTTTCAAGCTTGGTTTTAAGCGTCGATTAGAAGGAAAAGAGAAAATCGAAGGGAACATTTAATATTTCGATTCGCTGAGTATTAGCTATTCTATGGTTGTTGCTAATGAACATAACGAGTTACAGAAATTGTGCTGTTTGATAATAATCGCGGAAACTACTTATTCCGCTGGCAATGGGTTTCGATAACTACTTCCTCTCGAAACTCAGGTAATTAATAATTAGTAACAATTCGAAAGGCCACATTGTAAAGCCTATATATTTATAAACGACGTGTCCGTCATTTAAAATGTTTTATAAATGACGTTAACTCTATATAAAATTAAATTTATTTAGTTAATTATAAGTTTTGAATTGAAGGTTACGTCGCAAAAACGTAAAAAGAAAATAAAAAGAAGTTCCATTATTCCGAAGAATCTTGTCTGTGAATACGCGCGTTACGTTTTGTACGAGTAGTCGGTAAAATACTAAGAAAAATCAGGACGCCTTTTTCGCAGAGCTTTCAAAATAAATTTTCGGCGTTGCTTTTCACACGGTACGCGACCCTTTCATTTCACGGCACTTTCAACGAACCCTTGATGAAGATCTCTATGGAATGAGAGAAAAAGAGAGAGAGAGAGAGAGAGAGAGAGAGAGAGAGGAGGAGAGAAATGGGAGAAAAAAGAGGAGAAAAGAAAAAAAGGAAGCTAAAAAACGTAGCAGGATTTGCGTCCTTGAATAAAAAATATGCATGTAGGAGCACCTGGCCGTATTCAAAAATTGTAAGGGTAAGTGCCGAGAACGAGATTACGTTTAAAGAGGGTAAAACAATAAGGTTATACCGACGAATGGTCTCTCAAAAAAAATGAAGACGGCGAAAATGGAAGAAGAAAGTAAACGATACGAAGGGAGAGTATCGTGACAATAATTGTCACGTAATCTTATAAAAGAAAAATATAAATTTATAAACGTATCTCTTTCTCGATATCGTTTTTTATTACGTTAGTTAAAAATCGAAGTTAGTAACTTCTATAAAGTTATTTCAACGATCATAAGGTAAATATTTGTCCATAATTCTCTATTCGTTTGATGAGTCAAGTTAAATTGCCTTCAAAATTGCATTTCTGTGAGCATAAGGATTATTTTGTGTATATGTCTATACGTGTATACGTGTAGCGATATCGTGTTCTACGTCATGGATAACTCGTATAAATTTCATCGTAACTGTCTAGAAGGAAGGAAGGAGTATCACAAGCGTATTAGCTTCATGATGAAAAGGGCAACATCGAAATGTATTAATTCTGGGTATCGAAATATTTGTGAATACTGTACATACGTAACTTTAGTCTAATTAATAGAATTGGAAGCAAATTAGTTCCTTCCATTCCGTTATGAATGTCTTTGATTAAATCATTCTATCTAATATCTTTTTAAGTATGTGTTTCTTATCAAAGTAATATTCCTTAGCAAACTAGAAGGTTATTTAGAATGATATATGATCTAAGGTAATTGTAAGAGCACGAAGACGGATCATTATTTTGAGAAAATGAGTAGTTGATTAATTGCATAACTTCTATCGTAAGACAGTTGAGAAGTATTCAATGTTTTTTCTTTCCTTTTTCTTCTTTTTTCTTTCTTTTTCTTTTTTTTGTTTTTCTAAATAATAAAATAAAATCGTGAAAGAGAATCAGAAAATTTTGTTGGTATGCATAAAGATTACGATTTTTATTCTTTCGTTCACAACAGATACAACAATACTTCATCGTGGTAACTTAATGTTTATTCACGGGGCACCAATCTCGGCTTACGGCACTGTTTAGAGTGAATTAACCGAGCTTTCGCGACCGCCAATGGAACCCAGATTGTACACGTAAATCGCACCCATATAGGCGTTACTGTGAGTATAATGGCTTTCCGATGTACAATCGAGAGAGCGAGAGAGCGAGAGAGAGAGAGACAGAGAGAGAATGTACGGATGCGGTAGTCGCCTGAAATATTTATTGAGAACGAAGAAAAAAAATGACAGAAAGATAGATAGGTAGATAGATAAATAGAGAGAGAGAGAGAGAGAGAGAGAGAGAGAGAGAGAGTGCAGGCAAAATTTACTTTAAGCGACCAATTGCAAGTAGTTGGTGGACCAAACTGGATCATGTAGAAGAGAAAGAGAAAGACGATAGAAAGAGAAAAAGAAAGAGACAGAGAGACAGGCAGTCATCCACAGGACTCTCTGCTACCCTATTCACTCTTGACCTCATAGTTTGGTATAAAGAGTGAGATAGAAAGTACTCCGCATTAATCTTGAAACCGCCTCGAGGACGAGAAAATCGTATTTTCCGCGAGCGAACGATGAGAAGGGTTTCCTTTACAAATTGCATAAGAAGTTGCGCTCCTCTTCCTCTTCACTTTCTACCCGCAGAAAATATTCTCCGGAATGCGTTGGAATAAATTCACCGATATGGCCGCCCCTCTGACTCTTATTATTATCTCTCGGAAGTTTGGAGACAGAAGTTTAAAAATGAATCGTCGATCGAATACCTTGAGAGCAATCAAGAAAGAAAAGATAAAAATAAAAAAGGGAATAATAATTTCGTTCAGTTAAATATACTCCCTCATATATTTTCAAATGAAGTCATTTAACATTTTTCAATAGAGATTTCTTAGTAAATAAAGAAGAGTTTTTTTCTCGGCATTTGATTTCTTATCATCGATCTCCTATTTATT
>NC_140810.1:5382500-5430000 GCF_050613455.1 Vespa mandarinia | reverse complement strand
AAAAATCAGAGGAACTTGAACGTTTTTTATAATTTTTATCAAATGTCTTTCAAAGACATTCTGAATGATTATGATTTCATCCTTGAACAATTTCTCCATACGCAAAAGTTTTTCCATAGATAGCGCAGTGCGGAATTTTTATAGAAGATTTTGAACAGCTCGTTTAGTCGAGCAATGGCTTGTGCTTGTTGCGAATTACGATGGCTCAATGAGAGGCATTTCTTTCGAGATAAAAAAGTTGACAAAACGGGAATTGACTTATCGATTACAAATTTTCAACCAGACGATTGTACTTGAGATTCCTTCGGAGAAATACGGGGGGAAAAATCAAGAAATTAAAAGTAATGACGATACGTGAATAATTTCCATTGTGCCTTATTGAAATTCATTTTTTATACAACGTGTATTAAACACGATATATTATACATATACGTGTCCAATTTGAAAATATGACGGACAATATCAACAATTACAAGAAAAATCTCGTAGCGAAAGTATAAAAACTATTTTAATTCAGCGTTCAAAGCAAATACTTTTTTCTTTTCTCTGTTTCTTCTTAGTCAATTTTTAAATAACATTAAAGCATCGCTTGTACGAAATATTTTCAACAATGAAAAATTTCGTAACAAAACTACGTACGATTATCTCTTTCAGTGTAGCGTGATAAAAGCGTTGGATGAATTTCATATAAATATGAAATCCGTTAGAAGATAATAAAAGAAGAGTAGGGAAGGGGACAAGGAGGAAGTGGAAGTGAAAGAGGAAGAGGAGAGAGAGAGAGAGAGAGAGAGAGAGAGAGAACTTGTAGCATAGGATTGATAGTATTGTCCACAAACGATTGTGAACGTAAACATAACCGTAAATACATTCAGATTCTGTCCACCGTGACGATGGCACTTTGCCAACTGGGAAAGTTTTCGATACAAGGGTACAACGGTATAACGGTGCGTCAAAGAGAAGATAGAGAGGGGGAGGGAAAGAGAAAAAGGGAGGAATCGTGTATACAAACCAGTTCTCCTAGGGCTTTCCCAACAAAATGTATCGTGGTTTCCGAACCGCAATCTGAAGTCGTCTGTGGTAATTGCGGTACCAACTATATTGATTGTTATTTCATAATTGTTGATATCAATTTTTCGATATAGCATAACGTATAAGTAACAAAGATTAATTATTCGCCTTTGATGAATCGCTAAACGGACATTATCATTGATATCTCGATCTAAAAACAATATCAATATCGAAAAATAGTTATCAGCTCATTACGGTTAGTAATTAAACGTGTCTATAAATAATATGTCGATCGATAGACATTATTCCGGAAAATTTTGAATGTTTGCCGCAATGGCGATTGAATTATTTCCACTCTAATGCAAAGAATGAATTAATACTCTCCCTGTTGCATCTACATCGAGGGTTAATCATTAGATACAACATGGATCGGTCTTATGCTATGTAATTAAATGTTAATTTCGTGTTGGAAGCTGAATAACGTAATATCATTGTTTGCCATTTATACATTTCGCCGTCGAATTTGAACCTATTTTTGAACGTTTTGTTCAAAGACAAAGTCATGTAAATAGAAATAAATCATTTAAAACTGGAAGAAAATAAATAAGATATAAATTTCAATGAATGAGAAATGTTGTATCACGAAATTAGATATTTTTCAAAGGACATTTTTCAAAAAATTTCAAACCGCAAAGTTTTCTTTCCGTCGTTGGCATGAAACGTATACCACTGGAGAAAATCTTTCAACATACGAAGCCAGCCAGTGAAGTAATAATTTCCACGAAAGTGAGATACTTTTCCCTACTCTCTTTTTTTCCTCTCTTTCTCTCTTTCATTTTTCCTTCTTTCGAGCCATCGTTCGAAGGCTGTGCAATTTTGCCGGTACTCGCGGTGAGAGATTTGCATGGTAAGGGTGCGGTGAGGTATACTTCCATTTTATAAGCTTCTTAAATTGGCGGTGCGCTGCGCATTGCCGGTTAGATGGAAACTCTGCTGCGGACAAAGGGAATCGCGTGCTGGTGCTTTCGCCGGGATGAGCATTCGAGAGGTCGAAGTTCATTTCGCGACTAAGCTCAGCCAGGGACAGTGTCCTCCGTTCACTACCGAGATGCTCTATTGCTGAGATAAATGCTATGGAGAAGCTGAGAGAGGAAGTGGAAGTGGAAGTGGAAGAGGAGAGAAAGAGAGGGAAAGAGAGAGAGAGAGAGAGAGAGAGAGAGAGAGAAAGAGAGAAGAGAGATAGAGGCAGACCTTGTTACCCCAGAGATGGAGTTAAGTTAGATTGGTACAAGACAGATCATAAATATCCCTCGATGGTGTTACATATACTATATCTACCCGGACCAGTTGAAGAGAGTAATGGACTCACGAGGAATCGACTCTCTGTTGGCTATTCTCTTCATCTCTTTCTCTTTCTCTTTCCAAGTTTCTCATCCTCTTTCAAGAATAAAGTATATTTCCCTTGGATGAATTTAAATGTCTAAATATTTCGATTTATCTTCGTAATAAATATCCTCTGTTGAGATTAGGTTTATATCGGTCTTCTTGCCAACGAGTAAATTGCATAACACGAGATCGGTAACATAATTAAATGGTATGGATGTTAACCTGTTCGGCAGGTGTATACGGATTCGTGGTTAGAAGATGATGCAGGAGTAAGTGACTCAGGGGTTATCGGTATTTGGGCCAAGGACGGGTCGTTGCACTCGACACAGTTGCATACCAAGTGGGCAAGATGCAATTAATGGTGTAATTTAGCCCTACTCCAAAGAGAGGTATCCTCTTCTCGCGGAAGCAAGAAGAGCTATATCTTAATAAGAAGGCAAGGTGAATGTGGATGTGGAAGGGCAGAGAAGGAAGTCAAAAAAAAAAAAGAAAAAAAAGGAAAAGAAAAAAAAAAGAAGAAAAAAAGGAACATAATTTCCTCGACAAGGAGGAACGTTATATCATAGGAATGTCCCGTGACCGGAATGATCTCTTCTTGAGAGATAAGCAGACAACTTTTCTTCTTAATTACGCTTGACCTTCTTACACTTCAACATCAGGACCATTTATCTGCTTGGTTAGTCCTATTTCTCTCTCTTTCTCTCTCTCTCTCTCTCTCCCTCTTTCTTGCCAAATTATTCTTATTTTATTTTCTCTTTTAGATTTCAATTATTTCCGTACGGTTATCAATCGCATCGAATTTCGTTGCAGCACAGTTTGTATGAGTTAAAAATCGTTTGTTTTGTGGTTTCTCCTGATGAGTGTGTCACGTCAATGGTTGGCCGCTTTGATCGCGTTTTCGGATCTTCCATTCGCGTAAATTGTTTTGACAATCGTTCACGTTAATACGCCCTTTGTGTACGTAGAAACGTTTGTTTATACACGTTCGTTGTGTTTAAAATTACTGAAGTATAATAAGCGGGTCACGTTCGTCAAATGAAAATACAAACGATTTTCTTGTTAACTATGCGTACTTTATTATCGATATCGTGATAGTGAATTTTAATGGAATTTTCATGTTTCCTCACGGTGATGAAATAATTTAGCTCATTCCCTTGTTATGATTCGTAAACAAAAGAAGCTTATTGTTAGCATAATGTTAGGTATATCCTATAGGAGAAAGTTGACTGTATCGATAAAGAAGATGTGGTTTATTTTACGATGTTGAAAGCTTTTTTTTTCTTTGTTTTTTTTTTTTTTTTAACTCAAGGAGTGTAATATGAGAGTTCCATCGTATTTGCTGTATTGATAGTCGCATTGTACGTGCGTATGAATCCGAAAACATTCGTTTTGAATAAATAGCACGTATGTATCTTGTATGTCCCAAGTATACTTACCGTCAATTTATTTGGTAGAAAACAAGATGCGGTCTATTTTATTTGTACGGCACGTTTTTCATAAAGGATCATCCCTTCTTTGTTATTTCGTTCGATTGTTTTCACACTTTGTCATTGGGCAAGAGCATAAACTAGTCCCGATAATATAGAGGGTTGTAACTGTTACAACGATAACTTAGCTTCGCTGCGTTCCTTCCTAGTCGTGATTCTGGACGAAGGACGTCGTCCTGCGAGATAAGCAGGATTTTGCTGTAAACCAAGGGTGCTGGAACGCGCCAGATAAAGGGATGAGTTTGGATATCGGCTGGTTCTACTAAACAGTACGCGGAACAATGTTTAACGATCGGTCTCTAGCAAGCTTGGTATAGTATCTTTACATTCACGACGACTCTTGCATTATTCAACGAGTAACTACGAATCTTTGATTACAATTTCGATCGTAGAACAGACAGTTCCTTCATCGTATGAGATAAAAGATGTATAAAGATCGTAGTACTTTCGAAGCGGAAGAAAATAAAGAATTTTATAAGGTTTCCCAAAGGGGCATGTAAAAAATTTCAATTTCTCACGAGATTCCACAATGAGCGCTCCCTGATGAAATTTTCAATTTAAAATGCGTGCTATGTGTGAGAGTATAGAGAGAGAGTATCTAGGTATATACACCTACGTATGATCATTCGGGCAGCCGATTTCGATGCAAATGCTTTTGGGAGGATTTCTTTCTTTCGTCTCTGGTATCATTAAAAAAATTTATTTCATCTCGAGGTTTTATATTAAAATGGAAAAGTCATCGATGTGGTTTTTTTATTAATTTCTCTCATCTTGTATCTATATGCGATAGATTTTAACGATACACTTCTTTTTTTCCCCTTTCATATGATTGCAAAAATCTTATCGTGCTTGTACCAAATGCATTTCCGTTTAGCGCTCATTGTTAGCCGACACCCATATAATCGACATAGATAGATAATTCCTTTCTCATTATCGCATATCTCCAATTTTAGCGAATGATTTTGATGAACGTAAAATTAGAGCCAAACTCGCGAGCGCAATGGAATAGAAATTTATATCGTTAAATTATACTCCGCGCTACACAGATAGGATACAATGGAATTGATCAATCAGAAAGCGAAGCGAACATATTTGTTCCATGCGGGTGGTATATACATACGTGTAGATATATCGTTGAAATACGCATACATAGTATACGTAGGTATATATGGAAACGTCAGAGAAATGTGTGTAAGAGAGAGAGAGAGAGAGAGAGAGAGAGAGAGAGAGAGAGAGAGAGAAAGCTATCGCATTATATGGAAGAAGCGGAACGAATCAACTGAGATAGCAATGTAACAGAATAGAATATGTTAGCAATATCCGATTTCGCATATCGCTTCCCCTGTTTTAACACTACGCCTTTACCTTTCTAAGCACATAATGATTATTGAAACGTTAAACATACCGAATTTGTTCTTTTTCTTTTTCTTTTTCCTTTTGACATCCATGAACAGATTATTTGGAAACGTCGCTTTTCATTACGTACGATTTAATCAAAGGTATCCGCTCATTAAATCGCAACTCACGTTTGTGTCTCTTTGACGAAGTATTCAATATACGGAGGTTTATGCACGTCCTTGTGCTTTCTGCGATTATTTAAAGCCAAGCTTAAAGGGTACCTTAAAATTCGAGAATGTGAGAAGAGAATTTTCCTTCCAATTATCTTTTCTCGTAACTTTTTGTTCAATTTAATTCGAAAACAAAAATAAATGTGATCAGATCCGATATAATATTGTTATTAACAATCATTCGTAATGAAACACTTTAATTAATAATAGTGAAACTATATTTAAACATTGATAATAATTGTTTTACGACTTTTACTATATTCATATATTGTATTGAATAATAAATAATAATCATAATATAGTACATATATATGTTTACACATATATAAATAAATCTATCAATTATATTTTATTTTTTGATTAATAATCCAAATATGTTGGCAATTCTATATAAGCAGAGGTAGGATAGGGTAGGATATTGAATAAATCCATTCGCTTTCTCGAAAGCACCTAAAGAAAAAGATAAAACGTCCGAGCGAAAAAGTTTTTTGTGCGTGCGATCCACTTAGAAGATGAATGAAACTGGAACGATAGAACGAAACTACTATTCGAAAGATCGTTCAGGTGTTACCAGACAACTAAGCTATTTCTACGAGTGAAGGTCGATTAATCGTAGCGTGAAGGTGAATAGATGAATCCATTTTTTAGTTATTGTGACGAACAATTTGTATCGCCTTATGAGTGTATTATATAGAAAAGTACGTAATGCTGAGAAATCTTTTAACTTGGTATAACAATAGATTGATAAGAGAAAATCGATGTACAAATGTCCATAGGTAATCAGTATTCCTATTCGCATATACCTCACTATACGTATATAAATATTTATTATCTACATAATTTCCAGATGTATATATATATATATGTGTGTGTGTGTGTGTGTGTGTGTGTGATATGTGTATATCATTATTTACAATATTTAGCACAAATTAGCGACATGCATATATATATATATACGTACATATATGTATATATATATATCAGAATTAATTTATATGGTGCTCAGCGTTCAATCAAGCTAATTTAGGTGGTTGGGAAAGTGTTATTTAAAATCCTGGTATTCGATTTATCAATCAATCTTGCATATAGAGACAAACAAAACTTCCTAAATAATAATAGCAATATTGTAATAATGAAACAAGAAAAAGACGTGATAATGTAAATTTTATACGTAATATAAATTATATGCATATATATATATATATATAATATTCATGACAGAAATTAAAAAGATAAATATATATATATATATATATATATATATATATATCAAATATATATATCAAAATATATATATCAAAATTAAATTGTATGGTACTCAATATTCAATTGGGCTAATTTAAATGGTTGGCAAAATGTTATTCAAAATTCTGATATTCGATTTATGAAGCAGCATCGCTTAGAGACAAACAAAATTTCCTAAATAATAATAGCGATATTGTAGTAATGGGAACAAAAAAAGAAAAAAAGAAAGAAAGACGTGGTAATGTAAATTTCGTCGAACGTACCAGTTTGGTGTCATAAAAGCCGCGGTTTAGATATCAATTTATCACAGCTTTCCGCCCGGTAATATCGCATTATTTCCCAGCGTTGCTCGCCGCGTGGCTGACAACAATGCCGATGGGCAATCAATAGCCCCACCCAGTAGCAACGGCAGCCTCTTTCGCCCATTGCATCCGCCCATCTCTCTCTCTCTCTCTCTCTCTCTCTTTCTCTCTTTCTCTCTTTGCTTCATTCGCGTTCGCGTCTCCGTCCGTAGGGAACTTTCGGTCATTTTTCATAGTCGTGTCCTATCGGTGGCTGGCATTATTATACAAAGAGTGACGTGCGGTAGGTGACGTCGCGCGAAACTCGGGCACATTACTGCTTCCATTCTATGAATTAACCCCCGGAAAAAGTGATCCTATCCTTGTCTGTCCACCCCTTCTCGCCCATATCGCCCCATCCTAAATATTTCCACGGTGACTCTTTTGTTTATTTCACTCTTTCTCTTATTTCTTTTTCTCTTTTTTCTTCTCTGTTTTCTTTTCCTTTTTCTTTTCTTTTCTTACTTGCATTATTCTACAACGATTTCGATCAAATTATTGGGGAAACAATTGCAATAACAGCAAACAGTATTCCATAGTTGGTATTCAAACTCCGTTATTGTTGATGGATCGAAATGTTTTCATGTCGGTGAAAGACGGATCGTTCTCTCTGTTACGCGTCGCTGAGCGTGCATAGAAAACACGCGGTAGAAATATCACGAATAGAAATACGAATCCGTAGTAAGAGAGAAGAATTCGCGAATGTAACGTTTCGAAAAGTTCGTGTACGTCAACTGTGACAATCACGAATCGGTTCTTTCCGTGTAACGGATTTTGTGGTTGGTTTGGAAAATCGCAAAGGAACGATATAAATCGAAGATATACGTCAGGTTAAGTGTCGTTGACTGTCAATGCTAGGTAGATAGCTACCTAAGTTAGCTAAAGATATGTAAGTACAAGACGTGCCAATTTTCGAGAATTCGTGCGAAAGTAAAAAACGCGAATCGAATAGGAATGTTAATCACTCAGGCGACCTTCTTTCATTAACCCCGTCATCGCTGACAATATATAATCATTAATTTTCTTTAGAAAAAAGAAAAAAAAAGTTGTTAATGAATGAACGATATATTATGTTCGCTGTCATGGTAACAAAAGCAAATTTTTAGTTCAGGAAAAGCGTTCGTATCAAGAATTCTTGATGCGAATAAGAAATATGATACCGTAATATATTTTCCGGTGGGTTAAATTTACAATTTAAATTTCACTGTAATATGCGATAACTCGCTAATTTAAAGCATTTCATTTAAATAGCGACAAGTAACGATCGCTTAATGTAATCTTATTATCGTTCTATTATTAATCTTTTGTATATATATATATAAATACGTATTTAAAATTTATTCGAGAAGGTAGTGGATTCTCGCTTGCTCGAAGGGTTCCTTCTATTATGATCACCGAGGCTTGATAAACTTCTCTCTGAAAGATAGAACGGAGTTTATAGAACGATGAACGTCAGAGTGCATAACGTTGCGATCACAAGATGCACAGAATTCCCAGGGGTATTTATATCGAGAAGCTACCAGGCATCGCATAGAAAGGATCGTCGTCAGTGCACAGTTAAAAAGTGTTTTCGAACGTATCTTAGAAGGTGTATTTGAAAGATAGCCTTAAACTCTTTCCAATCCCATATCCCGTGACTTATGGAGTTGACACATGGGAAAGAAGATTTGCACGTTATAGAGTCGGTTCTGAAAGAAGAATAAGAGAAATAGATGTAGAGATAGAGATAGATATAGTGATAGAGATAGAAAGAATGTGAGAGACACATACGGAGAGAGAGAGAGAGAGAGAGAGGGAGAGAGAGAGAGAGAAAGATAAAGATAGATAGGAATATGGGTCGATGCATGATCATCCTCCGTTCGTATTATATAAGGAAGAGCAAGAGAACACCGTAATCCGAGTGTGTTCGTTCTCAACCTGGTCACGACGTGGAAGGAACGTCGTTGGTGACGCTCGTGTCTGCTGCGTCTGCTGCTGGCTTTCTAAGAGATGTGAGGGCAAGATCGGTGAGACTCGAGGGACTACATTATGCATCTGAAACTGACTATACCGTTTCGTTGCACGAGGATACGTCGTTCGTACGCCTATTTGGGACGAGGTTACTATGTGCTGAGAGGTTATCCTTTGTAAAATATCGCGGGAAACATGTTTGAAAGGTTTAGTCTAAAAGAACACGTCGAACACGAAATCTCCGGTAGTTTGTTTACTTTTGTTCCTTTTCGCGTGAACCTGCCAAGTCTAGAATGAATGAATAAGATCAACTCAAGCGAGATCTGATGCGAGGGTCTTCTATTCATAATGACTCATCAAACAAGTTAGGAATTATCGTTCGTCGTTATATCTACGACTAGTTTTTAATGTTTTTCTTGTTAAAAAACTTTCCAAAATGTAATAAAAGAGAGTTTTAGAAATATGAATTGATGAAATATGTAAAAATAAACTTTAATTTTTAACGATCAAGATCATATTATTATACATATCTGAATGTATTTTTTGATCAGTTACACGATACAATAAAAAAAAAAAGTACTTATGTGTCAAAAAAAAAACACCGATGACCTTATCATGTGCACATTACGTAAAAAATATTCTTTTTTGTATCACAATAACAAGAAGAGATATTTAGGTGGCTTTACTTAAAAGGAGCACCCTGTATACGATATATACATATATATATATATATATATATATATATATATATATATATTAAAAAGATTAAATTTATAAATATTCGTTTATTAACAATGAATATGAAATTTCGTTCAAAGTGCTATTTAACGAGCGAGCCACATCCATGAGAAAATTACTCTTTGATGAGTCGTGCTATTTTATAAATTCGATCATCGTGATGCGCCATCGTCAAAGGAACTTCAGAGTATTTCGAGAAGCTTCGTCGTAGAGCCATCTACAGCGAGAGAGAGACAAAGAGAGAGAGAGAGAGAGAGAGAGAGAGAGAGAGAGAGAGAGAGAATAGAGGGTGGTTTGAGAGAGAAGGGATGATCGGTTTTGCTTACTCGTGCGTAACTACGTGAAGGGCCGTGCAAGTTGCAAGCGGTGTCATCGAAGCAGCCGTCAACGGATACTGTCGATGTCATTTGATGGTCGTAGTCAGGCTTAGCACCAAAGTCTCCGTTTCGATCCTGATTCGATTCAAGGCATCAACCCGAATCGTTTCTGACGTTTGTTGATCACGTAACCAGTATGAAGCTCTACCTCTATCGTGTCCAGAGGGAAGAAAAGAAAGAAAAAGAAAAAGATAGAATGGAATCTTGCAATTTCTCGAAAAACTTGGACTATATATCGCCTACGAATTTCTTCTCTCACGATGCATTATGTAAATCTTAGTGATTTGAAAACCATGAGAGTTCTTTGTTCGAATCGATTTCATTTCAATATGTATATATGTGTATATATATATATATAAGATAATACCTGCATATATACGACGTATCCATTCATATATACCTATATTCATGTTAACTTAATGTCACAGGATATCCTCTATTCATACATATTTTTACTCGTGTCCGTGTCAAGTCAAAGATATCGGCCGGAGTAGACGTTTCACGGAATAGGAATAATTTTTCCTACAAAATATGGCGTTGGGTTAGGCGATAAATAAATCACGAAATGGAACGAGACATCAGATTCGGTGATTCATTCATTTATCATGGAAAGCGTCGTTCTTCTGAAAAGTGCAGGAACAATAAAAATAACGTGCACTACTAGGGTGCACTCTGTTGTAGGTCCACCGATTTGTCTCTGGCACGGTTCACCACTTTTCGCTGGGCTTCCGATTTCGCGCGTTAGCCTCTCACTCTTATTTTATTCGACTGCTACGATCGATTCACCGTTATCGCTCGATCGAATAAAATCTATTACCTGACGTCGTCGAGTTATAGTTCCGTAGAAAAGTAATCGAAAAATTTCACTCTTTACGTATACACCAATGATTCTCTCTCGACGTATACGTGATACAAGGGACAATAAAATTTTTATTTTTTGTTTTTATATATTTTTTTTTTTTCGAAACTTTCAAGCGGTGAGATAAAAGTCCATCACGCGTTTTGACGTGAGTATCTAAAATTTCAAACGCGTTTGTTACCTGAGAAATATTCCAAAATCCTTTCGTGATAACTAACAGACGACGAGTGTGTTTTCCTACCACGTATGAATTATAAATGCAATTGAACGCTTTATAAAGTATAATTAATTTTGGATTAATTAAAACTTTATGTACTAATTATGAATATTGTACGTATACATATACAATATAATATATATTATATATAATATAAATATATATATATATATAAACAAATATAAGATATATATATATGATTAATATATCGTTGACTTTTGTTTATCGATTAATATCTATGAAATAATATAAATAAATAATAAGCATAATTATTCATATTTTTTTCTTTTTTTTCTTATAGACAGATTTTTTTATTACTAATATTTTCGATACACAATTATACTTTTCTCTATAAAACAAGATATCGAATTGATAGTATAAGACCATTATATAAAAACAAAATTTTCTCTTGCCACAGAGAGATTACCTATATACTAATAATAGACACGGGTGGATTGTTGTAATGCAGATATATATATACATATATATATATATATATATATATATATATATGCATGCGTATTTATGTATATATTCAAACATATAGAATGTTAAGCGTTACACGCACCTGCAGTGCCGCACTCGGAATTTAGCATCAGTATTTGCGTCTCTATGGATTAGCTTCATTGGTAAATCCACGATACTATGAATGCTCTTACCTCTGTTTATTCTACGTTAGTATAGCGCATACATATATATATATATATATATATATATATATATATATATATATACATAATATCGGTGATTAATCTATTTACAGATCTATTTATGGATGAATATAGGAATTGTTAATTAACAAAATTTTTATTTCATATCTAAATTCTTAGAATTGATATAATATTATGAATAATCATTGTTGTTACAACAGATAATAATCATTACGAATGTTTCAACGATCCGATCGGAGTGACCTTTTTTGTTTGTAGTGTATTGGAAAATATACAGCCAAATGTCTATCGTAGATCGTTACGCGGAAATATGACCTCTATGTTTTTCTTTTTCTCTGTGTTTTGTCTCTATGCTTTTATTTAGTTCTGTTTTGTTGAACTACATCGCAGTCGTGGTTACGTCGTCGCAAAGTGAACATTATAGAGAAAATCGAGGTTTAAAGGTAAGTCTTAAATTCAATTTTCCATTTTATTTCAATATTTAATAATCTTAATAAAAAACCACTAGTATTAATTGCATAAAAATCCAATATAATTCTTTCCTTATTTTTTTTTTTTTTTTTTTTTTTTTTATGTACTTTATCAACGTGAATCAAATTTAAAGTCGATGGAGCGTAGTAATGTCAAGAAACGATCTTTCCTGATTCCGAATAAAACGACGAAAAAGAAATAAAGAGATTCTTAGTTTAAATCATTTTCCTTCGCCATTTTTGAGACAAAAGGGAGATCGTAAATCACAGTTGGACGGGAATGAAAGAACTAGTATAGGGATGAATAAGAAAGGTGTATGTGAGAGTTTGGATGTAGAGAAGAAGAGAAGATTTAGAATAGTATGGGGAGGAAGGAGATAGAGATAGAGACATAGACAAAGACGGAGACAAAGACAGAGAAAGAAAGAGCAAAAGAAAGAGAAACAGATAGAGAAAGATATAAAGATAGAAAGAATAAGACTGGGGAAATAGGAGAGAGAAGAGGAATAGTCGAGAGGCTGGATACTCGGCCAGTGCACTCGTCGTGCACCGCTCAACGGTATCGCTGGAAATTAGAAGCGCTTTTCTCTTGAGAGCTTTCGCTTGGGTGCGAGTTTCAACGAGTCAATAGACGCAGATCCGATAGCTGTTCCAACGTTAAGCACTACTGTGAAAATTATTTGACGGAACTCCGAGAAAAGCGAAAAATTGTTCGTGCATCGTCAAGTATCGGCCGGCATATGATTCGGACGAAGTTGAGTAAAATGAAGGCCTAAAAATATCTACGAGATATCGAGGAGAATAAAAGAAGAAAAGAAACTTTACTTCTCTTTAGTTCCTTTTTCTTTTTCTTTCTTTTTTTTTTTTTTATTTTTCCTTTATTTTTTTTTTCCCTCCCAGAAAGAACCCGTTTGAGAACTTCGATCGTCCCTTTTAAAGAAGTCGAGTGGGTAAGGGAATATAAAGCGTGGTATTGGATGCTTGCGGTGATTTGTAATCGATTTTTCGATTAGAAGCAATCATCTATAATTATGATTCATATATTTTTCAATTGAAAATTTATGGGGAAAAATAATCTGGATAAATTCATGCAACGGGGGATTGGGGTGTATTCAATAAATATCTTTGTACTCGAGCCAACTGTTTTTCTCCTTTTTTTTTTGTTTTTTTTGTTGTTTTTGTTTGTTTTGTTTTTTTTTTTCTATCGAAACATTTCCATTAGACCACATTGAAAAATTTGTGATGACGTTGATGAAACGAAACAACGGTGAAAAGAATTTATTGAAATAAAAAGGAATCAACGAGTGAGACTTTAAAAAGATAAAAAGAAATAGATCGACCGATAGAACATCGAAAGGACGAAGAAGGAAAATGGTAAGCTCATAGAAGTGAAAGCCTCCAGCGTTTTTCGATATCACAAGTTACAAATCTTTCTTTCGCATTGTGGGAATGAGCTTATGAAGCAGAAAACAGAAGAAGAAGAAGAAGAAGAAAAAGAAGAAGAAGAAGAAGAAGAAGAAGAAGAAGAAGAAGAAGAAGAAGAAGAAGAAGAAGAAAAAGAAGAAACAGAAAAAGAAGAAGAAGAAGGAAGAAAAATGAAAGGGAAAAGGAGAAGAAGAAACAGGAAAAGAAGAAGAAGAAGGAAGAAGAATAAAAGGCAAAAGAAAAAGAAGATAGTAGAAAACTGTGAAGGCTATATGTATACAAACCATAAAATTGTTATAGTCTTTTTACAAATTTTTACCTATATACGTTGTTTTGTAGTTCTTACTAAAGTAAAGAAAATCCGAAACATATTGTACGCGCTTTGATGATACATTTGATATATAGAAACCCATCATTTCTTTCTGTCATTTTGATTATAAGAAGGTCTGCTTAGAAAAGAAAGATAGAGCGAGAAAAAGAGAGAGAGAGAGAGAGAGAGAGAGAGAGAGAGAGAGAGAGAAAGTGAGTGAGTGAGTGAGTGAGTGAGTGAGTGAGGAAAAAGTTTCTTTCTCAAAGAAAAAAGAAAACGAAAGAAATAAGAATAGAAACGGAAAGTATCGTGTTCTTTGAAATCTCTTTATTCGGAAGACAACAGAACTACGTCTCTACGATATTGGACTTTTTCTTTATGCAAACCTATTCCTCCCTTTGACATCAGCCAATCTAATTCTCATGGTTGAAAAAGAATAGTTTTGTCGTTCTATCCGAAATTCTTCGCTCTTATCTTTTTTTTTTTCTTTTTCTTTTCTTTTTTCTTCTCCTCTTAAATTTCACAGAAATTTTGCGAGAGTTAGTTCTTCCCTCGACATCTCCTTTTTCTTCTTTTTTTTTTCTTTTTTTTTTTATCTCTTCTTTTTTTTTCAAGCATAAGTCGAATACAAAGTTACAATGTATAACGGCAAATTCATATTAAGTTTTAGAAGATCAAAAGAGATATCAAAAAAATATCGAGGGAAAAGAAAAAAGAAAGAAAAGAAAAAGAAAAAGTAAATGACTGAAACTGACTTTTGATAACTATCATCATTACTAATTATCTCTAATTAGGTTGATTTTCCTAGAAATTGAGAGATTAACAAGCACCGACCGAGTTTATATACGTAGAATTTGAGTTATGTCGGTGTTCATTTGACCATTCATCGTCACGCTCGTATTCAAACATAAAGTACTTCGAGTAACGTCAGTAGGATCTGATTTATTCATGGATCTCAGGAATCAAGAGAGCCTGCAGTTTCATTCGATGTACGTACGTACGTACGTATGTGTTGTAACGCGTGCAAGTGCGCGTTTGAAAAGTTCACAGTCGGACGACTAAAATAAATCCCATTAATCCTTTGAACAGTACAAATGTACATTTACATCATACCTTAGTTAGTCCAGTGTATTATAAACGTATATGTACATTTTGAATTTTACTATTTTAAAAATTTTAATTTGGTCTATCATATGCTTTAACATATTAATTTTTAATCATTAACACGTTACAAGGACATTATTCTTAGTTTTAATCCTCTTGTAGCATTATACAAATTTTTCTGTTCAATATAATTATAGCCGCGCTTTTTACATCCTAATAACGTTATTTTCATTTTTCTTTCCTTTTTCAATTAGACTCTCAAAAGAATTCAGTTTGGAAAGGAGATTGGGATCGATCTATCAGCGTTCGACGATTTTAATGTTAGATCGAAGAGTTAAGTCAACAAAGTAATACGAAGTAATTTCGAAAAAGCATGTAAAATTATGAGAAATGCATATGAACATTTAATGTTCTATTTCGTTTTTTTTTATTTTTATTTTTATTTTTTTTTTATGAAGAAACGATAAAGTTACGAAAGAAATTATAAAGAATATTATATCCATTTTATGAATCGTTCTCTATTGCAATATCCTTTTTTCTCTCTTTCTCTCTCTCTCTCTCTCTCTCTCTCTCTCTTTCTCTCTTCCTATTTCTATTTCTATTTCTATTTCTAGTAACGTGTTCATGACGTACTTGACCGTGTTCGAGGGGTAAAAAGGAAGAAGAACAAAATGTCAAAGCGAAGGGAAAGTCAAGGATTTCCTTTTTTAACTTTTGAATCCGAACGAAACGTTTGTAGATATGCCGCTAGTAGTTATTTCATGACTACTGCGAAATTTTCTATTTTTCCCTTTCGTGTTTTTCGCACGTACGTAGAAAAAAGGAAAGGAGAGAGAAGAAAAAAGAATAAATATATATATATATATATATATATATATATATATATATATATCGATGGGAACTCATGAAACGTGCGATAAAACGAAGGTGTCTTTCTGAAGTTCGAAGCTCCAAACGTTTCTTTTTCGCAATTTTGTGAATTTCTCCGAAAGTCGAACAGAGCTCCCCAACGAGTTCGACGTATCCAGTATTGCGCACGTATATATGTACGTAATATATATATATATATATATATATATATATATATATATATACGTACATACAGATTATATACTCGTATGTCTTCTGCTATGGAAGAAATTTGTATAAGAAGATGAATATGTATATTTAGGATGTTTTTACAAAGTTTTCCGTGGAAGAGGATATTGGATTTTTTTTTCCCTGAAAGTCTCTGATGATACTTTAACTAATTAGATCGTAAAAATTTAAATTGAAGTACATAATTTTGTAATACTTGGTAGTGTTTGTTAGTGTATTCTTTAAACGATACGATAAATCATTTTTATTGATTTAAAAAAAAATATCGATTAAACTTGTTATTTGTACGAGATCAAAGTTTCATAAAATTTTTGATAAAATTTTTCTATTTAGATTATCATTTCTTTTCTATGCGTTATATCTACTTACGTGTTTCAAATGAAATATTATTATTCAAAAGTATCCATTGATAAAGATGTAATTATAAACTGTTAATTATCGAAAATAAGGAAGAGAATTATTAGCATTTCACGAAATGTCATCTAATTGAGTATTATTACGTTCTAATAGTGATTATTCGGCTAGAATAGTAGACCCTACTTTTCATTGCAGAAGATGATACTACAATACGCTGCAAGAAGAGAATGGAATGTAATTAGTCATACATTGTTACATTTTCAGAAGCTATTTGACGTAGTTGAAAATGACGAAGATTTCCATATGTATAAATTCGTCTAATCAGAGAGAGAGAGAGAGAGAGAGAGAGAGAGAGAGAGAGAGAATCTACTACCGAAATGTAGTAGAAATTTAATATTGATATATTAATAAAATTTTTATAAAAATTTTCACTATTTCTCTGAACCTTTTAAATACGATAGAGAATCGATTTATTGATCGATAGAATGGAGGACATTTAAATTATTCATAAATGTATCATAAATAAATTTTATAACAGGTTAGACAGATAGAGAGAAAGAGAGAGAGAGAGAGAGAGAGAGAGAGAGAGAAAGAGAAAGAGAGAGTGAGAAAGAGGGAAAGAGATAGTGTGATAAAGAAGGGATGCAATAAACGAAGATGCATCGAGTTATATTAATTCACTTTAATTTATCGTTTAAACTCAGAGGGCGAACATAATGGGATAAGAATAAAATAGTTAGTCGAGTGGTGGAACATCGATAGTTCACTCGATTGAGAAACGATACGGCAATTCGAGAGATACAGAGATAGCTTTGTAGATACGAAGATAAATCCGTTATGTAAACTAGCCATCGACCCACTTGCTAGTTTTTCTTCCCCCACTCTTTTTTTTCTCTTTTTTCTTTTTTTTTTTGTCTCGTTCCAATTTTTTTTTTTCATTTCATCGATTTCGATTTATGGATAGAACTATTCTTCTCCAGACATTACATTATCATTTGTTTCTTTCATTCGACCAATCGATTCTCACCGAGTGCTAAATTATCATTCTTAATTCTTAATTCGCGATATAGATGATGTAAAAAAAGAAAAAAAAAAAAAGGAAAAAGAAAAAAAAATAAGGAAAAATATAAAGTCACGTGTTTCATTCATTCGAAAATATTTTCTTTACTTTCAATCGAGACAGATATACGGGAGCGCACTGAGAAGTCATTTTTTGTTCGGCATACTATATTTCTCTGACGTTTCTCTCCGTCGCGTCGTCCAGTCACGTTTTCTGTCTCAAGAAAACGGAGAAGCATGACGAGCGACATGACGAGCGAACTCCGGGTCAACGTATAACAAGATAGAAGCTGGACTACGCTCAAGAAATAAACTAGGGGGAGGGGGTCGAACAAAACATGAAACAGGGATGGTCGGGAATGAGTTGGGGCTGCCATCTGCACGACAAAAAGCGTCATAGCTTTTACTTGTGACGTATTACGTGCTATGCTCTTTACGGATTGTATATATGTGTGTGTGTGTGTGTGTGTGTATCTATTATACTAAGTATACCTTCTTTAAAAGGAATCAAAGCTACGTTTGACTTTATTATGAAATTTCAATTATTTTACCATTTCAAATATCCCAACGATACTCAACGTCCTTTCAAACACGAAACGAATCCTTACCTAAAACAAAAAAAAAGCAAACTTCATATTAGATTGATCTATCTAATTCATATATATATATATATATATATATATATATATATATAGTTGATTAATTTATTATAAATAAAATTTAAGTGAACATTTGATTTTATAACGATCGAGTAACGAGATCATTGTGAAACGGAATAATACGTCTCTGGGTTTTCGAAAGAAAAGGAACTTTCTTATTTTCTCCGAAAATTAAAATTTAGATTTGATGACGTTTGAAGAATATTACAATGTCGAGAAAAGAACAGCAATATTATTGTGGTATAGGGAAAGATAGATAGATAGAATGAAAAGTAAAAGAAAGTTAAGGTTTATTCGAAGATTCGAAGAAATTTGGAGGAGGAAAGAAAAAGAAGAAAAAAAAAAGAAAAGAGAAAAAAGAAAAAAGAAAAAAGAAAAAAGAAAAAAGAAAAAAGAAAATAGAAAACTAAGATAGATTCGATTGCAACGGTAATGATAGAAACAGAATCTTATCCTCCTCAATTTTCATCGATCCTCCGAGAACTTAATGAGGTCGTGACTCTTAAACGTTCGAAGCAAATTCGCTCGTAGCATCCTTCAGTATCAGCGACTCGGTACAAGTGCTTTTCGTCGTTTTATTTCGCATTTGAGTGTCGGGGAAAAAAAAAAAGAAGAAGAGACGCCGACGAAGAAGTACGTGCTCGTTCTCGTTTTCTTTTTATCGACAACGAAGTCAAGACACGTTTATAATTTCGAACATCGTTTCGAATGGTTTCCGTTATCGATAAGACGACTATCGATTGAGTCGCGTCAATGGGCGCGAAGAAATCTTGGATTCATAGATTTGAGTTCGTTGGCCCTTAAGGACCATTTGATACTCGACTACTTTTTTTTTTATTGCATACGCCAGCTGCATCGATTCTTCGAGGGGTTGCATCTTCAGTTCTTATCCAGTGCGAGTAAAACGAGTGCGAAGTAGAAAAAGGGTAGAAATAAGAAAGGGGAGAAAAAAAAGAAGAAAGAAAAAAAAAAGATGAAAATCGAAGGTTTCGGTAGACATAGAGATAGCGAAGACACGTAAACGAAATAGAAGGGAAACGAAAAGGAAGAAGGAAAGGAAAAGAAACGTTGCGAACGTGCGCCCACGGAACGATGCTTTATGGGTCGTTCCTCGTGGGCAAACGATGTTTAAAGATCAAGGAAACGGCACCATTGGGAGTCAGACCGTTGCCCGATCGAGCGAGAATAACGAATGAATATCTAATGACGTTTTACGATCCAATATATGCCCCTGGGAGTAGCTGATATATCGCGAAAGTGTATATATATGTACGTGTATGGAGTGTCTGCGTTTGTGATTACTCTCTTTCTCTCTCTCTCTTTCTATCTCTCTCTCTCTCTCTCTCTCTCTCTCTCTCTCTCTCACATACATGTTCCCAGATGACCAAAATGCTGGTACATGCGTTCACTATTCCATGTGCTATGCGTATGGTATAACGCACAATGGATACAACGAAGTATCAATCGAAAATACATCCCGATCGAGGTACGTTGATCCATCTACTATTTTAGAATAGGAAACAAAGGACCATTCTTCTTGAGCGACATCGATCGTAGTAGTAGCGCTTGACTACTGCATATCTATGTTCACGTTCGGGAGAACGTTTGTCGCCTAGACCTTCCATTTTGAATGTACGGAAATATTTCACTCTCTCGTAGATATAGATACGGTTATATCTATCGAACGAACGAACGAACGAACAAACGAACGAACGAACGAACGAACGAACGAACGAAACGAAACGAAACGAAACGAAACGAAACGAAACGAATGATACAAACGAGAGGAATGAGAGGTACGAGAGGCGTGGTCGACGTTGGCTCGTAAAATTTGTATATACATATTTTCTCCCCACTTTTCTTCTCGACAAAAAAAAAAAAAAAAAAAAAAAAAGAAAAAAAAGGGAAGAACGACCTCTCTCTTCTTTCTTCCAATTTTCCGAATTGGATCCGACGGAATTCGTTTTATTTCGAGTGTACGCTCGGCCTCATCAACTTGGAGTTTTCGAAAAAGAAAATCTTTGACCTAGATTTTGTTAATTGCTTCCAGTAATGTTTGCCAATATGAAGGTAGTTTCTGTAAATACAGCTGTTTGCTGTGCATCGTCCCGGTGCTACTGCTTCGATCGCAAAACGCGAAGAGATCAAAGAGAGCCGATCGGATTCGTTGAACTTTACGAACGGATAGAGAACGAATAAAAGTCAAGCTCGTACAGACTTTTACCATCTTGACTTTCTCTCTCTCTCTATCTCCTTCTCTCTTTCTCTCTCTCTTTTTCTCTATCGAGCATCCCGACTTTGTCATTTTGCGAGGAATATAAATGAAGGTAGTAGTAAAACCGTACGGTGAAAGAATATGCATAAACTACTATGTTCTAGGTATTTATCAGTGCAGCGAATTCACTCGAGAGGAATAAGCGAGTTCTCCGTATATTTCCGTGTATATTTTTGTCTATGTATGTTTATACGTGGAATAAGAGTAATGGGTTGGGACGTTATATGGGAGCGCATAATAAATTCTTATTCTATTTTCTCTGCTCCTCATTCGGATCGTAAAATTCACGATAAAGGATGCGCACTTGTTTACGATGCTTTGATGGCTCTTACTGTTTTGTAGTTCGATTCTTGTAGCTTTTTTCTCTCTCTCTCTCTCTCTTTCTATCTCTCTTTTTCTCTCTCTTTCTGTTCATTCTTTTAAGCTGTGACGTTTTCTTACTTAGTAAAGAACGATTATCGTTTCCTTACAGGTGGACGACACATTGAAGATTTATCGAGCATACTGGTCTCTTTCGAGTTTTACGATAAAATTTCATGCACGAACTACGACCGATATGCTGAAGAAGAAGAGGAACGAGATGAGGAGGTAAAGGGGAGAAGGAGTGACAAAGAAGAGAGGAAAAATTGGATCAAACGGCCGGTTGAAGGACTCACAGCCGAACGGATATGCGTCTTTCCGTTTGCCAATCGTCCATTCTTCCCTTCTCAAGAGATACTCGTGAAGTTCCCATTCGTCCCTTCTTCGATATTTCTCTTCTCTCTTATCCATCCTTTGTTACATTGAATTTTGGATGATTCAAGGGAATAAAAATGGTTTTGTCTAAGGGATGAAAAACTGTTCGTTCAATCGTTACTCTCCAGTAATTATGTTCGAAGCAGCAACATATATCAATTCCGCGGGATTCGTTTTATTTTTATTTGTTTGTTTATTCTCGCAGAATATGTATATTTAATATGAAATACGTACATGTCTGTTTTAAATATAATATCTGAAAATTCAAATATGTTTCCGTGGATAACCAATCGAAATGATCGAATGTATAATATCGAATCGTGATTAAATGTTTATGAACTCAGATAAAAATCTTTCAACTTGTTGTAAATTCTTTGAATTAAAAATGACGATTTGACTCATAATATAAATTCAAACGATATTTCTCCTGTTCTCTTTCTTTTGCATTTTATTATTCGTTCTTCCTCAGGTATATTTTTATCATTTAACGTTAAACGATTCAATATAAATTCAAGGATATTACTAATATTGGTTTTTCTAAGTTCTTATTTTTACGAGGAATCTTTCAAATTTTATTTCTTACTAAGAAATATCGTTACTCCCAAACGTATTCGAATTAAATTATATATCAGAATATATTTCACTTATAACTTATATTCGAAAATAGTTATACCATATTGCGTACTATTTTTATAATTAATTGAATTAATTAATTCGTTTGAATTAATTTTTTTAATAAACAACTCTTTTAGATTTTGTAGAATTTTCGAGAATAATAATAAAGTAATAGATATAAAATTTCTTCTATATTTTTACGTATAATATTATTAGAAAAAGATGATTTATGTTTCTGATATTGTTTTAAGTAATTTGAATAATACGAACAAAATGTTTGGGCTCTTTTCGAAGGGTTCGCAATAACTCTTGTGTATTACAAAGTTTCGACCAGACTCGATTCGTAAGCGATGCACGAACGTATGACGCGTCGACACATTAATCATTGATAACGCACGCGATTGAGAATGGGAGGAGGTTTCAGAATATTTGTGGCTAGTACTTGATAATGGTATCTTTTCTCTCTCTCTCTCTCTCTCTCTCTCTCTCTCTCTCTCATTCTCTATCTCTTTCTCTTTCTTTGTCTCTCTCTCTTTCTCTCTTTATTTCTCTCTTTATTTCTCTCTTTCTTTCAGTGATGAATTCCCTTCGAGAATTCACAAAGAGTAAAAGAGAGAGAGAGAGAGAGAGAGAGAGAGAGAGAGAGAGAGAGAGAAAGAGATGTAAAGAAATCTTCTTCTAAGTTTTGCGAGAAAAGTTTCCTCATAAATTCAAGATTTTGAATTGTCCGTTCCAGCCTGCAAATGGACGCTCTTTTCTCAACGTTATAAGATATCCAACAATGTATTTGGAATTATATTTGAGAAAATTTCGGAATATTTCACAAAAAGCAAAAGTCAGCAAGGAAAGAAATTCTATTTATGACGTATTTTTTTTTTCTACATTTTGATATTTTTCGATGATTATCGTTAACGAAGTTCAATTAAGATAGATTGGTTTAAGAGAAAAAACAGCGATAATATGGTGGAGAATGAGATCAAAAGTTTCTCGATAGAAACGTGAAAGTGGACAATATTTTTTCAGTTAAATCAAAAGTTTTGATCGGAAGCAATCCAAGCAGTACCAATACGATATTGCGTTATATTATCTTTACATGCAGACGTATATGCAAATAAATATATATTAATATCGGCTTAGAATGATGCATAAAATATCAATAAAAAATAACGACAAATTTAACAGAATTTTTTTTAAATAAAAAAAAAAAATGTATATTG
Organism: Vespa mandarinia; assembly: GCF_050613455.1. Classification (NCBI taxonomy): domain Eukaryota; kingdom Metazoa; phylum Arthropoda; class Insecta; order Hymenoptera; family Vespidae; genus Vespa; species Vespa mandarinia. The sequence continues at coordinate 5,406,829 of NC_140810.1, read as the reverse complement.
GCAAGTATATATTATATTTACATTTAAACATACATCTAGATAAAAGTATATTAATATCGGTTTCCAACGATGCATAAATAGAACAAAAAATATCGATGAATGGAAAAGGATTAAAAAAAAAAAAAAAAAAAGAAAAAGAATAAAAAATGTTGCTGAGAATATATCTACCTATAAGATACATATATGCGATATTGTATTGATATATATATATATATGTACATATGTGAGATAAACTATCAAAGGAAATGAACGGGTTATTCTACATTGAGTGCTTTGGAAAGTCGCCGCTTCATTCAGGAACCAATATGTATTTACTTATTTTATATTTCTCAACTATTCTCGATTTTCTAAACTTCGTAGAAACACGCGAGAGAGAGAGAGAGAAAGAGAAAGAGAAAGAAAGACAGAGAAGACAGACGAGAAGAAAATTTGTCTTGCGTCTGTTCTCAATAAAATTCGTTGAATTTTTTGTTCGCGTAATCGATTCTAAAGTTACGATATGAAACTCTTTCATTTTCTCGCTACGAGTCTATTCAAAAAAGTTTTTATGGTAAAAGTACGATTGTCTTGAGAAAGAGGAGTGGGGGAAAAAGACAGAGGAGAATCTGAATGAGTTCACGAGGACCGATTTGCATCAGAGATTTTCTTTTTTGTAGTTACGACGTGACTTCTTCGCGAATAGATTTTCTCAATGTAAGCGTTTAACAACCATTATTCTCTTTAGATATTCATGCTCGACGTACTACATCGATTAATGGCCATCCATTTCGTAATCGTATCACGATGAGCGTTAAATGCTTAATAGAAATGCTTTTCATCGACAATTACGCTTTAAATTAATCTTTGTGTTTCCGCTTAGCGACGTTTCCGCTTGTTGCCACTCGATTTGACTCATCTCGTGTAATATATTATGTCATTATGATATTATGGCGATGCAGTGACATTTACGTCGGTGAATTTACACGCAAACGATTACCGAACACTCATCGCGTGTTGTATTTAATTGGTTTGCATTTGAAAATACTTTCGCAGATATATATATATATATATATGCGAAAGTATTTTCAAAGATATATATATCTGCGAAAGTAATTGAATATATATATATATATATATATCGACTTTATTATATTTCTTAGTGCTTACGTTTAACGCTATTATTTCTGACGCCGAATATAGCCACGATCATTGGAATTTAAATCGTCACGCATAAATAATTAATTCAATATGGATAGACGTACCGTATACACGTTCTTAGTTTTACAATGATCAATTTAACGAATGAGAACTTAATGTAATAATGACAAAAAAGTTAGCGTATTCGAGAACGTGATTATTATCATCATAGAAAATAATTGTGTTTGTTATTCAAATTGCATAATAGGCAAGACCAGTACTCTAGCCAAGTAATCTAGGAGATTTTCAACGGAAGGAATATCCCATCTCCCTCTACCTATCTACTTTCCTCGAGTTTCTCTCTTTCTCTCTCTCTCTCTCTCTCTCTCTCTCTCTCTCTTTCTCTCTCTCTCTCTCTATCTATCTATCTCAAGACCCTGGATATGCAAATTCACGATAACACACAGAGATGGCCATTTTGGTGTGCTAATTTTGGTCAGGTGGATCTAAGAGGAGTCTCTAATATTCTCGATTATAGTAAAGACAGAAAGGAGGACAGAAGCGAACGAAGAAAGATAGGGCTCGAGATGCTTAGCAAGGAGAAGACAGGAATATACGAATCTTGAGTTGCCCATAAATCCGTCCTTTATTATGGCAAACGTGGCCGGACACGCGTGGGTTAGGTTTATTCACGATTCCGTCTACGATGCATTTCTGATAGTATGCAAATTTGAATTACTAGCACAGAGCGTCAAGAGAGAGAGAGAGAGAGAGAGAGAGATGAAGTGAGATGGTAGTACATCGCGATCGAATCCGGTCCATCCCTCCAAGGGTTTCCATATCGCTTTCTCTCTCATTCTCTCTCTCTCTCTCTCTCTCTCTCTCTCTCTTCATAGGATGTACATATACACATACAGGATCCGTTCGATGCATCCCAATCTCTCTGATCCTCTCACCTATAGACTATAACATCTTTGCATTTTCAGCGATTAGGATGATTTTGCTAACATGCCAAGGTATTCTGGGTTAGGCACATGCTTTATCGAGATAGTAATTAGGCTCAGGATTGTGTGCTCTATTAATGTCGAACCACGAGACGCATGAAACATGAACGTTATACTAATAAAATTATATTCGCGATACTTATGATTAAATCTTGCCGATGCTTTTCATTCAATTTGATTGGCACAAAGGAGAAGGAGAAAGGGGAGGTGTGGATATCTTGCAGATTTCTCTAATTGAATTAAAATTCCTTCGAAACTTTTCCTTGTAATTATGCTGTCAGGGTGGTTGATGGTATAATTTCGTTATTCAAAGCTACTTAATGCGAAATTGTTATGAGTGATACGAACGTACGTAGGTATTGTATACGTATGAGTCTACATAAACCGGCGCTTAAAAGGAACTCCCTGCTTGAAAACTATAATCGGGTTAAACAAAACTTCGTAACTGAATTTCAGGTTAAATAACAACTTTCATCTTTACCTTTGGACATGAACTACTTCTAATCGAATTGGAATTTCTCCAGTCGTACAGTTAACCCCCAGATAATTAACAAGTTTCTCACGATTGTTTCTTCGCACTTTTTTTTTTTTTTTTTTATAACAAACAAGTTCGTTTTTAATTGTTCATATTAAATGACGTTTATCTACCTAACTTTAGATAGACATAATAATGTTATTAAAGCGTTCTGTATTATCGTTATATGAAAGATCATAAAATATCATTATCTAACAAAAATTTTGCGTTGGAAATAATTAGATTTTTATAAGCAAACGTTTCTAAAACATTTTTCCGTGCGAGTCAATACATTTGTTTGCAATGTTACCGCGGTTGAAATGTTCGCTACTGTTATATTAAATTTTTAAAAAGCTAGTAGACTGGAGTCTACCTGTATATTACTTTACAGACACCTTCTGTTACTGCGGTATTTTCTGCGAACTCACAAGAACATTCCACGAGAAACTTTCTGAAAATATCTTACAATTCTTTTCCACTTTTCTCGCATTGGCGTAAGGTAGTAGCTATAATTTCGCGGTACATTAAAAATTTAACGCGGCCCAATATCGTGAGGCTGCCCATAGGTTGAGAGGCACTGTTGCAGACAAAAAAATAAAGTAAGAATTGCTTCGAGGTACGTAAAAAAGTAACAGCAAGAAATTGGCTGGATCTTGTTAAGGAACTCGCTAGTAGAGAATTAAATGTCCCTAAGAATAAGCTCGTAATAGATATATACGTAGGTACTTATTCGTTGCTACGTGGGACGTTTACAAATTAATTGAAACGATACTATGCAACAAAAAAATAAATCTATCGTTCGCGTGACTTTCGTAAAATTGCAAGAAAAAGATACGAAATAAAACGTATTACATGGGCAAATTGAGTTCGTAACGTATGGGAGATCGTGCTCTAGAATACAAATTCTGGATGTCGCTCTCTCAATTCCGATTATTAGCTTCTGTAATGTTTAATGAGCTATGAGATGAAAAAAGTATTAGCCAATTACGAAGTAATCTTATCATTCGGAAATAATAATTTCTGATAGAATATATTTCAAAACGTCTGCAATCATTTCCGTACAATTAATCAACATTCTTTTTGTTTTGACAGACTTTGGTTTTTCCTCTTTTTTTTTTTTCCTTTTCTTTTTTTTTTCTTCTTTTTTCATTATTCAATGCAAATTTTTCTATTTACCATACGCGTATATTGCGCATGGATTTACGTTATTTTTTTTGATATAGAGAATTGATTCTTTTCATTTTCATCGGCTCTATTTCACTTTTCCATTGCTATCTGAAATCAATGTAAATTTATCGAGTTATGGGGATGGGAGGGCTATATTTATGATAACATCGAACGTTCATCAGAGGTAACGGCGGGGATAAGGTGAACAAGGGGAAAGGTTGAATTTTTTGGAGTAAAAGCGAACGGAGGATTGAGAATCAACGATCAATGCCAGTCACGTACATGCGAAAGGTAGGATTTGGTCGATGCTGTGGAGTAGGCTTCGTCGAACGATCGAGTTATCCTTTCAAGATAGTAGGGTTGGCCAAATTCAAGGGTCGGCATCATCGTGAAAAGGACGTCCGTTTGCAATTCCGCAAATCGTCAGGAAGCTCGGTATTCATCGTGGTGTCACGATAACGTCATCGTAGATGAAAAGGAAAGAAAAGGGCAAATGTTCGTGACCCTTCATTTATTTTTAAAGCTTAAGGATATTTTTTATTTTTATTTGAACATAATTAATTTAACAAGATGATCCTTAATTAAGTCGAATATCACCAAAGAATAATTATTATTATAAGATATTCGTTCGGATCAATTTTCTGATAACTATCAACAGTAAAAGTTCATTTTCATTATAATCCTTCCATTATAATTAACTGATGATATTTTAACGAACATCTACATTTTCCTTTTGTAAAGTATGTCGAACTATCGAATCCTTTCATTGTTAATAACTTTGTAAAATAATCAACCATAAAATAAAATAAGTTTATGCTTCATCGTGAATATACTAGTATTACACACTTTAATATTATTCCTGGTATATCTAATATAAGCAAGTAGAAATTCTAGTATTATGACGATCTTTGAGATGTATAAAAATGAACGGGAATTGATGGAAAATAATTTTCATATAGCGAAACGCAAAGAAACGTTAAAAAATACAAGGAAATTTGATAAGACGTTGTGAAGTAGCTAATTGCAACTTAGAATGAAAACAATGAATTCTCTTTTCTTTCATTTTTCTTCGTTTATTATTCGCTTCTTCTTCCTTTATCTTCTTCTTCTTTTTCTTCTTCTTTTTTGTTTGCCTTTTTTTTTTTTCCTTTCATTGATAAACTTCTTTTCGAAGTATCCAATAGAAAACAAACAAGTAGGCGTGGGAGTCTGAACACGTCGAAGAGCGAGAAAAGAGCGTGGAGTGGCAATCCGAAAGAGATTTTATTAGGGTATTTGTAAGGACTGATGTGGTATCGTTTCTACGAATTTGTCCAATAACAGGAACAATTTATTTTCGTGTTCCTTTCAATAAGAGAATGGGCGTACATAACAATGAGCTTGAAATTCTACGAACCTTTTGGAATGTATTTGCGCCTGAAAATGTTTTAAGATATCTATGGGATCGGTATAATCCTACGATGGTTTATGTTTCATTGAAAATTCAATTTTCATCGAGTATCCATCGACGATCCGATCGGTCTTCCATATTATCATTTAATAATTTAATAGTTTGCTTTGGGAGGTTGTTTCATGATGTCGTCTCAAACAGAAAATATCACTTCCAACTGGATAAATCGAATATCCGTGAAAGATAGGTAAAGAGAGAGAGAGAGAGAGAGAGAGAGAGAGAACGAGAAAGAGAAAAAACACTAACTATCCTTTATCATTATTGTTTCTTCGAGAAACGAATGAGATCGTAAGAATCGCGATACGATTTTAAATTCATTCGACGGAAGGAATCTTCGTTGCAATTTGCGGATATATTTCGTGGTAGGGTCTCTAAAAGTTTCATACGCCATTAAACCGAAGTGAAAAGGAAGATATAGTGATAAGAACGAGAGAGAGAGAGAGAGAGAAAGAGAGAGAGAGAGAGAGAGAGAAAGAGAGAGAGAAAGAGAGAGAGAGAGAGAGAGAGAAGAACAAAACAGCTCGCATTTATTCGGATCTCGAAGTAGCTTGAATTATTTCTTGAACATTCGAGAAAGGAAATAGCCAGCTTGCCAGAAGGAATTGTGTCCTTCTTTTTTTTAAAAAATGAAGATATTACGCGGTTGGTGCAATCGCATCAGACGCATATCCTGTAGAAGCGTAGCATCTCACGAAGACATTGTACTTGGAACGGTTTTTAGTTGGCTTCACCTATGTGCTTGATTGTGTGTGATCTAACTCCTTCCATTTTTGTGATGGCGTTCATACTCGACGAAAAGGAGCGCGCCAAGAATAACATCGATCTTTTCTATTCTTTTTTTTTTTTTTTTTTTCTTGTACTGTCGTTCATTCTTCGCTGAGAACCATGTCTTTAAGAATAGGGAGAGAAAGAGAGAGAGAGAAAGAGAGAGAGAGAGAGAGAGACAGAGACAGAGACAGAGACAGAGAGAGAGAGAGACTATTGAAGAAACAGGAAGACGATTGATCGAACAATAAATCCTCTGATTGCTACCATTCGAAAGAGAAATCTGAACGAAATGAATTCTTATCTACCGTACAGTAGAGATTTCATTTTATAATCATTGAATTTTTAACGAATAACGTATGTACCAAAGAAACAATATTTCATTTTGATATTATTTTTTTTTTATATGTCTTCGTCAAAGAATAAGAGAAAGAGAGAGAAAGAGAAAGAGAGAGAGAGAGAGAGAGAGAGAGAGAGGAAAGAGATTTGTCATGCACAAACATATACTTTTACGTTACTCGATCATGTTAGAAATAAATGGAGAGGGAAAATAAGTAAATATGTAAATACTCACATACCTATATACCTATATACGTATATAGGTATAGGATAAGTATAAGTAGTCAAGAACTTAGAAGGTAGTAACGTTCTTATATCGAGGGAAAAATCGTAGAAGAGGATAGAGGGTAGAAAGAAGAGAGTGTGTCTTCGATCGCAATTACTCGCTTGTCCGAGCCCGCACAAGAAGGAGAGTAGGTGGAGTATAGTCTCCATGAAAGAATTCTACGAAAAGACTCCATCTACTTCTTCTCTATCTCTCTTTCTCGTTTCTCGATCCCTACTCAAGGTTTCCTCCACGTTTCATACGAAAGGTACTTCGTTCGAGAGTAAGTGAGCTAGTCGTCAGCGTTTTCAGACACTCAGACACCGTTACCACTCTTCTCTTCCTCTTCTTTCGTCAGATTCTTCTCTTCTTCCTTTCTGTCTTCTTTTACACTGTCTAACACGCACACACATATTATTTCTCTCTCTTTTTTTCTCTCTTTCTCTCTCTCTCTCTCTCTCTCTCTTTCCCTCTTACTCTCTCACTTCCGTTACTTCATCTCGTTCAAGCGGCAGCTTCGTCACCGCCTCCGCAATCTCTGAAAGGGCAAACAATAATGTACGAGAGGACGTATCTCTTTTGTACACTGCTTCGTATTTTACCATGAGAGAGAGAGAGAGAGAGAGAGAGAGAGAGAGACGGACAGACAGACAGGAAATGATAGGACTCTGGCCGAACTCTCAAACGTTCTACGTTCGTACAGAAATTTATAATAGTCAAAGATACCTTGTTTCTATTCATAATGAAGTCGTCTGTCAACATAACAGAAGATACTCCAATGAACGTTTACATGTAATAATGTTAACGAATACGAGAATGATGGTTTTTAAACGTGTTCAAACAGATAATCGCGTACGCAAATATTCGTATAATTTCAATAATTTTCCATATATCGTATTGACATAGTATAATATTCTTCATATTATTAAATAAATACTTTTAATTAAATTAATGGAGAAAATGTTTGGTTTTAAAAAAGTTAAATATTGTTTAAATTATTTAAATTGTTATATTGTTTAAATTTTTATAAATTCTTACTGTTCCTTTTAGAGAAATATAATATTCATTTGCATCGTCTTGTTGCATTATCGCGTTAATAGAAGGAATTCATATTTATTAAACACGGAACGTCATTTGTCGTGACTAGTTCTTCGATCGGCCATTTAGTGAAAGTGCAAAGTTCTATAGTTTAAATGTGCCTCGACGTTAATCGTCTTCGTTAACGAGAGCTTTAAGAATTTTCCGGTGCTCGTGAACAGTTTTTACTACTACTATTATTACTACTGCTACATACTGTTATCAGGACTACTACTATGACTACTACTACTACTACTACCTACTATATTACGACTACTACTACGAGTACTACTACTACCTACTATATTATGACTGTTACACGATTATTACTACTACTACTACCTACTATACTACGACTAGTACTACGACTACTACTACTACTGCTGCTACTACTACTACTACTATTACTACTATTACTACTACTATTGTATTCTCTGAGATATTGAGCTAGGAACAGAGGTAAAAGGACATTTCGCTTTTGGCAAGTTGCTACGAATTACAGCGCGTGAGGAAGTTGACGCGACCGATTTAATTCGGTGTCTAGCGAGGAAACGAAGTTTGAAGTTCGCCGTTAGTTCCGGACGAAAATTTGCTTCTCCGTATTTTCCCTCATTAAAGGTGCACAATTTGTGACATTTTTGGCAATATAAAACGCTTGAGTTAATTCGAAACGACGAATAGTTTAATATCAATTTTTTTTATTTTCATAGTATAAAAACGTAGGTACCATAGTTATTTTATCGATGTTTAAATGATCATACGATTCACGTAAGAAAATCTATCATTGACAAAATAAAAATGTAAGATAATCCGATATAAGATTTTTTAATTAAAACAGAAATTGAAATTGAAATTTGCTAGATAATAATCGTTCGGTAAATGGATTATCGACTTTTTGAAATGGTCAAAAATTGGACAATGAATGGAACCGATTTTGGAGCAACATAACGGAGTTTGGTTGAGAAAAATGATAAGATCCTTTATGGTGCCTTCGTTACTTCCTCGAACAGAAGTCCTTTGTGAGAGAAATAAAGCTCGACTTGATTCGCGCTCGAACACGTTTCCGCATCACAGCGCAACGAAACAGTAATGGTCGCTTCTCTTTTCTATCTTTTTTTTACTCTATTCTTTATTTCTTCTACCTTCGTCTACTTCATCTTTCTACTGCTTTCACGTCTTTTGCCTTTCTGTCTGTCTATCTGTCTGTCTTTGTCTCTCTCTCTCTCTCTCTCTCTCTCTCTCTCTCTCTCTTTCCATCTCTCTCTTTTTTCTCATAGTATCAACAGTCGTGAAACCTAGGTGGGATCGTTTTTCTTTGAACAAAGGCCTTCGAGATCCGAGAAAATTTCTTTTCCGAATTTTCCGGCACAGAAATTATTCATCGAGCTTTGCATCTCGTCTTCTTCAGCCGAAAAGTCTCTCCAAGTTCTTTAATTTAAAATCCGTAGAGAATGATTTTTACGTGATGCCAACTTTGATTTGTTTTAAAGCCGTTTACTCTATTATGATATATATATAGATGTTATTATTTGAAGAAAATTAAAACTCAACGATATTTCTTTTTTTTTTTTCAAAATATTAAAATACCAGAGGCAAATTTTTATTAATCTAACTATATGTCATTTCAAATGAATTTCTTGTATTATATTAATCTAACCGTTTTGTCGTTTCAAATGAGTTTCTAATTTTTCATAGGTATCCTAAAATATATTCTTTTAACTTTAAGAAAAAGATAAGCGTATCTTACAGTATTTTTATTATAATCCGTTCTTCGACAGAGAGAATGAACTCGTCGAACATAGGAGAAAGGATAGTACGATATATCATTTTGTTTAACCATTTCACTTTTGAGACATTATCCTGAACGATTTTATATTCTTCATCCCGGACTTAAAATAAATATCCGTCACGCATCGGGGAAACTTTTTTCATCGGGGTACTTCCTGCGACCGTTCGATCCTGAATACGAGATGACGTTACTTTAAAACTTGTCTAATATCAACCACCCTTTCTCTTTCTCTCTCTCTCTCTCTCTTACACGCGAGGGTTTTCCTTGTCCCCTATTGGCTATAATAAATCTGTCTCTCAGCTTTCTCATTTCCTTTGTCGTAACGCGTAAGCATTTCGTTTATTCGTTCCTTCGAACGTCGTGGAATATAAACGAAGATGTTAAGCGACCACGAGTCTCATAAAGTTTCATACGGATACCATTTGCTTTTCAAACTTTTTCCCAACTGAAAAAGTTTTTTCACGGGACGCGAGAGGAGTGAGGAGAGGGAGAGGAGGGGGGGTGGGATGCGAATAACCCTTCTTTTCCCACTCGCAGCTGAATTGGAAGTTGAGCTTTTGAATTCAACTAGCTAATTGCATCGTGTTCGAATGAATTTTTGTTTAATCCTCCGTTAAGGATAAACTTCATTTCCGTTGGAAAACAAGACGAAATCGAGGCTACCTTCTCTCTCTTTTTTGTCTTTTTTTTTCTTTTTTTTTTTCACTTTTTTTTTTTTTTTTTTTTTTTTTTTTTATTTCTTTAACTATTTCTCATTTCTCTCTTTTGACGTGATATTCGTGCGTCACTTTGGTACTTGACCAAACGAACGATACGTCGAACAAAATCGAACGAAATTGGAATTTATTGGTGACTGATTGCTCGTAACGGAAAACCTACCGAAACAAGCTGCCACTGATCCGGCTGAATGTTCTCGAAGAAGATTTATCGAGTTATCGTTAAAGTGAACGAAAAACGTATCGTCTAGATTTGTAGAAGAAAAGAGATATAAAATTTTTATTACTAGGATTTTTATATCGCCTCTTGTATTGTATCGTTGAGGTTCGACCATTTTCTTTTCTCTGGTGAAACTATCTTCAACGAAGCTTCGTAAATAGCTACCGCATATATATATATATATATCATATAGATAGATAGATAGATAGAAATATAGATAGATAGATAGATAGATAGATAGATAGATAGATAGAAAGATAGATAAATAGATCGATAGATCAAGCCATGAAGATTTAAAGAAGTACTTGTTGTGAGGGAGCTGGTATCAACTCGATGCGACGAACTGACCGAGTTACGTTATTTCTGCGGACCGGATGATGTACATCCTCGAAGCTCGCAGCTTAAACTCTCGTTTCGCTAATGGAGAAGGATATAGAAAGAAAGAGAGAGGAAAGAGAGAGAGAGAGAGAGAGAGAGAGAAAGAGAGAGAAAGAAGGAGCATTGTTTGCAACAGTGATAGTGCCGTTGCAACGTGACGGTACGTCAGACCACGTAAATTTTGGACGCGCATAGTACCCAAGGGATTCTTATTTATGGTACCTTTCCAAAGGGAACGAGGTAGTTAGCGGAAAGTGCCTTTAAGTTTAAACGTTTCGAGCGAGAAAGAAATACATATATACATATATATATGTATATGTATACATAGTATATACAAGGGGGTAGGATGAATGAAGGAAATGACTATTCTGAGAATTGAAAATCGAGAATTGAATAACGTGAAACTCATGACGTCATTCTACTAATGGAAAAGATATCTACAGAAAAGTAGACAAGCAGAGAAGCAAATGCGGTTGGTAAAAGGTCAAACTATAATTAGATAGACCGATCGGTATAATCCGATCATAGAACAAACTCGATATTCTCCGATGTCCGAGCAAACATTGATCGGTGGTATCCTATATTCCGCTGTGTTCGTTATAACTTTCGATCGGACTATACTGCTGACGGGTTACAGGATGTACCATAAATTGGATTTGATTCTCGATTTGCCATGAAGTGTCCATATAGTGATTCACGTTTAGTGCATTTCCTTTGCATCAACGTGCGTCTACTTCAATAGTTTTTCATTTATCCTTTTTCTTGTATTTTTAATAATGATTTTTCTCAATAAATAAAAATCTACGACAAGATGACCCATAATAAAATATTAAAATCTTGACCTGTCGACTTTTTTTTCTTTATTCTCGGAGGTCATCCTCTTCTTCTAAGAGAGAGAGAGAGAGAGAGAGAGAGAGAGAGAAAGAGAGAGAGAGATATATACTTGTGGTGTGAAAGAAACAGAAGAGAAGAGAAGAGAAGAGAAAAGTGAACGAGTAGAAGTCAGTCGACTGTGCTGAGTAAATACGACGGAGGAGCTTCTTTCTACACGTTATGCATCCCCTCTCCATCTCTCTCTCTCTCTCTCTCTCTCTCTCTCTATCTATCTATCTATCTATCTATCTATCTCTCTTTGTATATGTACATATGTGTGTGTCACCGACATCCAGAAAGCGAATGCTTCAAATTGAGGAAATGTCTCGAGGAGGAAATGACCTGCCCGTGTAATTTCGTGGAAGACGCATCGTACTGTACACCGATGTCGAAAATCCTCTTCGCAAGAGAGAGAGAAAGAGAGAGAGAGAGAGGGAGAGAAAGAGATAGAGAGAAATAGAGAGAAAGAAAGAGAAAGAGGTCGACAGAGACGATGTTCAGGGCGGTTCCGTCGTCCCCGAAAACGTGAAGATCCTTCGTGTTTGTCTCCACCTTCCTCATCCCTTCTCCTTGCTGCTCTCTTTCTACCAAGTTTCGTTTCGTTCCTCTTAGACAACCTGGCGCCTCCGATCTTCTTTGTATCTACTTGGTGGACGTTCACCATTACAAATCCACTGAGGAAAAACGTGTAGATATGTCCGTATGTCTGTATGTGTATATGTGTGTGTCTGTGTGTGACCGTGTGTTTAGGTATATATATTTACGTCTGTTCGCTTTGGACAAATCTTCTTCGATTTTCACTATCCAACATGTTAACGTAAAAGTAGACATCGAGAGTGCAATGGGTAAATATTTTGTTAGCAAATTTGTAATCTTTGCGCAGAACCGTCTTTGTAATTCGAAGAGTAAATATGCATATATACATGTAGAACGTAACAGAATCGTTCGATTTATTGTATCTGCCTTTAATTTTATTATCGAGTTCCAACGTTATTGTTATAATATTCTTATGCGTTCTTATTTTATTATTATTATTATTATTATTATTATTATTATTATTATTATTATTATTATTATTATTGTTATTATTATTGTTATTGTTATTGTTATTATTATTATTACATTATTGAGAATATCGTCTGCTTGAAAAGTATAATACAATACCGATTACTAACGATTTGAATTGTCTCTTATTTCGCAAAGTTATCACGAGCGATATTAAAGTCACGTTTATTTCATGGCTCTTTTCCTTTCCTCTCTTTTTGCCTCTATCTCTCTCTTCCTTCTTGTCTGTTTCTTTCCCCTTTTCCTTTTCTCTTTGTTCCATCGCTTTTCTTTACGGCAAAACTCTTTTTCTCCATATAGATATGCAAAGAATCTCGATCACAGTGCAAGTGCACGAGATGAATGTAGATAGTTTTATTTCGTTTTCTTTTATAAAATGCCGGCCTACGAAGGAGATACGACTTTGGAGCTTCGGATCGTTATTCACGTTGTCATAAGAAAAGTAAGAACGTGCTAAAATATACAGCCCTTAGGTAATGGAACTTCGTTCGGTACGTCCTGCAAAAGTATATGGGACGGATAGTCGTGCTAAGGTAAAAAGGGAATTATGTAAAAAGGGAATGAGCTAATGAGAGGAATATTGCAAGGAGTAGAAAAACATAGGTCAATTTTGTCCTGTCTATTATGTAACGCAAGTTAATTTCACGTAGAAATTTTCTCGTTCCGTCGTTTCCTTTTCCTTTTTCGTCATTTACTTCTGACACCAGGACATCTTCCTCGCGTAAGATTTCACTTATAAATATATCGCATATATTTTATCTTTGTGATTTTATCGACATGGTAAAGTTTGTCTCGTTGTAAAAACAGAAAAAAATATAGAGATAGATAGATAGATAGATAGATAGATAGATAGATAGATAAATAGATAGATAGAGAGAGAGAGAAAGAGAGAGAGGGAGAGAGAGAGAAAGAGAGAGAAAATTTCAATGATAACGATTTACGTTATTTCATTAAAAGCTCTCGTATATACATAGGTGCGTATACGGGAATTATTCGAATTTTCAAATTTGTTCGTTCTCCTTGCGAAAATACGATGACATCGTTTCGACGGAACGAAATTCGATGTCCCTTCGATGCGTTTGCATAAATATTTAAATCACGTAACTCGCTCGCAAACCAACCAACCTTTTCCACGCTTGGGATCGCCAACAAACGAGATTCTTTTTAACGTTATTACAAACACATGCCAGCGCATAATTCACTTCTGTCTCTCGACTTGTAATAATCCAGGATTAGTTCTTTGGTTTTTATAACTTCACGTATGCAAGTATAGGTATAATATTTAAACATGGGTTCATATACAGCATCATACATATAAATGACTGATGTAATGTCTCAGATTCATGTTACCAGCTTATATATGTACTTGTCTACGTAAAAGTACGTAATATCTTATAGGGATTATGTCGTTTGAAGGGCTTAGGGAAAATGAGCGACAGTTTTCTACGATTTCGCTATAGGATATTCATCAAAGGAAATAAGTTTTTCTATGAACTTATATTTATGGTTTCTTCTTTCTACAGAACGGAAAACCTGTAGCAGGCTCAAAAGTTAATATCTTTCTTTCTGTTGTGGTTACCACGGTTTCTTTGAAAAAAAAAGAAAGAAAAAAAAAAAGAAAGAAAAAAGAAAAAATTATAGTAAATAAAAGGAAAATGAAAATAACAGAAAATTCTTCTTTATCATCAATATCGAAGAATTCTCTACTCATTTTCCTTTCCTCTTTTCTCTTCTCTTCTTTTCTTTTCTTTTCTTTTCTTTTTTACGCTTCGATCAGTCAATGTAAGCAAGTAGAACGTAATATTAATCAAGGTTCGATAGTATATTTGCTCGTCTTGGAACATAGGAAAAGCGTTTCAGGCTACGACACAAGTTTCATGCTAATCGAACAGAAAGCAGCTTCGATGGATGAAAGATGAAGTTCCTATTGCGTGGAGTCCCTTGTGATACATTGATTCGAACGTTAGTCCTTTGACTATGTAATTCTATTACCTTCTCTCATATATCTAATCAATATATATATATATATGAGAATAGACATGTATATCTAATAAATCTTTTTCGAAACAATGCTTTTATTATCTTACTAAATTGATATAACATTGAAAATATTATATATTGTGACATGTCATATAGCAATCAATCAGATAACTGGGTATGGATAAACGACGTGTCCGTTTGGCATGTAACAACGATTACAAAGATGTGTTTTTTTGTTCCATTTATTTATTTTTTTTATTTTATTAAAACTCATCGTAGTCAAAAGGTTAAAGCATGGCATTAAGAACGTAAGAATTGGCATAAGCTATTCTATATAGAACATCCGGATTATTAGTCCATACGTTTAAATAGAACGATGAACGCGGACTCGTGGCTTATCATCAGTTATACAAAAACTTCTTTCGATCGGCCAAAAGAGATATGACCGGCAATTAATTCTACGAGTTTGTGTATTATATACGATATATTGTATATAACCTATGTATTGACGTTATGAACTTTTACAAAAGATATAACGAAGCGTTCGTTTATATCTCGTCTCGTTTGACATTTTAACGATCGTCCGAACAAAAAAAAAAAAAGGACAAAAAAATACCGATTTTAAAAATATTGGAAAATATTGATTTTCGTATCGTTGAATTGTTCTTGACACGAACGATGTAACTCATTCACATATTAAACAGCGATATAATTTGTAAATTTAAGAGATGTCTCTGGTACAATTACTAATGACAAATGAGGTTCGTTTGCGGTAAAGGATGATAAGAGGAACTATTCGCGAGCAGTGAACTTGTTCTCGAAAAAGAAGAGGAAAAGAATAAGAAAAGAGAAAGAGGTCCCAGCTCTTTCGGTACTAGGAATGACGCATACACCAATGTCGCCTAATGGCCTGCATATATCAGGACGCAAAGCTCTAGCTTACGCGTTCTACCTAGTACTTTTTCATTGCCTCTCCGCCCTCTGCTCTTTTCTCTTTTTTTTTTTCTTTTTCATCTTCGCGCCAGCGTTGTCTTCGAGGACCTCAGCACGTCGCATGGCATAGAAGGAAGAGAAGGAAGATCCTCGCGAAAGAAATCCTACGAGATATTCCGCCACTTTGTTTCTATGATAGTAAGAAATTACCACGTCTTGCTGTATACTCTATATCTTCCTTTTCTACTTTTATATATATGTTATACATAAGAAACGTAAAACTGACGTATACTATTGAATAACATACGTATTTAACTGCGTTATCTCGTTATCCTTGAAATATAAAGAAAAAGATTTGAACTATTCTTATCTCGTCAGTTTGTTCCGTATTTCTTAGGGCATGTTAAATGGCGGATGGTTGCTCTTTAAAAATATCGAATCGAAATGAAAGGTTCGTTAAATTTTATAAGAAAAGAACGACATATAATGACCTCTTTAAAAAGTCGTGTTAGGTAAGAACTATTAAAAGTCTTACGGCATCGTATGAACGTGGAAAGATAACAAGAGTTCGTTGTCATTTTTATGAGTATCAAAAGCAGAAAAGGTGAAAGGGGTTGGATCGTTAGTTATATATGTATAAATGAGAACGAACGGTCGAATAGTCGAGAGGTGGTAACAAAGAGGCAGGCTATGTTAGGCCAGTGATTCCCTCGTTTACGACTTCGTCGCGTATTTCCAACGCGTATTTTAAGCGGGTTACAAAGAGGTGTCCGCCCGGAGAGTGCATATTTCAAGTTGTTTCCTGGTTTCGTTATGACAGCCTGAGTAATAGCGACAGAAGAGGGAAACGGCCTCCTATACCAGGGACGCAATAATAAAGGCGGTCGAGGCATTTCTCTCGACAATAAAGAGCTGTCATGCAAAATTTCCTCGCATATTTTTCTATAATACTATCCCGTTGTCCGACGTTCTTCCTCCTTCGACGGTATTACCAACGGTATATGCCAGCCACACTCTCGTGAGATTCCATGAAATTAATCCTCAGAGGAAGAGTACGCCTACTAGCTACGAGAGCTACTAGAACCGAGAGAAAGAGAGAGAGAGAGAGAGTCTCGTTTTTGCAGGAGCCTCTCGATCTTTTGGGATTTTCATGAAGAACGTGACTGGCGGACGAACGAAGATTTTCCTTGAGATCTACCGACCAAGAAACGTGCTGTTCTTTCGCTTACTTCTTTCAAGATGTAATTCGTTATCCCTTGGCTTTGCTCGACTCACCACCACTTATTCTCCTTTCTTTGAATTAATGCCTGATCATCAAAGTTTATAGTTAGTAAAATGTCGATCAATTTTAATGTCGAATATAATATTAAATAACGTTTGTATTCTAAAGATGTGTTTCATTATTTTTCTTTTTTTTTTGTTTTCTTTTCTTTTGTATTATTGTAATTTTTATAAATGTATTTTTCAACGTTGATACTTTAATACATAGATATCGTTGTACAGATCGAACAGACTTTCAATTCTCCTATCATACCTTCCTATTTTCTCTATCACTATTTTTTTCTTTCCTTTTTTTTTTTTTCTTTTTTCTTCAGTTCATCGATTCTCCGAAAATCCATTTATCGGAAATGCCTCTGCGTTATTTCGGACAATGGACGTTCTATTTGATATTTTTCGAAAGTTTCATCAACGAAAGAAAGAAGACCGTACTAGTAATCGGACGAACTAAGTGGGACGATAACGGAATCGTCGGTACAAGGAGGAAAGAGGTGTTTGCGAAATAGAGTGATGAGGAAAGTGGTTATTAAGAAAGAACGGAGAATTTCTTGGTGGAGTTGCAGGAAACGGAAGGGCTGCTAGCAATGTCGACGAGTGGGGTCGAAAGGGCGAGAGAACTGTGTGTGTGTGTGTGTAGAAAAGAGAAGGGAAGATCGAGAGAGATAGAAAGAGAGAGTTTACTAGAGGAGTCCATGTTATCGGAAATTAGGCTCTACCGTGGGAGAAAGGTTAATAGACACGTCAAACTGCCTGATAAATTACCGTAGTCTTAGGACTCGAAGGTATTCGAATATTCATTTGCCCTTTGGATTCTATCTTTATATTTTTATCTCGTAATGTAATAGATACCTATTTTTCGCGCAACGATCGACGTGAAAAATTTTTATTCTGAGTTTTTATTTTAATCTGAATACATTGTTCGCCGAGAGAACGAAACACGTCACATGGAAAACCATTCGCATTTATTTAAATAGTCAATAGGAGAGAATTCAAAAGGACATCCGTAGGTATTACCTCACGCCTGATATTTCGAACCAATAGGGATTTCGAATATGGTGGCCATGTAAATTCAAATTAAATCGATACGTCGCGTATCAAAAGGAAAACTCGAGTTCGAATATCGACATTTTCAATGTACAAGTGTTTTCCATTCGTCATTGATTCAAATGTCTTTATTTGGATAATATTAAATACACGTAACATATTCTCGGCATTATAGCTTCGAGTGATCGCTTTGGGCCTGCGTAATATACTTAACGTTGTTGCAAATCGCCTCTCATAATCTTTCACGAACATTGTATCGTTCGATATAATGTAGGTATGTATATCGATTGGTTCCAGAATGTAATTAAATCGAATCGTTTTAAATCGTATAATGGAACAAAGCGGATGAGAATGAAGGCTGCAATGTCGAAATAATCTCGCAGATGTAATTTCGGTGAATACATAGCGCCTATTTAGTGAAGAAGAAAAACAAAAAAAAGGACAACGTGCGTCAGGATTCGATTAAATAAGTCTTTTATAATTGATCGATAAACAAAGTAATGACTATACGCGTTACTATGGTGCTGGCATAACGACTTTTGTGAAATCTTTGATTTTGTGTGAACATAATGGAAAGATAAATACGAATTAAACGAGATAAAATCAGGGATTGAACGATAAATAAAATAAAAAAGATCGAGAATGGTTTTCGATAGCGGTGCTTTTCGTTATCCACTTTGCATACTAACGAATACACTAACGAGCGTCATTCATCCCGATTGTGTCTCCTCGTAGTTAGTCATTTTACGATAGAGGTAACTACGTATATTTCCAAACCGATATCTACGCGTTGAAATGCGTACGCATACTCGAAGGAAATTCTGTAATATCAATTAGCATAGAACTCTAGTTCGTCGAATTAACGATAAGTCATAATAATCTTAGGAATTTCGTTTCTTATCGTTTCAATCAGAGAAACGCTTCGCGTCGCATTCGTAATCAAAATTTGGCTTTGTCATAGAACGATCCTCTTAATCTCAACGTCACTGTTCTCGACTATACTTGACATGACATTAGGGAATTACTTTGTTAGATTTCTACGAGAAATAATGAATTTCTATGCTCCAACTTTACAGATATTATTTTATAAAATTTAATATTACGATTTATACGTAGTACGATTTCTCATTAATCATCATCCTTTAATAGGAAATAACTCTTCTGGGACTTCGTTTTGCATGTTCGTAGGCAATTACGTCAATCTTTTTCAATAGAACTGTATACGAGAGAGATGCGTGGATCGAATCAATCCAGCAATTTAGTGTTTTCCTTTTTCTTCGTTCGTAGTTTCAATCTGCGATCCTTATAAATTCGTTAGGTTTACTTAAAAAAAGAAAAAAACCTTTTATTATCAATACGAAAGGTAATTCATTCTGTCGAGATTTCGGAATTACCTACATGTACATACAAATGTGCAAGTAAGTACGTAAATACGTTTAATGAAATTAATTATCAATCTTCGATAAAACGATATAAAGTGATCGAGAAAGATCTTATTAGAGCATGTACAGGCATCGATTTTTCTATCCTTATTTCCTTTTAATTTGGTACATGCATAATTGGTTTTATTCCGACATATTCGTTACGTAACGAGGCCGTTCTAATGAATGATCTCCTAGTACGATCTATATTTAAACGGATTAAAATTCAAAGATAGGTCACTTCTCTGTCAGAATTAGTTACAAAGTCAACTTAAAGAACATCGATCGATATTCCGATTATACGGGGATAAAATTATAACCACGTAAATTATATAGGACAACCTTGTTCTTTAGAAATGTATCGGATGTTCGGAGAATAATTAATTAATGTTAATAATTAAAGTGTTATTTCGATCACGTCTAAGAGTATACAATGATGCTTTTATTGATGTGTTTCCATGAAATATAAGTTTCTTGAGCATAAAGGCTTTTCGAAAATTATTATACCCTGTCCCATCCATCGAACCTTAAAAGAAGGATGAATATGATAAAGATACGAAAATTCGACGCGATCACGCTCATTCTTTCGTCGATACGTTTATTTGTCAATTCGCCTAACCAGAAGATCGATCGGTCCACGGTGACGTGGTCATGAAAACATGTAAAATGAATTTCCAACGACTACGACGTCGTCGTAGCAACATCAAATCTGTCAAATTTCGAGCACCTCGGTGAACAAGATAGAAGAAGTTTCTTTTCACGCATCTGGCTTGCCAATACGATATTCCTCGTTCTTTGAAACGGTGCTATTGTGTCTGATAAAATGCAATGGCCTTAAATTGAAAGTTACTCGAGCATTCTTCCTATCCTTTTAACATTTCATTTTATACCGTATATATACATACATATATATATATTTATTGTTAAAAAATTTCTATGTGCATTGATAGCTACAGAATATCTCTATGAATATATAATACTTACATGTGATGATTAATTAAGTAATTGACAAAGTGTTCCAAGTAATAATGGGACCAAACTAATTTTTTTATATGTACACCATAGAAAGAGATTTAAAGATCTTGCATTTTCTTGCATTGTTTTCTTTTTGTGTGTTTTATTTTACTTTTCTTTTTCTTTTCTTTTCTTTTCCTATTTTTTTTTTCTTCTTTTCTTTTTTCATTAACATCGAAACAAAAAGTCGAACGAAACGAGGATGGTCGTTATCGGAGAGGTGGTGGGGAGTAAAGGGTTCACGTAAATTATTGCCTCTACTAATGGCTTTAGTTATAAATTTGCTGGATCGTACAGGCAGCCAGGCCAAGCCAGGCCAGGCGTTTTCGTTCGCGAGCCGTTCGATTATTCCGGTCTGCGCTTCAATCGGCGCGCGTGCGAATGCCACGAACGAAAATAATATTCATCGCGTTGGCAACCTCGCTCGGGCTTTTTAGTATTTACGTCAACGAATTGCTCGACGACACACTTTGTCTTCTATAACGGCAGCATTCATATTTTTCTGCACGTCATTTATTTTAATCGTAGATATATTATCAAAGGAAGAATTAATATTGCTATTACCACCGTGGGATGTTGATTAGAGGAAAATACAACGTCGCAATGCTCGATTTTCAAAATCGATTCAAGCTTGGGAACTGGTTTATATATATATATATATATGTGTGTGTGTGTGTGTGTATGTGCGTGTGTGTGTGTATGTTTGCATGCGTGAGCTAAATGCGAATTACGATATAAAATTACGAATTATAATTTCTCTTAATGTATTTAAGTATATTTATTTTAAGAATGCTCAGAATTTTATACTAATGGGATAACTTTTATTGTGTTACATACCAAGCTTTTTCAAATCCTTGTATAAAACTTTATTGGATTTCTATTAGTACGTTTATTACATGAAAACATTTAAAAATGTGATACATAGCGAATATCGCGTATCCACAAGACTTAAGAAGCATATAATCATTATTAACTGTAAGAAAAAGCTACATACTTAAGTTAATCAATAAATTTCTCTCTCTCTCTCTCTCTCTCTCTTTCTCTCTCTTTCTCTCTTTTTCTTTGATCACGTTTTTTATATTCAGTATCTACATTATTTTTCAAAAGCGATGAGAAAAACATTGGCCGAGATCGTTAATTACTCTTTGTTGTTTTCTATTTTTAATTATTTTTCTGTTTTTAGTTCTACGATACAACTTAAGAAAAGAAAGTAATTTCTCGGGGATCAATAGAAAGGCGTTGCCGTGGATTTAAAGACAGGGCGAAGCTTTCAACCCTACTCCTATTTCGATGCTGCTAGTTAGACACGTTGGTGGTAAATTAAAAATCTCTTCTTGTTGCCCTTGTGGCGTCGGTTTTCACGGCTGACCGATGTCGGTACAACCTGTATCTTGACGTAAGATGAAAGAGACTTTTGTTAAACATGAGATCAGGAATAAAAGACGGTTGGTACAAAGGATATCTTAATTGAAACTCAACCGTAGGGTGATAGTGTAAATTTGTATACTGTCTACGATCTATCTAATAAGAAAACGGTAGATATTTTATCGAAGAAACGAAATAAACTGAGAAAAGTATTGTAAAAGATATAAGAATCTTTTTGTCCATTTGAGAAGAGAATTATTTTTAAATAAAATAATTGACAATGGGTAATTATTGTAAAGAAGAAAAACAGAATCTTTTTGACAAAAAAAAAAAAAAAAATTTCTAAGTAATTATAGGAGAGAAAAGCAAAAAGCTTTATTATCGAGCAAGACGTTAATCATCTTATTTCACGTAATTCTTTCGATGTCGACGTCCATACCAAACGAGAACGTCATGATGGCCGGACGAGAAGCAGCGACCTTTTTAATCGCGACGCGTAACAATGGCCGACCGAATGACGTAGAGTACCGTCGCGCCTCTACTATGTTCGTCATTTCTCGGCATCGCGAAAAATAATAAAAGCATTCCAGGGAGAATTTGTTCGCCGTTGTACGGACTTTCCTTTTTTTTTTTTTTTTTTTCGTTTTTTCTTTCTTTCTTTTCTTTATATCCACCCTCTTTTCCATTCTATTTTTCTCCGCATCTTCGTGGAAATTTTAAAACGAAAAATTTTTTAATCATTTTACGTATCACCTATACGACGACATGATTTTTATTACAATTCACGTCTATCGACTCTATGAAATTACTTAGGCACGCTTTTCCGTTACGTTTTATTTATTAATAAAAAAAAAAAAGAAAAAAAAAGTGAAAGAGAGAGAAAGAAAAAGAAAAGGGAATATCGCGTTATTTAATTAATCTAGATCAGATTTTATCTTTGGCACGATAAAATTGTTGGCGTCGATCATTTTAGCACTTCTGTGCTTTTGGAATCGCGACGAACACGGAAGTAATGTTATTGCTTGACTTGAATATTTCTGGCACGGAGAGATACGTTAGTTAAAGTCAAAGTGAATTCTATCTGACTAGAAGTATAGACAGAGAAAATGAAAGAGAATTCGACGTAAGTGGACTTGGATCGAGCGTGTAAATTCGAACACGACAGAAAGAAATTACGAGAGTTGGAAAATAAACGAGACGAGGTGGTTTAAACCATAATTTTTACGAGAAAATTTACCTTATTCCTAAGAATCATTCTTATTTCGTATCTATACTATTTTCTTAGAACGCAAATTGGTAGAATATTTGAAATTTCCTTTGTTATAATGCAGCTCTGGTGGTCTTATATCGTCCGTTCGCGTGAGACAACTTTTCAAATTTGTTAACTCACTCGTTGAAAGTATAAAATCATACCAATGCTACAAAGCACGCCAAGTGCATCCTGAATTTGATTCGTTAGCGTAACTTTGGCAACTCTTTTATTTTAATTTCTCTTCTCTAATCCTATTTTCTTAATTACAACGAGCAAGCGAGGTCGTTTGTATTTTCGCTTTTCCAATGCTGATCTCGGCAAAACTAATCGAAACAGGTTGAGGTTACGCACGAAATTTCGGCTTTAACGGAGGAATAGGATAGTAGAGAATCTCTATCATGAAGGGAGAAGGAAACGCTTGCTCGTCAATATTCAATGACTGACTCGTAACGGTGGACACGGGATCGTCACTGGTAAATTGTCCACGTTGCGCTACCTAGACGGTTTCTCCGTCCTAACTAAGCTAACAATGCTTACTAATTAAGGATTCAATTCGACACGTGTATACCTTACCTCATGGAAAATCATTGAAATTTCTGTCGATCTATTTTGAGAATAAAAGATAACATAATGAGATAAGATACAGAATAATGAAGAAGAAGAAGAAGAAGAAGGAGAAGAAGAAAAATGAAATCTTGAGATGAAATTTTTTACACAGTTTTAATTCTTTACACAGTTTCGAATAATTTGGTTAGTGAGAAATGACTCAGTCTTTTTTCTTATCTTCATATCATAAAGATTGTAGTAGTAGACGATCAAGAATAGACTAAAATTCATTCATTATTCTTGCTCCTTTCCAATACTCCGTATGCAAGGTATTAAAACTCGAATCACAAAATCGTCGTCTATCGTACCTACTATACTTGCTTTCGGTAGGTAAGAGGAGGAAACGATAGAAGGATCGAAACCTCTCGCTTATCGGAATCCTCGTTCTTTTCAATACCTACCTTCCTTATTCATAGACCGGCTCTCGTATCTATCCGAATGAGTTTCTGCAATTCAAATTCCACGAGGTAAAGCGAATGAACGAACGAATGAACGAACGAATGAACGAACGAACGAACGAATGAACGAACGAAGAGAACGGGCGAGACGAAACGAAACGAACGGGAACGAACGAATGAACGAATGAAGAAAGAAAGAGGAAGCAGGTACGAAGCAAGATAAAGAGAGAGAGAGAGAGAGAGAGAGAGAGAGAGAAAGAGATCGGAGAAAGAAATGCATATAGTATATTTGCACGAGTA
>NC_140810.1:5327500-5377500 GCF_050613455.1 Vespa mandarinia | reverse complement strand
TTTCTTTTCCTTTTTTTTTGCGATATACACAGTAGGATAGTCGAATGAACATACACAAAAGTAAGCTAGAATATAGAAAAATCGCATATGATTCTCACGAATCGAGAGAAAATTATTGTATTCCGTGTGTTATTGGAAAATCCCACAGCTTACGGGAATTTTCCTTGGGAAAACGGTCTTTTGCGTTTTCTTTTTTTTTCGATGGATATCAGAACGCATAAACGTTTGCATGCATAGAAGCGTAGGGTGATTTTATGCTCGCGCATGCGCGTAACGCGCGGCCTGAGCTAAACATACACCAAATATATACAGATATACATAGATATATAAATGGAAAAGGACGAACTGTGTTTCCGAAAGAGAAAAGGGAGAAATAAAGTTAAAGGGAACAGAGAAAGAGAGAGAGAGAAAGAGAGAAGGAGAAAATAAAGTTAAAGGGAACAGACAGAGAAAGAGAGAGAGAAAAAGAGAGAGAGAGAGAGAGAGAGAGATAGAGAGAGGGATATGTTTAGAACGGTTCACAATTTTTATACCTTGCTTGTCCAGTCCGGGAGTACGTTTCGAAAAGAGAAGCCATAATATCGTGAAGTTCGTTGCACTTGTATACCACCGAAAAGTGCAATCTATGTTTTTCTACCAGTCAAAGACTACGTAAAAAACGAATTACTACGAGGTCACCTCTAAATATACCTACTCTTGTATGTATGTACGTATTTATGAATGTGTGTGTGTGTGTGTATATATATATATATATATATATATATATATATATATATATATATAGTACGGTTGAGACTCAGTAAAACTCCATCTACGAGTATGTAATAGAACGACGGGGTTCTACGGTGACCACGCTTTTACCTTTTTGCTTTCACAAAACTACGTTCTCGAAGTTATTCTCGCCATACGTGTATAAACGCCTCGTGAAAATTGTTGTTACCAGTAAAGTTGTACATATAAATGAATACAACATACCAATGGAAACTCCTAGATGATGACTTTATCGCATATAACGTTACAACGTTAGATCTTGTATATATGTATTTCTTATTAGAATACACTACAAGATTGTCTATGTATATCCATGTTACATATATACATATGTAGTTATGTATATATGTACTATAAGAAGCTTCCGATCGTTCTTACGTTGTCATGTAAGATGATTAATGATCTTGACGTTGTTGGATATATTTATGTATGAGAACGAGTGCTTTACACCTCGACTTATCAGAGTTAATTGAATCTCAAGAATACGCTTAGAAAATATCGTTCGAAAACAAACTAAAACTATTTGCTTTCGATTAATTTTAATAATGTGATTATAATAAATAGCTTTTTTTATTTTTCTTTTACTTTTTTTTATATATATATTTTATATAAATATTAAAATTTATATATATATATATATTTTTTTTTTTATAGAGAATTTCAACGTAGATTGTAGACATTTTCAATCGGTCGATCTGACGGGTCACTTTTATTTACGTACTTAACGGTAAAAATATATACTTTAGAGACAGTACGAATTTGTTTTATATATGTATACATTCACTAAATGATTTAGTTACGTAGTACGTGCCACGGAGAATGATCCGTTGGATATTTCGAATATTTCCTGGCACAGTTCTACCATTGCGCTCTTTTATTATTAATTCTGTTGTTTGCTCTTAGAATTCAGGAGTACAAGAAATTTGCTTAAGAGGAGAAGTGAGAAAGAGATATGGCAGAATAACTGAGAATGAAAGAGAGAGAGAGAGAGAGAGAGGTAAATAATGCATTTTTAAAATTGCACGCGAAAATATGCATATAAACTTGTGAAAATATTGTTTTCTTTTGAGATTATCATTTTGAATGGTTGACAAAGAAGTAGAAAAGGAAAGGATATGACGTAGGAAAAGAAAAAGTTAACGAATCAGAAAGCGAGGATATAATTGAAATGGAAAGATAAAATGGGTTTGGTACTTGCGCAGTAAAATTCATTCGCTCGTGGAAGGAAGGATGTGACCTTTGATCTCTCGTGAAATCTCGAACGGCGTTTTTATTCATAGCTTGTGAATATAAAAAACTTTTGAAAAATCCTCGTATTCGCGAAAATGCTTATTTCCTTAGAAATTTTTTAATTTTAGCGAAAAAAAAAAAAACGAAAAGAAAAAGAAAGAAAGAACAATAAATCGTGAAAACGAGAAAAGAAAAAGATCTGTAAATGACATTAAAAAATGACATAACAAAAAGGAATTCCATAACGAGAATTATATTATTTGAATATTATATTCGAATAATATCGAATAGTATCAATTTTAACGCGTGTTAAAAATAACGAAATGTACGTTCTACGCGATAAAATTTAACGGCGAACAATCGTTAAATTTGTCGAATCATACGATTTCTAACGATGTTTTCTGAACGATGAAATAAAGAATTGAAAAAAAAAAAAAGAAAAAAAGAAAAGAAAAGCAAAAAAGAAACGAGATAAAAATCTCGATACCCCCAATTCGTATCATTGCACTGACCGCAAACGAAGAAAACGAAGAAAACGAATTAATGAACGAACGAACGAATGAACGAACGAACGAACGAACGAACGAACGACAAAAAGGACTTCGAAGTCCCGAGTGAGCTCGTACGAGAAATAGGAATGAAACGACAATCTTTTTAATCCAGTTAAGCCGAAACCCAACGTGACGATGTCGATCGCAAGTGTTCGCGAAAGGAACGGGAAAATTAAAATTAAATTATCTTTCGCTCTCGTCGTGGAGAGTGCAAATTAATCGCTTCGAAGCCGTTGATAGGGTACCGCTAATCGGCCGAGTTCATTTTACTTCTTGCTTTTTCTTTTAAGGATCAGTTATGGAAAGTGAAGAAAGTTCTATTTTCTCTCTCTCCCTCTCTCTTTCTCTCTTTCTCTCTCTCTCTCTCTATCTCTCTCTTTCTCTATCTATCTATCTTTATTTTTCGCTTCTCTCGTTTTATCTCAAAAGTTTTATCCACACCGTCGACTTGTATCGATCAGGGTAGTATGGCATTCCATTGAGGAAGAACATTTTAAAACAAGACAAGACACGTAAAATCGTAAAATCCTAACATAATAAAGTAGATTCTGTTGTTTCCCAGTCTCGGTTACTGTTGTGAAATTGCCAATGATCATGGATCGTTATCGTTATCGTTCTCTTCATTCAACGTGAATCGAACGCGGTCTTTCATATCAGGTCAATCGTTGCTCGAAGAGTAAACGAGAGATAAAGAAAGAGTGAGAGAGAGAGAGAGAGAGAGAGAGACAGAGACAGATAGAAGTTGTGTTCCACGATTTGCCGGAGTGGAAGATCATCGATGGACTCGCATAGACGAGGAGAAACTTCGGCAGTTCCGCGCAATCCGTAATGACGTTGCGAAGAGAGAAGTCGAACATCGTTGCTATCTAAAAGACGACGAAAGTCTCGATACAAGGAGATGATACAAGTTCTACAGAATCGTCTCAGTAGCTTTCTTGGTAATACTTTCGAACACTTCCGTCAAAGGATCAGTTTTGTATCGATTCTTTTTTTGCCTTTACTTCACTGCGCGTTTTCCTTCTATACACACACACACACACACACACACACACACATATACACACGCATATATATTTAGGTAGATAATATAAGTAACGATGTCGATCGAGTAGCTCTGTTATAAAAATATGAGAAAATTTTCAATAGCCTCTTTCGAGAGACATTCGATATAATCCATTTATATTGCATTTAGTAAATTTATGCGAAGATATCTGAGGGATAGACAGGGCGGACGGGTAGGGGAGATGGGTACGAGAGATCGAGTTTTATTATATCTCATTATATTGATAAAAATTAAGCTTTCATAATATTATTTTATAAAAGTATATAAAATATGATATTATACAATCGTGACGAGAAACAAACCAAAGAGTTTTCACGTTCTGTCTCTCTTGTTCACCGTCGACGAGTCCAGATAATACGTTTATACAAAGTTAAGGTTACAGTTGCCCCATAGTATCGAACTAGAATAAGCGGATCTGAAGGTAAACGGGAAGATGGAGAAATTTCCATAACGAGGAGAGTCGGGCGACAAAGCAATTACGTGGTTGATAATTATCGAAGCATACGCAAAGAGAAGAATGAGAAAGCGAAGGGGGAATTGTGAGAAGGGGGAATTGTGAGAAGGGGGAATTGTGCGAAGGGGGACAGGGAAAGGATAGTGAATCTCCAACGGGGTTGCCGTTGAGTTTTACGATCTATGGAATATCTCTTGGTCATTCGCCTGTAAACTTTGACGGTCTATTTCCGTGCATTTCCGCCATTATTTCTGCAAACCGCTTCCGAGTACCGAGTTCCGTGGTTTCCCTTCGCATATCAAGGACAGCTTTGCTTAAGCTTTATGCTACTTGCCTCATTATATTTCCGTTATGGTATATCATATCATAGATGAGAAATGTGAGAATTATTGTAATACTTGGGAATGGTAGTTTTATACATTTGGACATTCATCGTTGTATTATTCATTGACAATTAAGGATTAATTTTAATATATTATAAAGCATCCGTAAAAAATCGTTCACATTAGTAGATCTAAAGAAAAATAATCACAACAACGTATACTTCGATATTATTTTGTGAAAAAAGAAAAAAAAAAAAACAAAAGGAATCATAGAAAATTACGTATCATGAGGAATAATAATGGAACGATTGGGAAGGGAGGGAGTAAGGGGGGAGATGAATATTCGTACCTTGTGCTTGGTTCGATGACGATGATAATGATTCGGCCTTGGATGCTCGACGAGGACGTGTTCGGTGGTAGAGGTGGCGGCGGAGGTGGTGGGTTCGGAGGCGGTCGCATTGGTTTTCGTCGGACGCGTATGAATCCTCGAGGATTGGCCTGCCGATTGTTGAGTCCTTCTCGGCGATTGTTGCCGTTCCTTTTGTGCCTCGTGACATCGACAGACAGGTGGAACAGTTGTACCGTGGCTTCCACCTCCGCCTCCACCACCACCTCCACCCCCGAAGGATCCACCTCCGCTTAATGCTGCCGCAGTCAGCTTGCTGGCATAATAATACATCGCGCACATTTATCCGACGAAAACTTAACACCACGTCCAGCACGCCACTTCACTCCTGTCATCACTGACGTTAGCGATGACGATCGACGATCCTTAGCTCGGTATAAACGAGCACGAAAGTGAAAGAATAAGCTATCACTCGCGACGACTCGACGATCTTTCCCTTGTCTTCGCGAGAAATCTACGAGCAGCAGGACTTCTTGGATCGGCTCCAACCAGAAAAGAAACGTCCTTAATCGCTCCTGCTTTCTTTCCTCCTTCTCCTTCACGATATTTATTTCTTTCGTAGAACCCGAATCGCTGTTTCTCTCATTTCTTCGATATCTAGGCCGAGGTCGAAGGTTGTTCTCGATCTTCCTCTCGTATTCTTCTTCTATCTTACGAAACGCGTTTCCTTAAGAAAGGAAAATTATTTCTAATCTTTTCTCTATATTTCTAAACATATAGGACAGATAAAACGACGATCATATTATAGAAAACGTTTGTATCGTATTTTCAAATAGAGTCCTTTCTACCTTTCTCTTTTTCTTTTCTTTTCTTTTTCTTTTTTTTTGTAGTTTCGCAATTTTACGTTAAAATAATCGAACGAATGCCTCGACAATTCTCCCTTAATGTTTGGAACTTCATTATGGTCACACGAAACGGAAGCGGTTGGCCTGCAAGCATACTTAACGATTGTTTCCCGGAGTTTCGTCGATGATGGAAGAGGACATAGGAGAGTTTGATGGAGATCGTCCTACTGAAAACCGTCCTACCGTGCTGATTCCGTCTACAATAGAGCTTCAACACTGCGAATACGAGGGAACTGACGGAATAGAGACTCACTCTTTCCATCTCTATCTCTTTCTATTTCTCTCTCTCTCTCTCTCTCTTTCTCTCTCTCTCTCTCTTTCTCTCTCTCTCTCTCTCTCTCTCTCACTCTCTCTCACTCTCACTCTAGCGACGACGAGAATGCGTCATGCTATGAAGAACGACGTTTCTCGATGCCGGTTTACGTTTGCTATGCGGCTGTCCTGCCGAAAATCGACCCACTGATCTGCTGTCGATTCGCGAATGGTACCGAAAAACAAATCCTACCGACAAGTCGAACAATGGTTTATCCACGAACAATGCAGGTTCATGTGCTGTTATAACATCCAAGAATGAAATAGCGACCTAAGCAGCATCATAAAGTGACTTTCTATCGAACGAAATGCATTCAACTTTATTATCTCCTAACTATTGTGTACTTAAGAATATCAAATACTATATTTTAAAAATAATGTTCATTAATAATGTTCGCTTTGAACTAATACTTTAGCAAATCTAATGTAGTTTCTACAATGGCTTCTAATTCGTCATTTGACATTTCAATAAAGCTTCAAAATCTGAAGTCCTATGAAGTAACCGATCAAAATGACTATTATATTACGATGAATCCTGTAATCAGCGACGTTCTTTTAAAGCATCACGTTATGTCGTGCCTAAAGCAAAGGGCTCTTCGAATTAATTTAGGAATCTCTTTGGGTT
Organism: Vespa mandarinia; assembly: GCF_050613455.1. Classification (NCBI taxonomy): domain Eukaryota; kingdom Metazoa; phylum Arthropoda; class Insecta; order Hymenoptera; family Vespidae; genus Vespa; species Vespa mandarinia. Next base: position 5,370,920 of record NC_140810.1, on the reverse strand, counting down.
ATGCTTTCACTTAGAATGGCTTTTGGATGCTCCAAAGAGCTCATTGAAATACAATTTAAATAGTTTACGAATAGTCCCCCAGTAAAATCTATAGATTTGATCAATCTTCCACTGAAGACAATCCATTTTAAATCCAATTAAAGTGAATAACAAAAGTCCTATATATATATATAAATATATATGTATATTTGACCAGTTATGCAGCAATGATAATTGTGAAAGAGGAAATAGGACATATTGAAAAAAAACATATGGTGCTATGGCATTAATCGTTTTAATCGAAGGTATCAAGATGAAAAAGAAGAACTTTATTTTCATCGTTTGTTCACAAAGAAACTTTGTTACAGAAAGTTCGTCTCACAATTACAACTGGTTAGAATCACTGAGACTCATTAATATCCAAATTGTATTCAACAAGAAAGTCAACTTGTATTTCCCATTTAAAATATCTGTTAATGAAACTTACATTTCTTATTTCTTCTTTTATCCTTTATATTCTTATTACAATACAGAACTTAATATATACGAAAAGGATCGCGTTATCTTATTCGTCGGAAAAGATGACGCTTTCTTTTTACTCCCTTGAAGATTCTTTTTACTTCCTCGAAATTACTTAGCAGTTTTATCGTTGATATTGTAATTGTTATCAAGCTATGTCTTAATTTTTCATTTTTAATTGAACGAAAAACTATAATATTTATATATTTTCAATGTAATTTTGATAAATGATCGTTTATGTATAATTAATATTTCTTAATTCATGAAATTCCTATGAAAAAGACGATGACTGTTTGTTAGCGATCGACGTATCCAACGTGTTACGCTAATCAGCAAAATTGAATACTCAACGGTGTAGGCATATTTACCAATAGGAAGAGCAGTAAACAGTCAAAGTATTCGCGATGCGTCGCGATAAATGCGTATAGCAAGCCGAACGAATGGATAATCATTAACGCGCGCTGACAATATCGATAATTAATTGTCATTGTGATCGGACGCAGATAGCCAGAGAGAGAGAGAGAGAGAGAGAGAGAGAGAGAGAGAGAGAGAGAGAGACAGAGATAGAGAAACAGTGAGATAGAGATAGAGACGCATTGACGAGGCTCGACATGACGTGATACATCACGATACAATGCTACGTGTCTGTCGAGACATGAATGTTGTATGAGACGGAATATTAGTGGCTCGTATCTTGTCCTTTGGGAAGATACTACGACGTTATGTCTCTATGATGATCATAGAACCACGAAGAATCCTTGTTATACAAATATATCGTAGTATAACTTGTCTTTTCATGATTCTATATTTTTTAATGATATTATACGAAGAAAAGAAAAGAAATATTGTGAAGGTGTGACTATTTTCGTAAAAAGAGATAAATTATGGAGTTTCCCAATGATGTAAAAAAAATGTATTAGACAAATATCGAAATTTGTCGAGATAGCAAATACGTAAAATCCATGAAGATAGAATGATACTTTTGTATAATAGTTCTTCTTTCTGTTTTTTTTTTTTTCTTTTTTTTTTTCATTGGTATCATCGGCGATATTAATGATATTGAATTGATTTGATAAAGACACATGAACGAATGAAAAATAATTAATTAATGAACACTTTTTTTAAAATCGTATACAAAATTTCTCAGATATCTCTGTTATCGTATCCTTTGTATTTATTTTTCATTTCCAATTTGATACCAATGATAAAATTACATTTTAGAGATTGTACTCGAGCGAACGGTTTACGACTTTTGCGCCGATGGTCAAAGCTTTTTAAAGGAAACCTTTTTTACGATACTTTTCCTTTCTTTACGATCACTTAGAATTTAAATGGAACGTGATTTCGAGGTACCGAGAACGGACCCGTCGTAAAGTAGATAAAATCGTGCGTTATCGATCAACGTCAAAGAGTTATCCAGACGGAGAATTTTCATGCGAACTTATTGTGAAAAGTTTTTTCTTCTTTTTTTTTTTTTCTTTTCTTTTTTTTTTCCTTTATCCAACATATCGAAATGACGAATTATTAATTATAGATCAATCGCTCTTGGTAAACCAATAATATTATCCATATCGTTTAGATCACAATTACTCATGACGAATTAGTTTAATGGTAATTAATATCAATTTTCTCGATAGCTCGATAAACTATCAGGAAGATTGGCTCTGATGTGCTATTCCTCTCATTTCCCTCCCCTCCTCAATTCTCTCTCTCCCTCTCTCTCTCTTTCTCTCTCTCTCTCTCTCTCTCTCTCTCTCTCTCTCTCTCTCTCTCTCTCTGTCTGTCTGTCTGTCTTTTGGGCTCACCGTACAACATATTCCCTACGATGGTACTAAAAATTTCTATCTCGTCAATCTGCCCGGTAATATCGAACCACTTCACTTATCCGATTTTCTCTGTCCCTCCAAGGTTTATCATCATCGTAATAAGAACGAGTATCGTCGAGAGAGCGCAGTTATCGATCGTAAAAGTAACTTAATTGAGAGACACGTACGATGAGTACGTTTTCGATAAATTTAATTCTCTGAGTGGAAGCGTTGGTGCACGCTTACGCACATTGACGTCATTTTAAAAAGCATTGAAAAATGGAAGGAAAGGGGGACGAGAAAAAAAGAGAAACGTGGTGATGATGGAGGATACGAGGCGGAGGAGGAAGAGGAAGAAAAAAAGAGAAAGAGATGGAGAAATGAGAAAACAGAAAATTTTACGCGGAGAGAAGGTTGAAACGAATTCGTTCGGCTGTTAAATCCCTTTCCTGTCTCTTTCTCCCTCTCTCTCTCTCTCTCTCTCTCTCTCTCTCTCTCTCTTCGTCTTTTTCTCTTAAAGCGCGATTTGCGAAACACTCTCGAATAGTTTCGAAGCTCATTGTCGCGGTAATTTCTTTCCGGACAGTTTCCAATAAACCTTCCCCTTCTTTCTATTCTCGACGTCCTTTAATCCATCTCTCTCCGTCCGTACGGAAGCATTATCGTTTTTTGTAAAGCTTTCACGACACCAATAGCAAAAGCAACAGCAATAGCAACAACAGCAACAAAAGCGGTAATTTCAAGTTTGGAAGGATTTTCAATGTTGACCAGGAGAGAAATGCAGAAAGAGAACGCAAACGAGAATGCCAAGGAGAACCGATGAATTTTCAGGCGACGCTTTGATACTTCCTCCGTGCCCTCGCAACTCGTACCACTTTTATGGAAACTCGCTCGAAGATTTACCTGTGAAGTTTTAAATGTTAACCGTGCGTGAACATACATACGCGCAGTGTATAATGTGTGTACAAAGGACTTTCGTTCGTATACTACGCTTATGAATGGAACCGTTCTCGCTTCTCTTGCAATTCCAATCACGACACGTTACGAGAGAATCGTAGGAAAAAAGAGAAACGTTTTACGTTGGAATACCATTGCCACAGTTTTATGTCCTATATCGAATATTCTTCCCCATTGACACGTTTTCTTTATAACCGTTCTACTAAATTTATTTCTTTTTGAAATACGTTTACGAAGACCGAAGAACAAATGAAGGTTTGAAAATCCCTCGTAAATGCCTCGGACGGGTTAAAAGAGAACAACGAGAGAAATGCGATGAAATACTATGTGAGAATGTTTTTTAACATTTATCGAAACAAAACACATTTACCCATACATATACAGGTGAAGTTACTTTTTTTAGGTCATCGTTCGTCGACCTCATTAATTTCGATCCCATCGCGCTCGTTCGTTAACGTGATTCACTTATTAAGAATTTTTATCGAACTTCGCTCGCCACGGATTTTTGTAAAGATTTCGAAGAAAGAAAGAAAGTAAGCGCACTTCTCGAGGACTCAATTAATTTTTAACTTCCACTTTGTTACTTTGCCATTCTTTCTTGCGATCGTTTGTACGTTTTTGACCTCGATTAAAAAAATTCTTGCAATTCTTCCAAATGCAAAATGTATTCGTGAAATTAACCGTTGACACGTTTAATACGCTTTTAATATGGACATTCATACATCATACTCCTTGATACATCATACTCCTCCCTCCCACTTCTTTCGTAACTTTTTAATTTGTCCAAAGAATTTCTTAATTAATTAACATATAATACGCCATATATACGTTCCATTTGAAATTTTTAATGTAACAGCTCTTACGTCTTTTCGATCTCTTTTTTTCTTCAAACTCCTTCCCATTGTATATTATTTTCAATTACATATTTGTGAGCGAAGATAAGCACGTCTGGGTGTTAATTAAATGGAACAATATATTGAAATTGATAAGATCATCGGTATAATTGTTTCTTGAGTTTCCTCAAACGCAATCTTTTTAAAATTTTGAAATCATTGAAAATGAAACAATCATTTTAATAAAAATCTATACATAAGAATTATAATGTCGGTATGATTTTATAAAAATTTTCATCTTGAAAATATACATACCATAAGTATAAATAAAATAAATCTATAAAAACAATGACAAGCTCGGTATAAATGTATATATTTCTTCGCGAAGAAGTTCTTTGTCGAACGAGAATATTAAATCGTTTGATTTCACGAATTTGTAAGCTTTCAATCCTCAATGAAGGAGGAATAGTATCGATCGAATTTCCAGAGAGGAAAGGATCGTTTAAATCAAGTGCCTGAAGTGTTTAGTACCGTGACGCTGTGAAAACTATCATTGGACGATTATTAGAAGGAAAATGAAGAGATACGGGATAAATTCTGGTATGGTAGGTAGATCGACTGATTGAGACAGGAACGAAGTTTCATTTGGGTCGCAACGAGTACCGAGAACGAGTGTCAGAAAGGCACTGGGAAGGGTTCAGAGAGGGTGTGTTTGAGTGCAGAACACTCGAAACGATATACAGAGTAACACACTGCTCTTATTCCCATCACAGGTCGGAGATAGTTTTTCACCCCCGTTGCCTCAACTCTAGTCCTATACACATCCAGCTTCTTTGCTTTACCTCTTTTCATCGAGTCGAGGCTTTTGCGAGGGTTGAAAGGGGGAGAAAACCCAACCCTATTTTCACTTTTCTCTTATCTTCTCTCTCTCTCTCTCTCTCTCTGATTTGTTCATTTGTTCACTCGTCCTGTTCTACCTTTGTTTCGTACCTCATAAACCAGAAGATGTAAACAAAGTCGTGGATTAACCTCATTAGTAGACCCTTTGTGATATTCATTAAAGAATCGCAACGTGGCCTAATTTCCAATGAACCGACAAAGAAAAAATGATTCGTGAGATTGGCAATCTCACGAGTTTCATTTTTTCTTTTTCTCTTTTCGATCGCGAACGAACGAAATCGTAGATAAATCAAAGGTTTACTCAATAATACCTGAGAAGGAATATATCGACAGGTGTCGCTGATATCAACTTATTATTTTCATTGGACTAGAAAACAATTAAGAAAAGCTAAAAATATGATCTTTATGAATAAGTTTGGATTTTTTTATTTGTGCGTTTCTATGATTGAACTGAAAAGAGAAAGGACTTTCTTGCGCATAACAGCGGCCAAGAAGGTAGTTTCACCGCGATTACCTAAGATAGAGTGAACGAACATTAAGGAGGGATCTTGGAAGAGCTCGAAGGATAATACCGAGAGAAGCTGAGTCTCGAGTCGACGATAACGGAAAGGGTGTGGAGGACAAACAGGGGTGGTTGTCTCAGTCAATATTGAAGTTTCGTGCTCGGTTCACAGCTCGTCCCTACATCCAGAGCTTCTATCCTTCTCCCAGTGTGTTGTCTCCAGGATTTTCGTTTCTCTCTCTCTCTCTCTCTTCTTCTTCTTCCATCTCATTCTCGTCCTTTCTCTTTCACCCCTGTTTTTACACCCTAAATTCAGCCGCGAAAGCCAAGAAAAATCGTTCTTCGGAATCGTTGGAATTCTATCCGGATTCTCCGGGGAACTTCAGTATACGTTAGGCTTGAGAAATGGATAACCGTTTTCTCTCTCTCTCTCTCTCTCTCTCTCTCTTTCTCCCTCTCTCTCCCTTTCCCACTCTCTCTCTCTTTCTACATTCATCGAAGAAGGTTACGTCGGTTCTCGACTTGGTATTCCCAAGCACCGCTTAATAATGGCACCTCTCCAGAGAATAAACATTTTTTCGTAAGCCAGTTATTTATTATTCTTGCCTCGCACAGATCTCGCTTTCGATAAAAACGTTTCGACGTCAAGATGTTTCATTCGATCGCGAAATTTAACTTTAACTCTAAGAAAGTATTTTATACGTTTCCGAGTATACACGTTTCCTTCATATCTATATAAATATCTATTACCTAGTTGAAATGAAATTCATATTTCAATTATCCAAACTAAAGTACGTAAGTTTCTTATAACTGATAAGACAGTTTTAATGGCTATGAAAATCCTTTATCTGTAACATTACCGCGAAGATTCAGAAAGCAAGATGGGTTTAAACGTAGTGCTACGACGATTACTATTTGGAGAGCGAGAGAGAGAGAGAAAGAGAGAGAGAAGAAATGGTCCGAATTTAACGTACGTGAATATGCTTATCCCTTTTGACGTAAGGGAGAAATCGGAGCAAAGCAAATGCAGAACGAAATCGGAAAGTCTGACCTCTCTCTCTTTTTCTTTCTCTTTTCTCTCTCTCTCTCTCTCTCTCTCTCCCTTTCTCTCTCTCTCTCTCTCTCTCTCCCTTTCTCTCTCTCTCTCTCTCTCTCTCTCTCTCTCGTTGACGTGTCTACGACGACATTATCGGTTTTCCCTTTTTCTCTCTCAATCTTCCTTTTCGTTTTCTCGCGTTCAAGTAAAGAGAAAATTCTAGAGAAACGACGACGACGGTCAAAGCACGAACCAGGTTTTGCCAACCCTTTAGACTTAATCTTTACGAGGCCGTAAAAATGTTTACCGTCACAAAATCGCTTGTTCTTAGACCAGCTCGCTTTCTCATCGAAATTTGTTTTCTTTTCTTCTCTTTTTTCTTATTTCCTTTTTTTTTTTTCCTTTTTGTTACTTTAATCCCGATCATTTCCTAACGAAAAAGTCAAATAAAAATTTCCCCCCCCCTATAACGAGTCGATCTTTTAATTTTTATTTTAATTTCGAAGAAATATCGACAATGTCGACAAACCATATCTCCATCTTTCTTCATTTATTTTTCTTCCTGTCAAGATAGAGATTGATCAAAATATTTATTTAAGGGGATGTAAACGTATCCACTTTTTTTTTCTTTTTATATATATATATATATATATATATATACTAATATTATTAGATATACGAGTATTTGTCTATCCGGTAGATACAATATATATCTAATCTTTGCTACTTTCTAATTCTGAGTATACATATTTTCTACTTCCCGTTATTTTCTCTTTCATTTATATTTCTGAAGTTCGGAATATTTTTCTGAGAACAGATAGAGAGAAAGAAAGAGAGAAAGAAAGAGAGAAAGATAGATGGGTAGATAGATAGATAGATAGAGAGAGAGAGAGAGAGAGAGAGAGAGAGAGAGAGACGTTCGGAAAGTATCGTTCGAAGATTTATGTGGCGTAAGAATTCACAAAGTCAAGTTGCCTTCGGCGGGAGTATACTTCTCCGACAAATATATATTATATCAGAAGAATAGAAAGTGAATATAATAAAGACATCATAAGTCGAAATAGGATTATTAAAGATCCGATTCAATTTTAATCACTGTATACTAACGAAGTAAATCAGTTTTCTTGAAAGAAACGACGAATTTAAAAGAAAGAAAAAAAAAAAAAGAAAACAGATTCTATCAAAAAAGTTAACGATGACGAATTATAATTGATATTACATAAAACGCTTTGGTAATCCAAGATTTTTAATAATGATAATTACTCGGAAGGAATATGAGATTATTACTGATATCTGAGATTGGATACGACATGCTTAACTGCTTTCCGTTTTCCATCTCTCTTTATCGTTCATTGAACAGAACGAGAATACGACGTATGACGATTAAATGGAATTTTGTTTATATGATATAAGCACAGTTAGTTCCCTTCTGGCTTCGTCCCGACCTCCGTTTGTCTGGACGCGTGTTTCGTCCTTCATGAACCAATGTAGGAAGTTTCGCTTGTGCAGTATTCTGAATTTCTCTCTGTTTAGAATTGAAGAACGTACATGAATGTTTATGTACGAATTTATGTATATATATATATATATATATATATATATATATGTATGTATATGTATGTTGCCTTCATTTACGCGTTCAGAAACATATAAACGAAGATAGAGAATGTCTCTCATTTTCTATGATACAGATAAATTTACTCATTTATTTTTAGACATTTGGATATTATACATTTCCTATAGCTAAACGATTTGTATATACAAAATATCGAGAATATTGGTGTTATCGGATAATTCCAATGTTTGGAATACTTCTGGAAAATTTCAAATGTACAGAAGATACATCGGGCTTCAACGATATAACGATTATTCGAAAGCTTCTAAACGTCCGATCGATTTTATTGGATTTAAGATGGAATATCGTGAACGATCATTCGATAGCGTTTCAATTTTATGGAATCTTGATGAGGTTATTTTCATGTTCATCGAAATAGTTATTATCTTTAGGGAATTAACTCGAGTAAGAGTTTTCGTCGCTCAGGGAAATTGTTCTCGCGATGTTCGATATCTGACGGCATGCTTCGAGTTCTTTGCGTATACGTCTATGTAAGAGTAGCTAACTTTTTGTTTATGTGTATATATATATATATATATATATATATGTGTATACATATATATACATGTAGCGTAGCTATCTAAATTTTTTCAGGTCGGTGCACTCTTTTCTCTTTCGAGTCTGAACCTGGCAAGTTTTCGAGGCATTTTGGCATGGTCCATCGAGACGAACGACTTGGTAGGAAAAGGAGAAATAAAGAAAGTGAAAGAGAAATAAAGAGGATAGGAATATATGTATGGGTGAAAGGGAAAAACAGAGCGGGAGAGAATATAAGCGTAGATGGGCTTCAGGGTTGATATGCATTGGTAGAGAGAAATATAGAAGGATGGTATATACAGTGGGTGAGGAGAAGAGAAGAGGAGAGTAGTCCAGGATCGTGGTATAATTCTGCAGGTTGTCCCAGCTCGACATAACTAACATCGCTCTCCCGACGATTCCATAGAGCTCTGGACGTGGGCGTTCGCGTTGCGAAAGCCATTACCGTCCAAAGCAGTAACGCCAACCGCGTCTCCCATTCCCTTCCGAGCTTTCTCGATCCGTCTCTTTCTGCGCCTGTACCACGCTCGAGACACCAGAGGGGCCTTTACATAACGAGAAACCAACTCCATACAGCATCATACGTATTTATATATGTATGTATGTACGTATGTATGTGTGTATATATGTATGTATGTATGTCTCTTTCTGTCTCTCTCTCTCTCTTTCTCTCTTTTTCTACATGTATTTCGCGATCCTGAACTAGATTCCCGTGAAAAGGCACTTTTGCCCTAGTCGGATGAAGTATTCTCTCTTCAAAGTCCTTACCAGTCCCTCTGACCCAGAGAAGCGAAAAAAGGATCCTACCTTACTTTATTTTCTTTTTTCTTTTCTTTCTTTTCTTTTTTTTTTCTTTTTTCATTTATTTTATTTATTTATTTATTTATTTATTTTTTTTTTTTTTTAACGAACGAACGATCGATCGTTATTCATCGAATAATCAAAGTTCATCTCAACTTTTTACTCGCTATAACAGCGAACGAAGCTTATGCAAGAAATTTCGAGACTTACCTATAGAAAAAGAAAAAAAAAAAAAAGAGATAAGTTCGACGCTGTTTAAATTCAATAGAGACGTTGAACATCTAAAGAGAAAGAAGTTATCATTTTTGTACGACGTCGACCGAACGGAATTCTTTATATCTTTCTCAACAAAACTATGTTTTAACGTTTAAAACGGATGATATTGTCGCACGAACTGGAATTCGATAGTCATAGTTCGTACGTGCAACGCCCGAGATATGAAATTTCTCCGATGCCTTTGATGTTGCTATCATGGTATATGTATACCGTAGATGCAACGTATCAAAATACGTAGCGCGTTAACGCTCCTCGTTTCGCGAATGGGAAGGAAACGCGATTCCGGAAGCGTGATTTTGGTTTTGGCCGCTTCGTTGGCCGCATGCTTCCGCCGTCGAAATACGCGGTTCGACCTTCCCACTGGACTTCATTATACCTTCACCATAGTGTATGAACGTACCATACTACATATTGCACGGTGTGCTCATTGTTACATCTTCTCTCGAATAGATTCACGAATAATTAGTGTTAATTGTTATGCACCGTTCGAATCAGTTTGCGATTAGTTTTCTAAGTTCAATGGAAAATTTTCATAATCGTAAGAGGTATAACTTATGTAAGCTCGTTTACGTTACGATTAGATATAAGAGATAAGTTTTAGAATCATCTGAAAAATATTTCAATTGAAATTATTCAAACGTTCAATCGTTTTGTAAAACGTACGTTTGATGTAAATTCTTTCATTACTTCTTTTCCTTTAATTTTCTTTTTTTCTTTTCTTTTTTTTTTTTTTTTTTTAAATTTGTCTTACTCTAATATTTAACGAAAAGAACGATACGTATACGTATATGAGCATAAAAAATTTTTAATTAACGCGTTAAATAAACTTATTTTAAAAAATTAGTTAGTTGAAAATTCATGGAACGCGACAGACCATAACGTTATTCCCTTTTCATTCAAGGAACTTTCATTTAGTTTTCTCGCGAATTCGTACGTTCTCTCTTGCTATACACGAGAATTTCATGAAAATCCACGACAGATTTATAGATTTCGTTGACGTCCAATTCAACGATTCTCGTAATACGATTACCATCGTACGATGGACGAATCAAAATCGCGCCGTTCGTTGATGGCATTAGTTTACAATATTCTATAGAATCTAAAGCAATGCGTAAAGAACTTTATACGTTAATCTTCGAGATTTTAAGAAACGCTCGATGAAATAGCATGTACCCGACATTCCTTCGACATCGTAATTTCAGAGAATTCCTCGTAGAAAACTTTTCCCTTCATTCCTCGTACTACTCGTTCTCACACTTTTCCTTCTCTTTCAACACAGAAGCCGCCCTCTTCAACCAGAACGAGGTTCGATGGAAAAGTTAACGTCAACTTTTCGTGGCGGATCGTCGACAAAAATCGACAGATGGCGACGAGTTCCTCTCTCTCTCTCTCTCTCTCTCTCTCTCTCTCTACGAGGTGAGGATCTTTTATAATGTATTCTAGCCTTCGGCCTGTGTCGGACCACGTGTTGCTATACGAGCCAGCACCCGTGACAGCTGCGTTTATCGCAAATCTCAGGTATACTCCCGAGTTTTCTGTTCTTTGCCTATTTCGAAACGGCTGCTGAATAGTTTTGTACTTGGCGTTATGCTAAACCACTAGCTTCGAAGAAGAGAGCGAGAAAGAAGAGATAGGGATAGAGAGAGAGAGAGAGAGAGAGAGAGAGAGAGAGAAGAAGAGTAAGGAAGGATGATGTTTGGACGAGAGAGGAGAAGATGACTGGGACCAAATGTTGAATGTAAAACAGTTTCTGCGATGGTTCTGCCATGGGTGGGTTAAAATTTGCAACGCTTATGAGAGAAACCGAGGGTAGCAGCCAACTATTCGATGTTGGTTTGCCATCCGGCGCGAACCTCTCGCCACTTTTACTTGTCGTAGCTTCTAAAAGTTCGCTTAGGAGAGAATCAAACTTTTCCGACGATGAAATATTGGATACGTTATTTTTTCATGATTTCCATCGTCTTTCCTATCATATACGAAAGAAATAAAATTGACAAAGAACGAATTTTCATTCGTATCGATTATTTATCGAAACGTGTATTTATCGACGAACTTACACATCGTGAAATTTCTTTTAAAATTTATATAATCTTTTGAATAAAAAGGATTAATGATTTAAGATCTACTTAAGTTTTTTTTTTTTCTTTTTTTCTTGTTATCTTTTATCATATAATTTCTTTTATTGACTCGAAGGCCAATTATTACAAGACTCCCTTTTACTTTTGTAACGAGCCATTTCATCAACAAGCCACTTTTCGCATACGATTCTATCATTAAAGTCTTTGAACGTCTATCTATAATTCGATTTCATTAATGATCTATCTTATTTTCTGTATAATCTCATTGGAAAAAATGTCTATTTCAAAATCGAATCGAACATGTCCTCAAATAAAAATGATTCTTTATTAACTCCATACAAAAAGAGGATTTATGAAAATTTATCTAACATCGTTTTTCTTTTCGTCGAACTAAAGCTCATTGTTGTCCGCCTCTCTCTCTCTCTCTCTCTCTCTCTCTTTCTCTTTCTCTTTGTGAGGTGAAATAAATTCTATCATTCTTTTTCCCTCGTTTTCATCGAGGCTCACCGTGAAACGTTCTAAGAGCAAAACGGAAGTTTTCGCCATAAAAAGTCATCGAGAGGATTTCCAGTCGTACGAGCAAACTTGTTGCTTATATACGTCGACTTCTGGAAGGTTTGGAACCATTCCAAAGCCTATACGTCGTTTATAGCTCGACGACCACGGGAACGCCTCGACCCATCAATGAAATAGAAGGAAAGAGTAATATAACCTGCAGGATTTAGGACTATTCGCGAAGCATACAGCTTATTACGCTTATTATTATATGTGTACCTATTAAACTGATCATCTATCTATATTCCTTTACGTGCGTAGAGTTAATTCTCATCCTTAGGTAATTTCGTCCGATCTAGTGTCTCAATATTTGATTTAGTCGATTGCATCGAACGTTCGATTGAATTGGAAATTTATCACTGATTTCCCTCTCTCTCTCTCTCTCTCTCTTTCGAGTTACATTCTCCGTATGCCACTACTACTTGTCAATACGATCATGTGTGCATAAGTTAATTTTCCTTCAAGCGATAATTATCCCTTTCCGATCGTTAGATTTTAATTACGAATTCGTCGTTGGTTTATCGAAAATTACGAAATAACGAGAATTATCAATTCTTTTATTTGTCGTCTCAGTTAAACAGACTTTTTACTTTTATCGCTGTGAGATTAGCAATCTATAATAGGAGTAACGTCGGATGGAACATGATACTCAAAACAATGGATCTCCATAGAGATTTCAGTAATAATCTTCTGGAGTATGTTACAACAAGGTGTTGTGGGAATAATCACTCTTTCTCTCTTTCTCTCTTCCTTGCTCTATCGTTTTCTCGTTCTCCCTCACTCACTCTCACTCTCACTCTCTCTCTCTCTCTCTCTCTCTCTCTCTCTGTTGTCTCAGCGTCATCCGCTTTGCGGTTTGCTCTGTCAAAGCCTTCCTCTGCCTGTTATATACGCACTGACACTATTTCACACCCTTCGCAGTGGTTTGATGCCGTGTCGCTTCAACCATCTCGTTGGACCCTAACCGTAAACCGAGAGACGCGATTAGGTGCCTCCTATCCCCCGCCTCTCTCCTTCCTACTATTCTCTCTTTCTCTTTCTCTCTTTCTCTCTCTATCTACTAATTTATCTATCACTAAATTATCTTGGAAATGAAGCCCTAAGCGAAAAGCAATCGCAAACAATCGAGTTTTCTTTCTTATTTTCTCCTCGTTTTCTTTCTTCCTTTCTTTCTTAGCTTCTATTCTTTTCGTTTTTTTTCGGGGGGGAGGAGGAGGAGGAGGAGGCAGAGAAAGAGGAGGGAAAGCTTGACCTTTGAACGAATACAAGTGGATTTATCGATGCTGACGAAATACATATATTCCTTCGACAAAAAGTGATTGAGGTGCGAAAAAATTAATTTTGACTTCGTCATATTTTTTTCTTTCTTCTTCTTCTTCTTCTTCTTCTTCTTTTTCTTTTCTTCTTTTTTTTTTTTTATAAGTATAAGTATGCTCATTTGCAATGAGATGCAATCTAAATTTCCTAAAATAATTATTGATTTAATAATTCACAATTAACTATTACGGTGTGCACAACTTTGAACGAGTTACGTGGACGAAAAAAGAACGTAATCAAGATATCTATTTAGCGAGATATTCTATTACTTGGATATTTGTAAAAAGAGAGAAAAGAGAAAGATGGAAATAAAGCTTTTTTGAAAGTTGAACTTTTTTGTCAAGATTATATACAGAAACAAAAAGAGAAAGAGAGAGAGAGAGAGAGAGAGAGAGAGAGAGAGAGGAAGAGGAAGAGGCATACGCAAATACACGAAGATGTATCTGTTTCAAGCAGTTTTTCCTCTTTCTTGTCATGAAGAATTCGTATATAACGTTTTGTTTGTGCGACTAGCGCAAATCTCGAATGTATCATGCTCGTTTTTAAAGGCGTCCATGTTTCAACGAGTCGATGCGATACAAGGAACGTGTATGATACGAAGTTGGCTCGGATTTTTAATTAAAATTGCGCAGCGGATTTAACGATCGATTTCCCCGGTAAACCGTCACTGAAAATTATCCTTTTTCATTTCTCTTTTCTATTTTTTTCTCTCTTCTTCCTTGTTTTTTTTTTTTTTTTTTTTTTTTTTTTACGCTCATCATTATCTTTACAACTTTTTAATCGTGACGATGGTCGATTTATGTTGGAACCAATCATTTTTATGCTGTATACTCATTCTCTCTCTCTCTCTCTCTCTCTCTCTCTCTCTCTCTCTCTCTCTTTCTATGCTTCATCTTTTTGTTTAAAAAATTGCAAAATTTACATCATTGTCACTGGAGATTAGTTCTTTTTTTTAATTGTAATGCAATCGAATTCAAACGTTGAATTCTGTGATCTTTTACTTTAACGAACCTACGGAATTTCAATCGCATGAATTTACTATTTTAAAATCAATGGATTTATTAGAAATTTCAATGATTTATCACGAAAGTGTACGACGGAAATACATACGTGTTACTTTTAGATTTAAATTTAAAGTTGGTAAGCATATCGTAGATACGCTAACCGTATGGTGATAAATAATACTGTCGTTATGTGGTGAATTCCTGATAATACATCCCGTAAAATGGTTCATTGCCATGAAGATTAAGCGAAAGTAAAATATGATAACGTTCTCGTGTATCCCGATATAATCGAAAGATTTATCGATTAAAAGCATCGAATCGAACGTGAGAACGAATGAACGATCGAACGTATACTAGATGCAAAAAAAAAAAAAAAAGAAATATTACTTCGGTAGGAACTATCGAAATGGATTATAACTATGTTGTATATATATATAGGTATGTATAACGATTTTCCTAAACGAAAGTCTATGAGAATATTTTTGTTTGGCGCGTTTTTCTTTTTTATTATATTTTTTTTTCATTCCTTTTTTTACCTTCTCGTCGCTCCCTACGGGGGAAAAAGAAAAAAGCCGCGCAAAGAAAAATAACTGATCGGACGATAGAGTTCACGAATTATATCCGCTGAATTCCTTTGAATGGATTCGTAAGCTCATCAACGAATGAAAATATATAGGAGGATGGGATCGATCGGATCATATAAAATTCATGGAATCGTCTAAATTTCACTTTGAAAGATCTCCGTTCTCTTATTATCTGAAATCGTCGAGGGTGAGATTGTTCGATCGAAAACCGCGAATAAAGTAAAAATATTCATATCGAGAACGATCAAGGGAACACGAAGGGTACAGTATTCAGATTTATCTCGCGGATCATGGATGAAAAATCAACTGATCTTGCGAATAAGGGGAAAAGGAAAAAAAAAAGAAAAAGTAAGAAAATAAGTTTCGTTCGACGATTTGTTTCCAATTTACAAGATTGGGGCACAGTTGTGTCACGTTGAAAATTTCAATTTGTCTGACAGATCGAAGTCTTCCTAGATAGTGATATATATATATATACACACACACACACACACACATATATATATATATAAAGTATATAAAGTCAAGTCCATTTTATAAGCTCGTTTAACATTCACGGATCGACCTGAGATTCTGAATAAATTAGCATTAACACGCGTGCATTCCCACGCATTCGTGTGCTATCTTCTCGGCAACTCCCTTCTCTCCCCACTTCTCTTCGTCTAAGATTACTCGTCCCATTTTATCTTTTCGACGAAGAATGATAGCGAGAGGAAAAGACCTTGCTTCTCTTTTAAAATCTTTTCGCCGTAAAATATTTGACCGTGGACAAAAGTTTCGTACAACTCGTTCTCAAGAGTCACCTCACCGACAAGTAGTACCTTCTCTTTTTATCTTCCGATTCCTCGTCCTTTGGCACCTTTAACGATTCACGTACGATAACTTCTATTGAAACTTTCCAAAGTGGAAATTTTTACTTCGTAATAACACTATGACAACGAAACAAGAGTAGACGAAAAATGCGAAGAAATATTTCCCTTGGAAGAATTTTTCGTCGCAAATTCGAAGAATAATTTCTCGTTATCGATTCATGCAAATCGGAGAAAAGAAATACTTCATTGTCGACGGATAAAAGGTTAAAGAATGAAGGGTATCGAACGACGTAACAAGTACGAATATTATAAAACATTAAAATAAATCTTGTTAGAGAAAGAGTTGGAAATAGGCTAAACGTTGTAAAAGAAGATATACTTAGGAGAGAGTAGGCGGATGACAGGAGAGGGAAAAAGGAATAGATAAATACGATTCGAAGACCAGGAGGATAAAGTGTGTTTCGAAGTGCACCGGTTTTGTGTCCTCCCGGGAGTTTGATGGTAAAGCGAAAGAACAGAGAAAAGGGTGGAAGAATAGGAAGAAGGTGGACGAGTAGGAGGAGTGAAATAGGGAGGTTGGAGAGACCGGGGGGGTTTGTTCTTGAACGGGCGCAGACTGCATTTCAAACAGGACTAACTCCTTATTTCTCGAAGTCCTTGTTCGGGTATTAAGTCTACGTCGGTTTCGCTATCGTAACTCCTTCGTCATTTCTCTCTCTCTCTCTCTCTCTCTCTCTCTCTCTTTCTCTCTTTGTCTTTCTATCTTACATATTATCGTCTCCTTTTATTATGGTTCTTGTCATCTCCAGGGAAACCTCTAATTGTCAAGCCTCGTCGTGCTATTTCACAGAAGGACAGTAATAAAATTGTCAGAGTTCGCAAATGGTACGATAAGAGAAAGAGAAATGGTTCAGACGAAACGCGCACATTCGAACTTCCACTCACTAGAGACAAACTCGAGATGAGATATTCATCCATCCCGACAATCATTCGATGATAGCTCTATTCTTGGATTAAATCGAAATTCATTCTTTCCAATTAGCGATATGGCGATTTTTATCGAACGATTAATAGTTCTCATAACGACACCCATGCCGTTCACCTTTGATGAAAGATAGCGAGGAAAAAGGTTTCGTCGAAATAAAATATTTTCGACAATTGTGAAATTTTAACCTTTCGTTGACGTTCCATCGTTATAGAATGAATTCGAAAGGAATTCGTTCGAACAACAAACGGTATTATTAATGAAAAATAGTTTGGCTCGTATCGATTTTTATTTTCTCAGGATCACTCGAAATATTTCAAATCCTTTCCAAAATATTTCAAATATTGATCTGATAGAAGAACGTCGAGAACGTCAATGAAAGAGACAACGTCAACAGGACGCATAGTATCGAAAGAATTCGAAGAATCTTCAAAGGATAATTGAAGATATGAAAGAACACTTGCGAAACTCTAAGTAGTGTTAACTTAGTAAGTTTTTCTCAAAAATAAGAATCACCTACTCGATATTCGATACTTCGTAAAATTATCTTAAAATCGCGATACTCTAATCGATATACATACATGTTACGTTATACGTAAAGAACATTGAAGTACGGGAGTCGATGAATGAAATTATTTACAATCCCATTGTCGAAATAAAGATTTTATCGTTATATTTATATTTCTTTTTTGTCAAAGAAATTTCATCGAAGGATTAATTTATCGAGAAATTTTATTATAAAATATTAAAACAAGTACCTAGTTATATTAAAAAGTATAATTAGCTTCTAATTATAATTGCATTTAACGCGAATAGAAATTTTCCTTTTTGAAGAAATAATAATAATAATAAATGTGCATCCTTTCGCGTACCGCGTGTCCTGATCCTTTTCCGTCTCAAAGCGAACAAGTAATGAGGTTTTTAGTGAAATCACATATCGACAAGAAGTCGGAGCATTCGAGAGAGAACGATCGGAAACGTCATTAAAGTTCCTTTGAACTTTGGAGCGTAAATCTCGCGTACGATGTACGGACGTAGTATTTCACAACGATCCCGGAAAAGGCCGAACGTCGTTCGAACTAGAGGAGGGTTTAGAGAGGGTGTAGACGTCTCTGGGAGACCCGATCGAGTCTACGTTGGAATAAAAAGCTAATCTCATTCCCAAGCCCAGTTTGGGACCAACCTTCGACAAAGCTCTCGCTTTCTCGTTTCTTCCTCTTTCCACGTTCCACCGAAAAACTTTCAGCGAAATAACTTCGATGCTCCGGATATCGTAGAAGGGACGTCGATACTTTTCGACTATCCGATTCTTCCTTGAAACTTCCAATAAACTCTTTCACGACAAAATTCACGTAACACACGTGTAGTTTCACCGACGATGAACGTGGCCTGACACTCGAAGGAACGATTCCCTCCTCCTTACTTCCTTCCTTCCTTTTTTTTTCTTCTTTCTTGTACTTCTTTCTTTTCCCTATTTCTTTTCTCTTCTCTTTCTTTTTTTCTTTTCTCCTCTTTATTTTTTTCTTTTTCTCTTTCTTTTTTTTTCCTTTCTTTCTTTCTTTCTTTCTTTCTTTCTTTTTTATCGAACCAGCAACGATCCTAGCTTGTTCGAGAAAAGTACAAGTAGAATGAAAAAAAAAAGGTACGTTAAGAAAAGTTCGTTTCTCGCTTTTCTTACTTCACGTCGACAAATCACGGTTGGAATCGTCAAGGAGGAAGTGAAAAAGAAAGAAGGGAAGAAAAAAAAAGAAGAAGTAAAAGAACACACCAAATATAGGAGAAGTTAACGAACTCGCTCGGAAGCACTCGCGACGACTTCAGATAAACTCGCACTTTATTTTCCCGCCAGTACGGAGGGCGAGGGTCGAAACATTTCCGGTTTCCCTTGTACGAGAACGAGACGGTACTAAAGCATTCGCGAGGTTCTTCTGCGAGGTGCCACCCTCAGCAACGGGGCTGTGGCCCGATCGCGCCTGCGTTACGCTCCTGCGCGCGTATAACCTCGCCATTCTCTTCCTCTCTCTCTCTCTCTCCCTCGCCCTCTCTCTCTCTCTCTCTCTCTCTCTCTCCCTTTTTATTCGTTAGCTCGCCAGCATCTCTCTTCTATGTACCACCTTACCAGGCTCGTCAGAGCGACGAGTGTCGCTAACGCTTGTCATTAGAATATTTTTCCATGTGTTTACTTTAAATTCTTCTAATTACCGCCCACCTCGCCCACCCCTCGAGTTTGCCATATCCAATTAATGTACGCGAAACGTATGCGTTCATTCCGTTACCTATGTTACATTTTTCTCCCACGAAACACAAAACACTTTACTTTTCGTATATATATATATTTATATATATATATTTATATATATATATAAACTATACGATATAATTTTTTTCCTATAATCAATTCTATAGTCAATGATTTTATTTATTAACGTGGCGTTATTATCATTTATCGAGGGACTTTACGATAATGTTACTTTTTTTTCCTTTTCCTTTTTTCTTCTTCTTCTTTTTTTTTTTTTTTTTTTGATTATAAATAATTTCTATTCGAGAGGACAGAATTAACTTGTTTATTTATTTATTTATTTGATGTCGCAAGAAACGTCGAACAATATCGAACTTTATTTTCCTATTTAATTTGTACTTCTGACGAGATGGGCGAGTATAAAATCGTATAGAGCGTACTTACGCGAGGGAAGAAACATCTACATTAATGCCGTAGAATTGTTACGAAAATAAAAGGTAGAATGATTTTTACGACGAATCCCCCGAGACAGCAGCTTCGGGAAACAGGTTTAACGCGATGGTTTTTATAAAACGCGGTAAAACTTTGTATATCTTTACATTTATCAAACTCGTTTATAGTATTTAACGGATACGTATTGTACGTAGAGTTATGCCGTTACATATTTTCTCAATTTACTATATGCATAGAAACGTTAATCGTTTTTATTTAAATTGTGTGAATCAATTTTCCACAGTTTTTTGAAATTGAAAATATTTTCCTTGAGATCCTTTTCTAGGAACGAAAATACATATGTATATTTATTTGAAAAACAATGTTCTAATTTGCAAAAGAAAGAAAATTTCAAATAAACAAAGGCCGCATAGATTTGTCGGCGTGTTAAAGTTAAAACGATCTATTAAACTTAAACGAACGTTTTCGGTCAACGAACGCGCGCGCGCATTCCCCGTATTAGTTTTTATTGAACGAATATTTGTACGTCAATCAATTGTGCAAATTTCGATTTGCTTGTAAAGGTTATTGGTATGAATCTTTAATTAAAAGAACGTCAAAAACATTAAAACAGTAGATAATATGATTACTACGATCGAAACAAATGGATTTAAAAGGATAATCCGGATTTTGAAATCCTCCCTTATTAAATAATCTGTGTTAAATAATAATGGGAAAGAAAATACGGCTATCTTTTTCCTTCTGTCACGTTTACAAGAAATGATTTACGTTCGTGAGCGTAAAGGTTGCCCCGTCAACTCGGACGCTTCAACCTTCTTTTTATCATCCCTTTTTTATTTTCGTCCTAGCTCTTGCCAGGGGTAAAAGAAGAAGGTCAGAAATTAGAGCAATTACGAGGATGCGTGATAATTCTTTTAATCTTCCGCCCTCTCAAATCCTTCTCAGTCGGTCGGTCTCTCGTTGATTTAGCGAAATGCAAAGAGATGAGAGGGCTACGCGTGGGATTCGTTTAAAAAAATGATATCAAGCTTTTTTCCACTGTTTTCTTTTTTTCTCTCATCCTCTCTTTTTTTGTTTTTAATCGCGAATCCTATGAGTCCTACATATTAACGTTATCTCTTTACAGATAAAGGAACACGTTGTTTATCATTAATTAAACTTGTTGTTTATTAATCCGATGATAGAGTTGGAAACGGGAACACAAGTTTACTTTTGCGATTAGTCGTTTAATTATTTAAGAGAAAACTTGCGTTCGACGATGTCGTACGTTAATTTTTTAATAATGACGACATCAATTAATTATTATTCTCGTTATTCATTATTACAGATTCCATATGGAAGAAAACAAGTCATTGGAGACACACCAGCGAGAAGGTCGAAGTTAACGGAGAAGAGAAGCAACAGCGAGAAACAGAGACCTGGAACGGCATTCAAGAGCGAGGAGTGGATAGAATGGTTGACCTCTGTGGACGACGGAGCCGTCATGCGAGTCATTAACATAACAAACGCATAATAATAGCTTGTAGGCATTACTGTTACCGCTACGTTGACTCTCGGGACGCTAGAGAATCAAGTCGCTTGCACGTATCTACGTATTTATGTACGTATGCAAGTATACATATATTCTGTTAGGTATCTCGGAGAACAGTAAGCCATCTATACCGTATGTTCTGCAGTGATTCACTCAGCTTGCTTGTTTTATCCATAACAAAATTCTGGCCGTAAGAAATTATACAAAATCAAAGCAAAGAGAAAGTAAGGAAAAAAAAAAGAAAAAAGAAAAAAGAAAAAAAGAAACGATTCGTCGCGCGCATTCCTCCGATCTTGACGGCAAATCAAACGCCATTAAATTACTAATACACCAATCTTTGATTTATGATTTGTGGAACAGCGCGAAAACGAGTGAAGAAAAATCGATTTGGATTCGGAACGAATTATCGGCTGGCGAAGTGTGAAATTACGCGCGTTCCTTGCCGACCACCGAACAGCACGTCGTTTTCGCTCTGAACCTCCATTTTACCCTATGCACCCTATTTTCACATTCCAGAGTAAAAATATCGAAGTAAGCTCTTTATTTTCTCTCACGTTATAAGGTTTTCAAATACGTTATTCAAATTTTCCATTGGTCCTAGATTTTTTTCTACACTTTTAAAGTGAAACCAACCGTAAGACAACGAATTTACCCCCTTGCTATTCTCTTTTTCTAAAAAAAAAAGGAAAAGTGTGTCAAAACGTTCGAAAACACGTTATTACATATGAAAGCATACGGAGCATATAAAAAATGCGATGATCTATGAGATAAAAAATCTCAGATAAAAAATCTATGAGATAAAAGATTCTATATATATATATATATGAAATTTCGAAAGAAAACCTATGTCAACATTACACTGTAATTGCATCCGTCGAATTAATCACGTATGCGATTTTCAAGAGTACGTTAATACATTTTATTCTATATGTATGTGCGTGTATGTGTATGTGTGTGTGTGTGTGTATCGACAATTTATGTATATAGTCATGCTCATCTTATGGTATAGACACTTGATAAGAAAAAAAAAAGGAATGATTACAGCATCTCAACGCTGAACGTCATCCGTGCTGCTACCCTGGCCTCGAAAATGCATTTTGTGAAAGTGAGAGAAACATAGCTGAGGATAGAGAAGGTAGGAATTAATGGGCGAACGAGCATGCGCGAGCGCGCACGCGACCAACAGGGAGAGAAAGATTTATCGTCCTCGAAAAATCCATAATACCGACAGAGTTAGAGTATATTGAATGGTGAATAACTGAATTCGTGTGCATCGTGATACTATTCGTGTGCATCGTGGAATATTTTTAATAGAGAACTTTATTTGGAATAATAAAATTGTGAAAATTTGTCGATAATCTTTCTAATCTTACCCTCCTTCATTAGATCGAGATTAGATTGATAAAGGAAAATAGTTAATCGTGGTTTCACTATAAATTCCTTTTTTTCTTACTTTCAATACGTATTATCTATATATGTATAACATATAATGATTTTAAACGGATGTCAAACAATAAGAAAAGTCTAAGTTACTTTTTCTAAGGAATTTTTCTTTTTCAATTACATTTCTTTGACATTTTGTTCCTTTAATAAAGCATTATCGAAATACAACGCTTTTACAGAGGACAAATAGTTTGTCGTCTTGAAAATTCACAACTTGTTTTTCTTTCATTTTATTTTCTTCGTCGTTTAAAGAGAAAAAGCAAAAGAATGAAGGTTCAAAAAGGATTTCTAATCGAAGTTGGATTTTTCAAAGAAATTACACACGTGTGTCATGCGACTCCTG
Source organism: Vespa mandarinia (assembly GCF_050613455.1). Taxonomy (NCBI): domain Eukaryota; kingdom Metazoa; phylum Arthropoda; class Insecta; order Hymenoptera; family Vespidae; genus Vespa; species Vespa mandarinia. Next base: position 5,347,816 of record NC_140810.1, on the reverse strand, counting down.
ATCGAGTTCCTCCGATATATATATATATATATATATATATATATATATATATATATATGTACATACACACACACAAGGTATATACGAGAGAGTTCAAGAGAAAAGGAAAGAGTAAAACAGAGAAAACGAATAACTCTCTTTCTCTCTCTCTCTTTCTCTCTCTCTCTCTCTCTCTCTCTCTCTCTCTTTCTCTCTCTTTATCTCTATCTTTCTCTTTCTCTGAAGAGTAATTTCAAAAACCACGAGAGAGCATATCGCTGCGTTGAAAATTGTGCGAAGATACTCGCGTTTAATCTTTTCTTTAGGTTCGTTTCAAAGCTATACAAGTTTCTCTTTACTAGATGCAAAAACACGAGGAAGTTATGATCTCAAAGGGAATCCACGAGACACGAACGAGAAGGGAACGAGATTCGGTAAAGTTCACGGAGCTTAAGAACTTTTACGATTGACGTTAGAAAGGACGTAACGCAAAGATATTAATCTTTTTTAGCCCTCTTAGAATCGTTCACGTCGAGATTATAATCGTTGGTTGGTATCTAAGTATAATTAACGTCGACAGTCAAAGATCGTGTTGGCCATTGTGACATAATGAATTTCCCAATAAATTTTCCAACGTTCATACGAATTTTTGTCTTCTATGGGAGAACTTTCTCAGATCGAATGACACGTAATACGATATTATCCTTAGGTAAAACTGATAAATCGATAAAAAGAAAAGAAAAAGAGTAAAAAAAGAAAAAACAAAAAAGAGAGAGAAAAAGAAAAGGAAAAGAAAAAAAAAAAAACGAACGACAAAGTTTGTCGAATTACCGTGATGGCAGGAACGTCCCACGTTGGTGGTACCGTAAAGACGTTTCAAAAGCTTATTTTGTTATGCTCTTAACGAAGAAGAGCAAGAGGAGGAAGAGAAGAAACTCGTTTCGAATGAACGCCTGGTAATTCCATCGGATTTAAAAGCGGCTTAACGATATTGGGCTAGCCTACTTTCTCGAAGCGCATTAATTCGCCGACGACGACTATGAAAGTGCAAGAGGAACTGGAGGAGACGCTCGAAATAGGTAGGTAGGTAGGTAGGTAGGTAGATAGATAGATAGATAGGTAGGTAGGTACCGTCTCCGTCCGTCGCGATAACGCGCTTATAGAATTTTTCTTTTATCGAATTTCCGAAAGTGTTTCATCTTTAACGTGCGTACTCTTTATTGCGACCTAGTTGCGAATGACAATTCTTTTCAAACGTGATTTATATCGATTCTATGAAAAATTAAAAGAAGACATTACAACACCCATTTCTTTTACAAATTTATAAATGATGCGATTATAACGCGTCGTTTACGCGTTAATAATTTTATAGGAATGAAAAATTGAAAACGAAAGAGACGATTCGACTTTGATCGATGGTAAAACCGATCGTTTCGATAAATCTATCTAGAAAAAAAGGACAAAAAGAAAAAATAAAAGAAAAGTAAAGAAAAAAAAAAGAAAACAAGGAGAGAGAGAGAGACAGAGAGACAGAGAGACAGAGAGAAAGAAGAAAAAAATAAGTAACGAACCGCTTAGACTTCTCGATTAGTTCGAACACATCGATGGTGTATAAGCGAAAATCATTGCCGCCATTCGACAGAAGGGTGAACGCGATTTTGCAGGGCCACGATCGGTCATACGGTTGCGAAATCGCATTAACGTGGAGTTAACATCCGCGATATCGGTGGCTTCGGATCACCGGCCAATTATCGCAACCCGCCGGCGAGCGACGACGAATCGGCGCCATAACCGACAACGCCCGTACGAATTTCATCCTCAATCCGTGTGCCAAACTAACTCTCCTCGTAATTTTCCACCTGCGTAAAAGTCATCCTAACCCGTGCCCTTCCATCCTCTTCATTCTCTCTTTAATTTTCCATACGAGTAATCAGATGTGAAACCTTACTCACGGTATTATACGAATGTGTCTGCCCTTTAATACCAAACATTTCGAAATTCACGTATTACTTTTTCTACGATATTTTCATTTAATTCCGAGGTTGAACAAATCTTATCATTTTAAAATTTTTTCCTCGAATCTTCCGCAAACGAAGCGCAAGGGAAAGGTACAGCACGATACAGAAAAGATATCAACGTGAACGTATTAAATTTTGAATTTAAATTTCATTTCTTTCTGCTCTTTTTCTTTTCTTTTCTCTCTCTCTCTCTCTCTCTCTCTCTCTCTCTCTCTCTCTTTAATCTTTAAGATAACGAAAAATGATGAAGGCAGAAGAAATAGGGCTTTTCAAGAGCACGATTTCGTGCTCGTTCGTGCGTCATCGAATAAACGACGCTTGGATTCCTTAGCAGTAGAAGAGTCACGATAAATTAAATACCGAAGGAAAAACGAGAGAAGGTACTATATCGCGTTGATTCACTCACGGGATTTCTCTCGCGCTTCTAAGGAACATTACGGATGTGTGTCCGCAGCTCGAGAATGATCCCGGGAGAAATCATAGCAAGTATTTTCTAGCTGGATTAATAGCCAACGACGATGCCCATTGTTTTTCAAAGACGATATTCTCGCGTAACTGATCGATAACAAATTTCTACGACGGCAAACTTGTTGCAACGAGGAAAATATGAAAATGTTTTGTAACAATTGAAATGGAAGTATTACAGAGTGACGTAGAAAAAAGAAGGAAAAGAAGAAGAAGAAGAAAAAAAAAAAAGGAAAAAAAAAAAGAAAAAGAAAGAAAATATTTTTTTCTCTCTCGTTAAATAAATACAAATCACTTTTATGTCATATTTGGAATTTATAATAACATGTAATTTATCCTCTTTATAGCTTACATTAATTCTGAATTACTTTTCACGTTACATCGCTAACGAATGAGAATTAATTTGTAATTGGATCACGCAAATACCTGAATACCATTTTCTTCCATAAAGTTTCGATTGATTGATACATCTGTCCGACTTACCTGCAACAAGAGGAAAAAAATATATAATATATTAATAGAAATCTGTTTGTAATTCAAATATCATTCAGGTTGTAATACTTGTAAAAATTAATTGGTAGATAATTTTTTACTTTTTTTTTTTTTTTATTTTTCATTGACTCAAATGAAGTATTTAATCGAAACAAGACTTTCTCTAGAACGGAACGATTAAATCATAAATCACTGAAATGACTCGAGATTCTGAAAACGTCGTTCTTAAAGCAAAAACTTTTTGAAAAGTGTGAGAATGAATGAATGAAAACTGCGATTAGAACTTTTATAGGATCAATTTGACTTCTCTGAATTTACTAAATTATCATCCGAGTCTCCTTTGATCGTCATAAGGGTTCTTCTTTTCTTGACTGACAATTAAATTAAGTGATTTAATAACGTAGTGTAAGTGAATTAATGTAACATGATTGTACGAAAGCAGAATTATCTAGTGTATTATTAATTTAAGTAATTGCTATTTAATTAAATGAGAAAATTCTTTAACGTTTATCTCATTGAAAATATTTATAAGCTATAAGAGGTGAGTTTCGAATAGTCATGAAAATTACATTTTCTAATGGATCAAACTTTGAATTATACAATCCTTTCGTTGAAACGATTAGTTAACATCGCATCTTTAAATATTGATCGGAAAATGGGGTTGCACTTGAATTCGGTTGGACAACGATTGACCTATTCCATTGAAAGTTCATCGGACAATAATCGTGCGTTCGAGCGTTCTGAATTATTAATTAAAGTTGCTTCGACGCGGAGTACGATATTACACGCTTTTCACTGGTATCTGATCGAATTCCCAACGAAATAAATAGGGACCACAAACGGAGATCGAAAAGGTCGTGCATTGAAATCAAAAAGAAAATGACTAAATAGTCAGTAAAAAGATATCATCACGGTACCATCTATAATATCTATATGTTTACTTGTTAACGTGATTGCACGGTGAATAATGGAGGGTTGCGTTTATAGTTTATAAATGGATGTTTGCTAATTGGTGAGGTAACATTTTGTATTTTATCAGTTATACCGACATGTGTCAGCAATGATAGTTTTTTTTAATTTACCATGCGCGTTACTCCGACAAAATCAAAGATAAACTGTCATTGTACCATATTCCCGCGATGGTTCACTTTTCATCTGTTAGTCTGCGCTTCCATTATATAAATTTTTTGTGCGAATTGAATGGATAGATATTTTTTTAATCTATTACAAAAGTAAAAATATCTCAAAGATCAAAGAACAAAGTACCGAACGGCGCAAAGAATTGTTTAAAAATAATGAATAATTCTTATACTTTATTAGCTATCATCGTAATTGTTAATAACCGAGGAAATTCTGACTAAATGGGCTCATTTCCAAGAAAACGAACTCGTATACCATAGAAATCCGTGCCACGATTCTAATGGCGATCCGCTCTTTCCTCGTACGCCTTTACCGTCGAAGGTAAAACAAAGCCCGTGACTTTTTTATTATCCACTCTTAGGCTCGAGCACTTTTATTATCCTCTTTTCTTATGGCACGCGACGCGTTCTGCGCTCTGTTACGGTCGAGGACACGTTTTCCTCGTAACCATAAATAATCGAGGTTGGACTTTTCCATAATACTATTCCATATTCCAGAAATAAATTTACACGAAGGGTTCGTAAGGATATACACACGAATTACGGCCGAACGTAGTTCGTAACGTACCTCTTAAACAAAAAAAAAAAAAAAAAGAAAAGAAAACAAGAAACGAAAGAAAAAGAAAAGAAAAAAGAAAAAAAGGAACCTGCAAAGAAAAAAAAAAAAAGAAAGAGAAAGCTAATGACAAAGTCGAAATATTCTCGTGTGTCTCACGGGAGACTTACGAACCGGTAAGTTTTCGATCCTGTTTAGATTTAATTTTCAATTTGGCAATCAGCCAGATAGAGACGCGATATCGTTTGCTAGGGTTCTAGAGCCTGAAAAATCTGTTGTACGTCACCGCTTCGGACGCGCTATCTAATGACTTCTTATAGCTTTAAGGGACACGCCAGTAATCTACTTTTCTTTAGCGAGAAAATATCAAGGACGATATCACGTTGGCTCTACTCTTTCAATTTCCTTATAATCTTGGACTACCCGTAAAACAGGGTACAAAATTAATAGGTTAAAAAAGTATCTAAGTATATACTAACGAGTATATAATTGAAATTTACCTGATAAATGGCAAATAAAAGAAAAACAAACGAACAAAAAATAAAGGAAATCATTTAAGCCTTATTTTAACACGGTGAGAATTTAAAAAAAAAAAAAAAAAAGAAAACGAAAACGAAAGAAAGTTTATATCGTATTTATAATTGAGAAAAAGCAATAGAAATAATTATTATTTTGTATATTAAGATTTAGATCTCGAAATACAATCTGAATTCCTTTATAGAACGACATTTAAATCGGATACAATCTTAGGGTTATCACTGACAAAGGGAACGTCTTGCACATTAATATCCTTCACTATTAAGGCTTATATAGTTATAACAGGGATATATCGTTTGTAAGACTCTCCCTTGGAGTGAGTCAGCATCGATGGAAATATATCATCTTAACATCTAAGACAGTTTAATTGGTTAGACCTTTCTCTCGACGTGATGTAAGTTAAATCCCGTTTATGATTATGGGACAACTGAATTTGATCATTAAGAGTCTCCTGATGATTACAATTATCGTCGTGTTAACTAATTCCATTTATGATAATCGTGTTGACTTTGATAATATCAAATTCGTGAAATTAACGAAAGAACGAATAAAGAAGACGATAAAGTTTTTCAAATGATATATTCTTTTCTTTTGCTTCTTCTTCTTCTTTTTTTTTTTTTGTTGTTGTCTCTTTAGAATTTTTTTATGAAACGAAAAGCATACCACTGCGACAAGACTTAATTACGACTGAGAAGAATGATGACGTAGAAGGATAGCGTCCTCCATTCGTGGTTTCCTTCCTTTCGTTAAGGAGGGAAACATGCGAGGACGTAAAATCTTTAACGATGCAAGTCAATCCGAAAAAAAAGCTCGGGAGAAATGGGTATTACATGGGAAGAGCAAGGAAAATACTTAAAATAGTGAGAGGATAGGGAAGGGGGATAGGTACGAGACGTAATTAACTCGGGATACGGGCCATCAAGTAACGCCCACGTCATCTCGCATTTACTTTCACGTCCATTTTCAAGATTTCGTTAGCTCGCGCGAATCGATAAAACGCCGGTAACGACCGATGCGATCGTGCGTCTTTTAAAACTTCTTAGAATCTCACCGTCTCGGAACGACGTCGTTTCGAAGAATAGAATGTATTTCATGGTCGAAACAAGAAAAAAGAAAAAAAAAGAAAAAAAAGAAAGATGCGCCGATTTACACGCATAAACGTATAAAAATCAGTCCAAATTCTCAAAATTCGAAAATAATTTCGAACAATAATAATAACGACTTTGCCGTTAATCGAAAATAAAAAAAAAATAAAAATAAAAATAAAAAAAAAGTAAAAAATTAAATTAAAATAAAATAAAATAAAATGAAATAAAATAAAAGGGATTATTTCGAACGAACAAAAGCCAACTAATCGATTTCGAATTATTTCCGATTGATCGAATTATCGAATGAAACTTTTTATATGTAATCGAACGAGACAATCAAATTGCATTGTTAATAGTTCATTCAATATATTTCCCTCTTTTCTATAAATGATTTATACGTATTTTCTGGTTAGTCGAATCTGTCAAAACTTAAGGATCTTAATCGATGAGCCGGAGTGAGAATGAATGAACCCCCATCGAGAAGAATCGTACGTCCTATCGAGAGCTCGTCGCGTTTTTGAATCGAAAAACGTGACGTTATCTTCTGCTTTCTGGTTAATTAAATTTGCATTTGCCACGCTCTGGCTATGTGCCAAAATCGCCAATAGTCTCTCTCTCTTTCTCTCTCTCTCTCTCTCTCTCTCTCTCTCTCTCTCTCTCTCTCTCTCTCTTTTCGTCCATCCAGCTCGTCGATCGTCGACCCATTTACGGCGATGCGAACGCAGAAATCCCTTAATCCTGAAAGGACGTCTACCTCGAAGCTACTTTGTCGATTTGCTCTCTGAAATGTTCTTCATCAGACTTCACGACGTCTCCATGAGTAAACGTCTACGCCAACATACTCTAAAAATATATCGTAACATATTTCAAAAAACGACAATAGATTAGATGTTATTTTCTTATTTATCTTTTTTATATAAACATATTCCGTAGTAACTCAATTTTGTTTTACAGACAATATCTATCATATTCTATGATCAAAATAAAATTGTAAAATCTTTGTTCGCGATGACGCAAAGAAAAAAAAAAAAAAAAAACTAGCGAAAGAAGATATCTCGATCATCATTGGAATCGAAGGACGATTTTCCTTTCCTTAAGATTGATCTAGGAATAGAACTACAACGATTACGAGGATCTTGATACATAGCAGAATATATACTATGTGGCTCCACGAATTTGCTTCCGTTTCATAAATCTATTGTGGTTAGATTCGTTCCGTGTTCTCTATCGATAGCTTGCATATACGAGTACATTAACGACGTACTTCAATACGGCATACGTACAGTAGTATACATATATATACGGGAAGAGCAGGCACAATCTATACGGTGTTGGATAAGTTATGGCTCCCATAGCGCACCGTAGATCCCATGGACGCAGACGTACTGCGATCATTATCGGCGAATTTATGGGTGCAGTCACACACCGACACCCCTCGAATTGCTTGTCGGTGTTAAAAGAGTGTCTCTATGAAATCCATGGATATATCTTGCGACGACGCTGCATTTTTAGTCTTCGAAGAGATCTACTTTCCATTCCGTATCCTTTTTCTTCAAAAAATGAAGAGAAAGAGAAAGAGAAAGAAAGAAAGAACGAGAGAGAGAGAGAGAATGCATACACGCATACACATAGACACATACTTCTTTGCTCTTCTCGAGCTAAACCAAGATGGTATGCGCATATATCCTCGAATCTCGTTGTACGACGAGTTTCTCCGTGAGAGAACATTCTCAAGCGATCCGAGTTTGTATTTCATGCACGTCCAATCTACGAGTTACAATCATGTGACTGTTCCAAATCCTACGAAAGCGTTTCCTTTATCGTGTAAAAAAGAACGAAGTAACACTTGTTCCGTCTCTAAATCATCGACGGATCGACATAATTATGATCGGCGAAAATAATCGTTGAGGAGATCGTTTAAAAATGATCCTTGAAATACGTGATTTTCAATTGATCGATTAAATGCAGATGCATATTAATAATGATTCGCACGCGTTAAAAAGATCGTCATTATTATTCATTTGGGAAAAAAAAATCTTGTAATGTGTGACATTTGTTTTTTATTTTTTTTAATTTTTATTTATCTTTTTTTTTTTCTAAAAATAAATCATTATCTTCGATAAGCTTTCTGATTTCATATTTAACGTTTTATTAATTAAAAGAAATTATTGCATACGCATAATTAAATATCAAGGTGTCACAAGGTTCTACTTGCCAACGATTGATTTTTCTCTGTGTGGTTTAGCATTGTACTTGTTCTGTGTTAATATTCCATCGTGCTATCTTAAATCATTCGTTGACAAGATATTTTATTAAAGTACTTACGTCTGATATTGGACGTTCCAAAGTTTCTCGTACATTCGTTTCAGGAAACATACGCTCGGTTTTATAATGTTATAATGTGACCCAACACTGTATACTCATTCCCTCGAACTTCCGCCAAAGTCAATACGCCGTTTGCAAATAGGACTACCGATTTTACCATGGCACGTAAGAGTTAACGTTTCTCTTTCTCTTTTGTATTTTGTAAAGATCGAGAATGAAAGGAGTAAAAGAGAGAGAGAGAGAGAGAGAGAGAGAGAGAGAGAGAGAGAGAGAGAGAGAGAGAGAGAGAGAGAGAGAAAGAGAAAGAGAGAGAGAGAGAGAGAAAGAAAGGACAAAGGTCCGAAAGAGAGAGAGAGAGAGAGAAAGAAAGGACAAAGGTCCGAAATAGAGAGGCAAGAGAAAAACGCGGGTATAAGAGAGCAAACATTTGGTCCATGGTGAGAATTCACAATGCCACTTGGTGCCCGCATAACCTCCTTCGCGATATTATGCAACATCGCGTACCTACATATGAAAACGTACCGTGCGAAATATCACGCAAAAGTTTTTCCCTCTCGTTTCCTTTTCATCTTACTACTACTACTTTTTAGAAATTTCAAGGATTCTATTTACGCGACTGTTTGCATACGCAATCGGAAGACCAAATTGACTTTATGCGATCATACGAAGTCAACTTTTTGGGAAGTACTCACTCTATACGGGTCTAATCTCTAAACTCGATTCCAATGTCAACTCTCTAACTCTCTTCGATACTCGCGAGTCATTAAATGGATTACAGTGGTCGTAATCGTCTTGCACCATTTAATTTTCGATGTATTTAATTTCAATCTTTCGATTGTATGCCGTATCACAGGGCTCGTTAAATAATTATTTATGCCGCGTTTAACCGAGTTCGATTTATTCGATCGGATATGCGCGTGCGATCCGGCATATGGCATATTTCATTTGATTAATAATATTCACTGGGTCTCTCCCTCTCTCTCTCTTTCTCTCTCTCTCTCTCTCTCTCTCTCCCTGTTGTCGTGCTCCCAGCTTTTAGCTTCATATGTTCATTTGAGAACTCGGTAGGAAAATATAGTTGAAATATCCAAACGATTCTCTTCGTTTAACACCGATGCGAATTTATTATAAACGTTCGGTATGCCAGAAAAGCAATCGGACTCTGACTTGTCGTTCGTCGATTTCTCCATAGGATTTATACATTTACAAATTTTTGCATAATACGAGGAAAGTGAACAAAAAATGGGAACGAAAAGCAAAGGCGATTTATGCGAGCTCGTTTGCCCTTCGATGGCGCAATTGCTGGGAAATGAGCTCTACGTGCGATTGCACTTGTAATTTGGTTTACGCTCCATTTTCCATGTTACGATTACATTTGCGAGAGATCTAACTTGCGCAGTTTTGATTCTACGGTAAATTCATTTCGATCCTACATTATGTATATTCGCGTATATATTTACATGATCGTTTTAAGTACATCCAATTTCGAATATTTATTTCTTTTTTTTTAAAAGATATAAATATAACACAATAAAATATGAGATTTAAATTAAAACGATAAAAATCGAACGTTTTCAGTGTTGTTCACGAATTATTTACATTTCTTTTTATTTCCCTTTTTCTCTCTCTTTCTCTTTTTCGCACTTCATAAAATCAGAGGTTATTAACGAGAAGAAAGCTAAGAGTAAAAAGCGATTTATTAATACGAAACAAGATGGAAAAGGTTGAGCGAAATTATAAAAGGGGAAAAAGAAAAAACGTGAAGAAAAAGAGAAATAGTGCTTCGAAAATGAGATGGCATGACTTTCAAATTCTGATTAAGTTAAGATTTCGTAAATTCACCCTCGATATTAAGCGATAAAAAAAGAAACTTTCGAGCAAAAGGGAGCCGCCAAGATCTTCCCTTCTTTCTTATCGCGCTTGCCACCCGGTACATCTACGTATATTTATATTGATTCCTAAGCCTTTCTCCAAGATCAATATCGCAAAGTTTCAAGATTTCGCATTTTAGATTTTTATCGAATTGCTTTGCGTTATAATTAAATTTAAATATTTACGATTGATTTTGAAATATTCCAATATTGAATCGCTGTTTTAATTTCACAATGACTATTATCATAATTACATATAATATATATTTATATATATATATATATATATATAATTTTCTTTTACATATATATATATAAAGAAAGGTGATGGGAAAAAAAAAGAAAATTCGAAAAATTGGAAATTCAATAAATTCAATGAATTAAAATTGAATATTATAAATATTAAGTTATATATATATATATATATATATGTATACTAATACTTTTATCCAAAATATAAAGTTTTTCGACTATCGAGTAAAATTCGAGTTACCCGTTATCGTTAACTTCCCATGACAAAACGTACGAAACGTTGTGCGGAAGCAAGTGTCACTGTTCGGACAACGTGTACATGTCAACTCGTTGACGTTACACGTCGATATCAAACCCAACTGTTCATACCTTCCTCTGGAAACGGACTCTCGATGTACTGCTAACGCGATCAATTTGAGATTGCCCGGTCACAAAGTAGGACGAAACCTTTGCTGATCGGAAACGCGGAAGCTTTAGGAGCACCGGAGGACCGATCATGGAAACTTCATTGAATTCCTAAGCGACGAACATCATTACTCATGACTAACCTTCTCCGTGCATCCAATACTGCGATTAATTTCTTATCAGCAAAGTAGGAAAATAGAACGTAATAGAAATGGAAATATAAGATATTCGTCATATTTTATCATGTCACATATTTGTTCAATTAATTAATTAAATAGATCTCGTTTTCCAATTATTTAAATAAATAATATAATCAAACACGTAACAACGTTTACATTAATGTTATATAGAGATTTATTCGAATTAAAGAGTTTAGAAAATCAATAATTGATATATTTACATTTTAATTCCTTTTACGTGTTATTTGGAGATCTATTAAACAAAAAAAGAAAAAAAAGAGAAAAAAAAAGAAAAAAGAAAAAAACAAGAAACAAAAAACAAAGAAAAAAGTAAAAAGAAAAAGAAATATCTCTTGTAAAATAACTTTGTTGAAAATTCGATTAGGAACATCAACGCGGACTCGTTCGTGCAATAGAAGAGGAACTTTGGTCACCAGGCAACCAATAGATATGCGCGTCTGTGTACGACAAGCTCTCTCTATCTAGCCTTCTCTTCTATCTCTGTCTCTCTCTATTTCTCTCTTTCTCTCTCTCTCTCTCTATCTCTCTTTCTCTTTCTCTTTCTCTCTCTCTCTCTCTCTCTCTCTCTCTCTCTCTCTCTCTCTCTCTCTCTCCTACCGTAACGCGGAACGTAGAGTTTACGACACGGTGCTTTTAGCGTCCTCTAACAGTCTGCCAGCAATCACATTAGTCGCTCGGCCCATCGGCTGCCATATTTAACGGTGGACCAAGTTCCAAAGCGACGGATGTCCGGGTCGTTGGACCAAGCTAGACCAATCCGGTGCCCTCGACTCTTGTGGACACACCGATCGAGCCTTTTCGCGCCTTTCTATTCATCATTTCTTTTCATCGAGACCTTGTATTGATCCTTTAGAATAATATGTCGTAATACTCTATTAATTAAAATAACAATTATCAGAAGAATAATATTGATATTTCAAAATAACTTTAACTTATGTTAAAATATCAAACGAAAGTGAACTATGCTGCCAAAGAAATAGCATGGACCGCAAAAGATTAATAAGTTAAAAGCGACTCTAGTCATGTCTCTCTCTCTCTCTCTCTCTCTTCTTCTCTTTCTCTCGATTTTTTTCTATCTCTCCCCTTTTTTTGTTTTCTCCATACCTTTCATGTGGGATCAATCATCATTGAAAGCATCCCAGGGAAATAATACCTAACGAAAAGTTCGCATTCGAATATACAACCATAACAATTTAACGAGTAATAAGAATTAAATTGATTTAAAAAAAGCACGGAGAAAATTATCTATCAAACGAAATCAACATTATAACGTATGGCCGTCTAATCGACGTATAAGCATTGAAATTGCTTATTAATCGAGCTACGTTCAATGCGTATATCTGTGTATGCGTGTAATTAGATCTATTAGTTTAAAAATATCGAAAGATATGATTTATAATCCGTGTTCGTTTTCTACGTAGACACTTATATTCTCCGTACCGGATCTAGATCATATCGGATCTAAAACAAAAGGAAAAAAAAAAAAAAAAAAGAAAAGAATTTCTAGTCCTCGATCAATCCAGCGCTTAATGATACATAGGAGCAAAACAAAAACTCAGATCAATGCTAAACCAAATGCGTTATCGGTATTTATACTGTGGAGACCGATAAAAGTTGTTCATTTTATCAACTCAGAGAGAGAGAGAGAGAGAGAAAGAGAGAGAGAGGAAAAGAGAGAGGGAGAGTAAGAGAGAAACAATGGAGGAAACATTCGTGAATTGAATTTGAATGATTTGAAGAGACTTCGATTACGTTTTTGCGTGATTACATGTTGAAAAATAAAAAAGATACTCGTAAGATGTGACTCAGTTAATGTATTCCAACAGGAATCCAGTCTAAGTCCATAAACCCAAGTTACCATGCTCCTTAATTGGCTTTCCCAGGAGTGTCGGGACTGTTCTTGCCGCATGTCGATGCGAAATTTATGGCACCCCAAGGTCCGGGCTAATTCAGTTAGCAGTCCCGGTAGAGGCGAACTCTTTGTGAATCGACCCAATTCGTACAAAAGATCCTTTTATTGCTATTGCCTCGCTCCCTCTCGCCCTCTCACTTTTCTTTCTCCATTTTGCTGATTCCCGAGCGTAACAAGTTTTCTCCGTTACTATTATTACAATTACCACTACTATTACTATTACTATTACTGTTACTGCTTGAAAGAATTCTTTCATTACTTTATACGTTAACATCATGATGTATTTGATCGATTGTCCCTTTTCTCAACTTCTGTCTATGTGTATCATATATATTAAATAGATGTCAAAATAGTCGATTTTCGATAAGTTAGAGAATTCATTATGGTAGTTGAAAATAATCTTTTGCTTTTTTACATATAGAAATAAAAAATAATCGCGTCATAACAAATAGATATTACGAGTTTGTTCGTTTATAAGGAAAAATCGTTCGTTAACGATATTTGTTAGGTGAAAATAAAGTAAAGAGAAATGAGGTATTGCTTTCGCCATTTGTGATCGATATCTGTATTATATAAGAAGAGAATGAGAGAAGGGTAAGAGAAAAAAAAAGAGAAGAGAACCGTGGTTTTCTTTAGAAGGAACTAAAAAAGCCGTAAGAAACAGTGAAGTTGAGGATGCTGTAATCGAAGAGGTGCCGAGGGTTCTGGATAAGTTCTCGAGTGCGCGTGCCGAAGCGGCAGATCGTAAAAGACTTTACGTACCTCTCGAAACGATGAAGGCGTAATCTGCCAAGAGTTCCCATAGGATTCAACCTTTATTATATCAGAGAATTTTCACGCTACTTCTAGGCATTCCTATGCATGAATATGAACGATAAACAATCTGTCAAGGAATTATTGTTTTTATTGGTATAATTGAAAGATATCAAAGGTAGTGAATTTAAATATCTATTTTCGAAAGAAATAAACGAAATAACGTAATCTACCATATGCTATTTATTTATTTTGCGATGATTTAAATACGTGATAATGATATAATATAACCTATAGAAAATATATTTATCTAGAAATTTCATCGTATCGATCATTTCTCACAAAAGGATATTTGTATTTTCTGAAATGATCGTGAAATCTTTTTTGCCACTCCGCATATCATTGAATTTGATGAAAAATGATAGAGTTGCGATTTCATCGAGAGATGAAGCTTCGCAATCTAATTAAATAGAAGTCTAAATGGGAACGCATTCCATCTTAAACGAATAGCGTTTCTGTCAGAGGCCGAGGTAATAGTGGAGAAAGAGGAAGAGGAAGAGGAGGAATGGAAGAGGGATGCCGTCTACCAACCACGGAGATGGAGCATGGCCGACCTTTGTTTCGTGGCGCTAATGATTTCGCCCATTAGGCAACGTTACTTAGCGTACAAACGTGCAATCGAGTCTTAATTAATTGCATTTGCCGTTTTCGATTATCTTAACTGAAGGTAACGCGATTCCTAGGACTCCTTGCATACCTTCGACAATTATCTAGGACGAAGGTTTCTGAATATCTAACAATATTTTGAGAAGCGCTCGACATCGTTCAAATTATTCTGTGATTTTCCGAACTCGATTATCATCACGTTCGTCGTAAAAGGAACCGTAGAAGGAGGATTATATTCTAAGGGCGAACAGTTATCTGACGTCGATGTCGGAGTAGACGAAGCCAATAGAGATATTTTTCCTTGTGCTAAAAATGCGAGTACGGGAACTGGTAGACTTCAATTAGCCGCACGATGTCCTTGGAAAGTTATAGAATATACGAACGCTATCGGAGCCGATCTTGCCCGTTAAACGCGATCGATTTTGACCATAGTTTCGAAGTGTCGAGGGGAAAATGAAACAGAGAGAAAGAGAGAGAGAGAGAGAGAGAGAGAGAGAGAGAGAGAGAGACAAAGATAGATATAGATAGATAGAAGTAACGAAGGAAAGAAAAGTGTTACGAGACGAACAGAGAACGATCGTTAAGTCTCAACCTTATCGACTGTCGACAATTTTCCTTCTGGAAAGGTAGAAGAGATAGTGGCCATTCACTGTGGCTGAATTAACTCTCGCGCGGGCTGTTTCGACGGTGGTTCTCGGTAGCCTTTTAAAGGGGGTACCTCGTTTTAGTCGACATTTTCCATTAAACTTTTCCTGTGTTCATCGGTTCGTCGGCCTAACTTTTTAATCCTGGCAACTCGTTTAAATCTTCCAAAGCCACGACGACGACAACGGCCCCTGCTTTGTAAAAACGTAACTATTTTTTCCCCCTCTTTCTACTTTTTTTCTCTTTCTATTATTTCATCATCGTGACACCTCCATTAAATTTTTTAATTCATCATTTACTCTATACGAGAACGGAAGGAAGAAATAAAAGGATTGTTTCATCTTCGAACCTAACTAAAAGACGATTTTCATTCAATTTACAATTTAGTTTATGGTTCAGTTAATTCCTAAGACGATATATATATATATATTTGAAGGTATCGATATCAAAGGTAGTACCGTCTAAGACCTAAGTTATCAAGGGTAAGAAGGCAGAGTACGGATCGAGGTTCCGTAACAGCCACGGAATCTTTGGCAAGGAGCCCGCTGTGAAAATCGCCTTAACTTCTGGAAGGACGAGAAGTAGTAGGAAAAGACAGCAGGAAGGAGGGAAGAACAAGGCCAGGGTATAGTCGTTAACGTTGAGGTAGGACAGATCTTCCACGGGCAGGTCCTTGTGTTCCTTTTCGTCCTATCTTTCCCTTTCTCTTTTTCCCCCAAGTCTTCTTTCTCTCTTTATCTGTCTTTCTTTCTCTCTCTCTCTCTCTCTTTCTTCCCTTTTCTCTCTTTCTCTTTCTTTCTCTTTTCCTTCCTTTCTCTCTGTCTCTCTGTCTGTCTCTCTCTCTCTTTCTTTCTCTTTTCCTCCCTTTCTCTCTTTCTTTCTTTCTTTCAGTTTCTCTCTTTCTCGTAGAATTTCGTCGTCGTGGATTCAGGACGGCTGACGATGGCGATGGCGATGATGATGGTGGTGGTGGTGGTGGTGGTGGTAGTAGTAGTAGTAGTGGTGGTGGGGGATCTTGCCAGAATCCAGAAGTCAGGAGGAGATAGGGACAGACCAACAAGA
Organism: Vespa mandarinia; assembly: GCF_050613455.1. NCBI lineage: Eukaryota > Metazoa > Arthropoda > Insecta > Hymenoptera > Vespidae > Vespa > Vespa mandarinia. The sequence continues at coordinate 5,331,451 of NC_140810.1, read as the reverse complement.
ACAAACCGTGATTTAGTGCACGGCTGCAGTACGCTTCTTCGCAGGGAAAGGAAATGTTAGAGGAAAAGGGATAGAAGGAGCTTGTCCTTACTTTAGATAAATAGTGTTCGAGCGTCTCTAGGTTTAACCCCTTTCCTCTTTCATCTTGAGATACGTAAGAGAATCACCCGAAATAAAAATAGGGGGAAAAAAAAGTTATTTTTACGAGGCACATTCGTGTCATTCGCAAATCTCATTCACGATTTATTGAAATTTCTCACACGAAAAGCAAGTACGAAACTTTCTGAAAGTAATTTTATTTCTCTAGCGTAACGTTACTTTTGGAAATTTTCACCACTTATCTTTTGAAAAGCTAAAACATTATCTTCGTACTCTACGTATTTTCTTTTTTGATATCCTTCCAGTAGAAAATAGATACAAAGAGTGGACCGGAGAGTCGGACGGTTCGTTAAAAGTCTCCAATTATCCAACGTAGTTGTGAGAGTCTCTCTTTCTCTTGCACTATCTTTATCTCTTTTCTCTCTCTTTCTCCTTCTCTCTCTCTCTCTCTCTCTTTCTCTCTCTCTCTCTTCCTTTTACTAACCATCAACGCTATGAGTACTCGCTCGTAACGGTAACTACGGGTGCACTTAATTCTTCTTTTTTTGGTGCACTAGTTACTTACCAAGATACCCTCCGAACTTCGGACTTTGCTCGCACCATCTGGATACTACTACTTATGTACTTCGATGGCTTTTCTTTGTCGCGAAAGTTAAATTTCTAATCGGTAACGTTGAGAGAACGAAACATCTCTCTTCTTTTTCTTTCATGTAAAAGCTTCTTGGCAAAATCCAAAGTTGACGCGATACGATATACGAGAAAAGTTAGGAATGACTTCTTATGATAATTCTTTTGATCCGTCGCAGGAAGTTGCTAATTAGAGTGCCCCTGTTAAAGAGGCTCGTACCGTAAACGGTACTCAACAAACAAATCTTAATGACGTCTCGCAGCTTTCACGAAACGGACGAGTACCGTACTGTAGTTTAGGTTGGAGAGTAGTAATGTAGGCTTTGCGATATATCCGTGTCAGGATGACCAATGTCCTGTCGGACCTACCATGCATCAACCGTTGCATTGTGGTCACTTCGGATTATCCTGGATGTGAGCCGGCTGCGATTTCGAATTTCACTACCTCCTTTTATCAGGATCGATGGTTTTCTTCGTGAGCTTCTCTTACTCGGGCTTCGCATATCGATTAAATGCAAATCACCTTGATCCGATCGGAGAAGGAACGACTACGTATATTCTGTTCGTTGATCGTAAAAGAATGATGCACCGAGGAGAAAAGAGAGATAGATAAAAGGAGAGAGAGAGAAGAGAAAGAATAGTTACGGAGAGAGGAAGCCAATCATTTTTGTTACTCCATTCGTTCACCCCGTAATCCGCAAAGTTCTCAATCAAGCTTTTTACCGACATGTCTCGTGATTCAGTTCGCTCACGTTCGTCGAGTTCATTTATTTTATGAAAGAATCACCATGAATGGAGGTACGATAGAAAGAGAGAAAGAGACAGACAGACAGAGAGAAAAGAAGAACTCCTTTCCACTTATCGACCATTCCTCCACCCCGCTAAACGTTTATTACTCCATCCGAATCGCCGAGGGAAACAATTAAGGAGAAAGCGATTGGGATACACATTCTCATTATCGCAAAGTGTACTCTCTTTCTCTTCCTTCCGTTTCACTCTCTTTCACACAAACACATATACTACCCCTTTTATCTTTTTGCCTTTTTCTCCCCTAACTCTCATTTTCTCTTTCTCTCTCTTGAGGATTTTCCCGCACTCACCATAAAAGAGGCTTTTCCGATTAACCTGTGAATCGAGATTATAAAGAAATAACAAGCCCCCGCCCCCGTTTATACCTCGCGTTGAGTCGACATATCGATAGTATTTAACGGAAGTTAATTTCAACGCGACTTCTAATGTTATTCGAATTTTTATTGAAAAAAATTGTTTTACTTTTTCATGGCGAGCGATAGGCCGCGAATTTAATTCGACGAAAAGGGAAACTTTTAGTATCGGTGTTTTATACGATTTTCGAAAAGATACGAAAAGAGAATAATGGGTGTTCGGAAGATGACGAATAAAGGTGGAAATGGAAGAGACGAGAGGGGGAGGGGAGAGAGACCAGGGAAGGAGTAAAGGAATTGTGTAAAACTGGAATACTTTGCATGCGAGACCCGATGAAATATTACAACGATCGACGTACGTACGTACATACATACATACGTATGTACACGCGCTTACGTGTATATAACCGATCGTATGCCTTCGAAGAAAGGAAGAGAAATATAGGATAGAAAAAGTAAAAAAAAGAAGAAACCGAGAGAAAGGGCCTAGAACAGTTGCAAACTTTGACAATTTTGCCTTTCCATTGGCGGACCAACATGATATATTATACGCTTGTCGTATTTTGACATGGGACTTTACGAGAACACGCAAAGGATACGTCCATTCAACCTCGCTAAGACCTTTACTTGTTCAAAATTCTATCTATATCTCATCGAATATTGAAAATACGATCATACCTTTGACTGAAATCTTTTATTTCATTTAATCGAAAGAAAAAAAAAAAAAAAAACAAAATTGATATCGTGTTCTTTAACCTTTCCCATCGCTCCTCCCTTCCCTCATTTATTATTATTTCGATGGATTATTTAAATAAAAAAAAAAAGAAAAAAAAAACAGAAAAAAAAAATAAATAAAAAAGAAAACGAAAGATTTTTTTAGTACCAAGAATATATTACGACGTACCATTTATGTGTTTCTTAATGCGCATTAACGGTGAACAACGATAATTAAAAAATAAAAAAATAATATTTTAGGAATGAACATCGAAAGCTTAGGAACGAAGTTATGGAACGATTATTTTTGCATAGCGATTAAACTTTCTTCGAGTTAACTGACTTTTGTACGCATTAAGATACCTTGAGATCGCTATAGTATCACGGAGGTACAGGTTAAAGTCATGTTGAATTTTAAAGAGCTCCGAGACGATAACAAAATTGCTTCTTGGAGTAAGAAAGTGAAAAAGGAAAAGTGAGAGAGAGAGAGAGAAAGAGAGAGAGAAAGAGAGAGAGAGAGAGAGAGATCGAGTAGATGAAAAAAGAAAGAGGAGATGGAAGAGAAGAGCGGTTTTCATAAGTCTTTTATTGGCCGTTTAAAGTTAAAGCGTCGTAGCTTTAACTTTACCTCGTTAAAATAGAACGCAATACAAGCCGCCGCGGGTCGCACTTTTCTTCATTTGTGGTTGGTTGCAGATGCGGCAAATTTTCCACAACCGGATTCACGGATGGCGTATCGATATTCGACGCGTTCAAATAAACTCTATTTTTCTGAGCAGATAGAAATACGACTCCGTCGTTTGTTACCTAAGCTCCTTACGAGTCCGTGCGATTCTTTACGAGCGACAGGGATGAATGTTCTACTTCCCCTTGAAACAAACTAGAAGAGGAAGAAGAAGAAGAAGAGAGAGGGAGAGAGAGAGAGAGAGAGAGAAGGATTCGTCATCAAAGAACAAAATAATCGTACATTATTTTCATCAGAACAACAGCAATCAAAAAAAGAAATTATAAAAGAACGACGCACAGCATGTACTATTTTTTTTCTTTTCTTCTTTTTTTTTACGACATATTCGACGATAAAAAAGTTTCTCGCGAATTAAAACTCGTTTACTTTTTCATTAGCTCTATATATCCGATACATATCGGATTCTAATCGACGCACGAACGCGTTACATTGGTGAATTGTGACCTAGCGATAGGATGGATGATTCATGGGGGCTAATTTCATAGTCACGTAGACCTCGTGCCGTCACGAACGTCGTAATTCAAAATTATAAGCGTGCCATATAAGTCATTGCTTCTCACTCCTTTCTATCTAACAGTGTTATTCTCTAACTACCACGTACCT
>NC_140810.1:5247500-5322500 GCF_050613455.1 Vespa mandarinia | reverse complement strand
CGACGGAACACTGTTTTCGAGAGGCTTAAAAAACTTTTCAACACTACGTACCTTCGTTCGTACTTATCGTGCTATACGTTAAGACATTTTCCAACTTTCTATAAATGGTTTCTTCGCAGTCGAGAATTGGAACTGTAACAACTTTTATCTATGTAGTATCAATTAAGATATTGGAAAGACTTCGTGCGCTAATTTCGAAGCTCCTAAAGATTTCGATGTTCAAGTCGGTGCGTCCGTCCTCGTGCCTATCTGGTTACGTACAATTAAAAAATTGTTTTTCTAACGTCAATATATCTAACGTATGGAAATAGAGTAAATTTATGAATTTTCTCGTCTGGAACGTGGTGTTTAATTAATTAATCGATCGATTACGAAAAAAAAAAAACCATAATAATCATGAATAATCAAGGCTAGCTAATTAAATTCATCTTAAACTTTATTTAGATTTATCCGGTCATATCAGACAGAAAATCAATTGGATTTGTATTATTTAATGAAAATTTATTTGCGGATGAAAAATTTTTCTCCATGTAATATTCGAATTTGTTTCTTCAAAACACGTTAAGATGTATCTAACGTAAATGCATATCGAACAATCTATCACTTTTTACTCCGCATTATGAGAGACCAACATCTAGTGTTCGGGTATCAAATCTTTCAAGATTCTCTCACATCGATACGTTCATTAATCTCGATCGTACGTCACGTTTTTCCCGTATATAGATATACGAACGATAACCGTATAAGTGAATTCTGGCGGAGCTGTCGGTATATCGGGAGTTGGATAACCATTATCGATATTCCGTCAGGACGAACGAATGAACGAATGAACGGACGAACGAACCAACGAACGAACGAACGAACGAACGAACGAACGAACGAACGAACGAACGAACGAACGAACGAATGAACGAACGAATGGGCAAGCGAACAAGGAAATTAAAAATTTAACGCATTCGTCGAATGTAATATCGTCGGACGTCTCAAGAGAATCGGAGCCATTTTTTGGAGATGATCTTCTTTTCTTTTTTCGAAAACGTCTGACATTATTTAAAATGTCAGTCAACGCAAAAGGTCAATGATCTCCAAGCGATAAGAGAAATTTAAAAAATCCTCTGGAATTACTTTTCTCTCGTCGGAACTTTGTCGTGTATGTGTGTGTGTGTGTGTGTGTGTATCTGTCTATCGTGATCGTTCGATTTTAACAAAAATAAGGACATAAAGAAAACGTCGATTGCTTTGTTTGCTATTTTTGCCCTCAATATTCTTTTCTTTTTTATCTCTTCACGAAAATAACGAGGCCTCTGACAAAGAGAAAAAACTAAAGCCGAAACTTTTTCTAGCGTAGCTATAACAAAAAAGAAAGAACAAAAAAGACGATGGAGACCCATCAAGAATGACATGCATATTTATTAGAGGATCAAGTTGACTCATCCAGTCTATTATTAGTATCACCGCAATTAATCGATCGTCACTTCCGTTGCAGAGATTGGCAATTAATGTACTTACTTACTTGCCCAGCACTAATAAGAACAACGAAATGCCGAAAGTTTCTCTTTCGTTTTAAGCGTCTATCCCTCTTATATACTATCCTCTCACCAAGAGGAGAATCCTCTTTGTCATGGTCAATAATTTCTCTTTTCACAAAAAAGGATTATCTGCCTAGCTTCGAAACGTTGATACAAAAAGAGAAGAACTATGGCTTTGTTAATTAGAAAATTGAATTTAACGTAACGTAATGTAACGTTTTTTAGAGAAAAGAAAAAAAGAGACAGAAATATTTAGAAAGAAAGAGAGAGAGAGAGAGAGAGAGAGAGGAGAGAGATAGAGAGAAATCGCACTTAAGTTATATAAACCAAGAAGGAAAATTTTCGTATGATGGACCGCTCTTTTGCTAAATTATGGATCGCGATGGAAATAGAATGAGTTTTCCGCAAGAAAAAATACAGACAAAAAGAAAGACAATTTTTACGAAAGATAACGAATACGAGGAAACATTTCGAAAGATTTACCGTCATTCTCATAGAGATAAGTATAAATGCATGAGATGAAATCGTATATAAAGAAATATGATGAGAAAATAAGTATTACGATTTCAAATACAAATTTCGATGCAACAATGAACATAGTCCATTTTACATGGTCGTGAATAGTCATTCCTTTTCCCGATTATAATTCTCCTCGTAGAAACGAAATATTTTAATTAACCGTAGAGTATCACGATGTAATTTAACGCTTCCGACGTAGCACGATTTCAACGTGAAAACCGCGATACGCGTTAAGGTAAATCATTGTACTTGCGATTTTAATTAGCGACGGTAATCAAGTAGGTAGGTACGCGGAGAAGCTCGAGTCGGGCACTTAACAAAGGGATTAGGACGGGGCAACGAGTGGGAATGGTAAAAAACGAGCGCGCTGACAAATTATACCGTGAAGCCATAGTTTCTGGCGTGGAGCTTGGCCAGGAAAAGTGAGTCGGACGAGAATTAAAAGGACTCGACAGAAACGAGGAAAGTGGTAACCACAAAGCCGGTGGTTCGTTGAGCTCCCCGAATTGGGCTTTAATTAGAGACATTCTAATTCAAAGCTAGGAGAGGAAACAAAACGAGAGAATGGGACAACCGACTTTCTTAAGTCGCAAAAGTGCCATACTGTCCCCCACAATTCGTCTCGTACACCTTAAAAGCAATAGCGATGGTTATTCAATTATAACCACACCTTATCTGGTGCACGAAATCTCTCTCGTAGTTTATACGGAATTATGGTTATCGTAAATTCACTTATATTCTCGGCTTTCACATACCAACGTAGTTCCAATATAGATCCGAGTATAATACGTATTAACAAAGTTAAAGCGTAGCGAAGAGAAATCTTTCCGCATTTTTCACCAATTCAAAAATCGTGAGTAATGAAAATATCGCTTCCATAGAATCGATTCAATTACATCTCGTTAATGAAAAATGACGGAACTTGTAATTTCTTTTCTATCATTGACGTTCATACAAGAATACTTTGAAAATACAATATGACTGAATAACTCCAAGAGATATTTATTAAAAGAGTTCAAAATGTACAAGGTAATTTATCAAATAAACCTAATTGATACAGATGACCAAAGAAGAAAAAAATTTCAGTGCAAATATTCAGAGGAGAGGAGAATAAAAAGGGAAGAAACTCGCGGTTCCTGGCCGATAGGCATGGTCGCTATAAATTCTCTCTTATCTTACGTAGTACATTGTGTCCGGTGTAAAGGTTCGCTTTTGAAAGGAAATGTTTCAAGGAAGAAAAAGGAAAAGATAAAAAAAGCATGGCTATGTCTATGGCTAACGAAAAGGGGTTGGTCGTCGTACTAGTGGGTTTCTCGTCGCGCATTTAAAGCGACAAAAATAAAAGAAGGAACCGTTAAGCCACGAGTCAGCAAGGAGAGAAATTTAAAGGTGAATGGTGAACGTGGAAGGGTGCAAGGACAGAGAAGAGAAAAGCTCCATTAAAGAGCTTCTCCTCGTAGCGACGTCGTCGTCGTCGTCGTCGTCGTCGTCGAAAAGAAGTAGGAAGAGAAGTGTAAGGGAGCATACTGAGAGCGAAGGGATGAGAGAATGTAGAGAAAGATCTTTCCGGAGGGTGGAGAAGGGTCGGGGCTGTTGCGAGAAAGTTTTCGGTTGAAAGGATTATGACGAACACCGCGACAACGTTCAAAGGACCGGTCCGTGATAATCGTCGAAGTAATTTTCCGAATATCCCTTTTCTCCGCTTCTCTTTCTTCTCTCTCTCTCTCTTTCTCTCTCTTTCTCTTTCTGTTTTGTACTCCAGGAAGGCCGCTTTAGAATCTGATTATATTGTAAGAATAATTTAAAAACTACAGCGAGCCAGCTTGTTTTTTTTTTATCGAGACAATGCTCGTTCTCTTAATAAAGATCGCTTGGTATTCAATTAATATAAAAGAAAATTTTATGTAAACATTTATAAATGGATTTATATGATAGAACGTGTGTACACAAAAATGCATATATTTACAAATACTTTAAACGTGTACTTTCTTTTTATATGTGTATATGTATGTATGTATGTGTGTGAGTGTGTGTGTGTGTGTGTGTGTGTGTGTATGTATGTGTATGAATATGAGTTAGTAAGAAAGATTTTTGATAAAAGGAGAAAGATTACGAGAAAGAGAAAGAAAGACGAGGCAGATATAATATTAGAAAAGGTAGTCACGAAAGGAGTATAAACTTATAACGTTCAGGAGGAAGGTGTGCTTACGTAGTAGCAGACATATTTCTACTTTACAGCGGACGTAAGCATCTTCTCCTTCTTCTCCTCCTCCTCTTACTCCTACTCCTTCTTCTCTTCTTCCTACTCATCTTAACTCTCCTCCTTGCAGTCCGCCTGCATCCTTCCGGACGTCGTCGTACTTAGAGGTTGAAAAGCGCAAACCTCATATCGTACGTCGGCAAATATTCATAAGTTAAATATCGTCTCTCCATGGGGAAGAACGACACGACGACAACGTGGCAAGGACCTTCTCTCTTCGGTAAGAGGAGTCTCGCGATAACACTACCGCAGTATTACGTTCGACGGGTCTATCCATCCTTCCCTCTCTCCCTCTCTCTCTCTCTCCTTCTCTGTATCTCTATCTCTATCTTTCTTTCCTCATTTCTCTAACATTGCCTTTTCTTATGCATCAAGCTATAGATATTCATATATCTTTGTATGTAAACATGTACATACGTAGAGAAAATCCTACGCAGAAAATGTCCTGTGTATGTAGGTATAGGAGAAACAACTTGAACGGTAGGATATGAGAAATGAGCTTTCTTCGTAAACACTGTAGGGGAAAAAAGAGAAAGCGAGAGAGAGCGGGAGGGAGAGAGAGAGAGAGAGAGAGAGAGAGAGAGAGAGAGAGAGAGGGAGGGAGAGAGAGAGAGGAAGTCATTGCTTTCTCGTGGAACGACGTTATTATCGTGAATTTCGGAGATTGCATCGATCGTGCGAGCAATTTTCTCGACAACGTGTCGGCTAAACAGCCGAAAAACTCGCGAGGAAACTGCGAATATTGATCAAACGAGAGAAACTTTATCGTTTACCTATGCTTCCTATACAACCATCATTTCTTTCAATGAACGCTATTGCGTAATGTAAACTTTTCGTAATGTTCCTACGACTATGATATGTCATATCTCTTTATTTCTTTATCGAGCGATCCATGAAAGAAAAAAAAAAAGAAAAAAAAAAAAAATTCTTCGAAAATTTTTCGAACCAAGAGATATTATTTGTTCTTTCTTTTTTTTTCTTTTTTTTTCTTTTTTTTCTTTTTTTTTCTCTTCTTTCTTTTTTATCTTTGTGAGAGGGCGGAGGGGGGGGGAGGGGGAGGATGGGGGGAGAGAAAAAAAAGTCCTTGGACTTTACCATGTTTCATCCTAAATTCTGCGCCACATACGGCGAACAAAGAGCGGACAAATTACGTTAGATAACAGGCGTAGCCAGATTTTGCGTTTTCTTTTTTTCTCTACCAACGTAGTTATCAGATTTAATTTTTCATTTTCCTATTTGTTCACGGTCAGTACATATACAATTCCACGTTGAGTGCTAGTAAAATGTACAACGAATCGAATCCTCGACATCTCTTTGATCTCTCATGCTTGAGTCGGAGGCTTTGCTGTTTCCACTTCGAAGCTTTTATTCGAGATTCCTAGATAGATATAACCATTATGGATACGCCGTGCTTATTTTCATCGTAGTAAAACGGTTTATATATACACTATTGAACCTCGCCATTTAATGAGAAATTCTTCGTGAAATAGTGAACAAGTTGAAACTTTGAAAATGAGTTCATAATGTTCATGATAATTATTCATTTTTTATTATTATTATATATTTACTGTCGTCTTAAATAAATTCCAAACGTTAAATCAAACCAAACGAGAAATTTAATTTAACGAAAAAAGAATAACGATGAGAGATAAAAGTTCGACTTAAAGATAAAGATTTCGTGGGTGGGGAAAGGGAGGGAGGAGGGGCGAGTGGTTGGACGGGCGTGAGGAGATGGAAAAGGAGTTGTTCTCTAAACCGAAAGATAAGAGCTTATTTCTCGAAATCGGCACGTAAGAACCGAATAGTTTGTGGAAATAAGTTCTAGACTCGCGGTCACGTTTGTGAAACTTCGACGAAATGGCTTTGACTTCAAGCAAGAAGAAGGAACAGGAAGAGAATAATGAAAAAAGGAAAAGAGAGAGAGAGGGAGAGAGAGAGAGAGAGAAAGAAAGAGAGAAAAGGAGGGAGAAATAGAGAGAAAGAGGTTGGTAGGTACTTGAAAATGAACGCGTTTCTCCGTTGGATCTATTATCCCGTTTTAATTGCGTAGCGCTAACCGTAGAAATTCCCAGCTCGACTCTTTTATACTTTTGGCTATTATCATCTGGCATTAAGTACATATTCTTAAGTCCGCTTTTAATCTCTACTTGCCGAGAATCGACCTTTTCCGTTCTCGAAACTTTCACTTCCTTACTCTCCGATGTAATCAAAACTTCTTTCCGTTCTGCGTGGGATCCTATCGGAAAAATTTCTTGAAGAATAAATCGCGAGATCGTCTCCTTCCATTATGTTGACAAAAATTTTCAACTCTATTAGAACGATTATAATTGCATATCTGAGATTAATCTAATTAAACGAATTAACTCGTTAATTATCTTATTTATATAATTATATTATATGGTAACATAATTATAGCTAGATGGAAAAAGAATTTAATTATATATTTATAAATAAACGTATAAGAAATATTAAAAGGAAGGACTTACATTAGATCATCGTCGTGCCTATACTCTCGAGATCTCAATATACTGTGTTATTTTGACCGTTCTTCACAAGAGTCATATAACTTTTATAAATATTCTTATTTATACGATAAAAATAAACAAAAATCTTTGGGTCGACACTTTCTCTCAAAGTCAATTCAGAAGGAGAAACTTTTTTACTCATTTTTCTTCTACCAAAACAAAGTGAGAAATTAAATTATGAAAGAGAGAAGAATATAAACGTTAATGTCTCATGTGTAAAACAAACCTTTCAATTTGACAGTTATATATTTCTTAACGTCAACGTCATAAATATTGCAAAATCCCTTTTATAAATATGTGACTTAATCGTCACTTATCAAATAATCGTTTAACAAACATTAAGAGTTTTCAAAACTTTTTCGACTATTCTGATACGCGCGCAAAAATTTCTATCAAGTTTGCGAAACGGGTTTCACCCAACGGATAGGAAAAGTTTCAAAAGTCTAGTCTTCTATCAGGCATGTTAGCTATATGGTTGTTAACATTAAATTTACAGGGAAACGGATCGGTCGCGTCAGCCGAACCATTGTCGTACGGATTCTCGATCATCCTGGACAAGGACGACGGCAGTCGCCATCGTCGTTCGGCAAGGAACAAAGACGTGAATTCGAATAGCAAAACCAAGCTCGCTTCGTATCCTCGACCAACCGGAAGAAGGAGGGGTACCACTGCTGCATTCAAGCGAAAGACAATCGACCGACTAAATCCTGGCTTACCAAAACCCGTTCTGCAAGTTCGCGTGATTGAATCAAACTGATTCGAATCGGATCTCGGGACCTCATTTCACTATGACTTTTCCTTCCTCGATTGGCCTTTTTTTTCTCACAAGAAAAACTGGAAAACAATTCTTCGATGGTATATTTAAAGCAAACTTTAAATCACCGATGCAATTAGTTTTCATCGATGCCGTCCTTCCAATCGTTTCAAACTTTATCTCAATTTCCGCGATATTTAAATGCTCAAATCCTGAAATAATAAATGAACCTCATTCGAATAAAAAATCGATTCTATTTGTAATCGAGAACCAAAGTGCCTTTATATACACAAATTTATCATAATATTTTGGGTTTTTAACAAAATGAATTTTCATTTTGCTCTATTATATATATTATATCTATTATATATATATATATATGTATATATGTATTCAATAAAAACATTACTACGTACGTTTAAAAGACCAAGAGTAAATCCAATCCACTATCTATTTACTATATAATTCAATTTTAACCGATGGATGATGTAGTTGTAGACGAAAGATTATATTTACTCGGAATACCGAAAATATGTTACATACAATTGATCGAATCGAATTGAATCAGATCAAATCGTAATCATGTCTCTATTGATTTTCTCGGAGCAAACTATACGATTCTTCGTTTTTTAATAATAAAAAAAAAGAAAAAAGGAAAGAGAGAGAGAGAGAGAGAGGGGAGAGAGAGAGAGAGAGAGAGAGGGGAGAGAGAGAGAGAGAGAGTAAATAGAATTCACGAAAATCTCATCGACTCTTACAATCTGTTTCGTTCGTATAAACTTTCGAAATAGAATTGAAGTTCTAGATGATGTAACGTTCTTTTTATCGTACGTTCAAAAAATAAGATCGATAAGTCATTGCCAGTTTTACAATTAAAAAAAGAAAAAGAAAACAAACAAAAAAGAAAGAAAAAAATCCACGATCGTCCCAGGTTCGAACGTTGAACGAATAAATTCGTTCTCCCTCGAAGGTAACCAAATTTATCGCAAACGACTAGAACCCTTCCCTTTCTTCTTTTTTCCCCCCTCTTTTCACGAGCACAAAGGATTTTTCGCAAGTCACCGAGAACCTTCCTGGTTAAAATTAAAAATCGCGCTCACGGTGAACCTTTTTCCGATTAAATCCGATTCTTTCATCACGGATAATTATAATGGCTTCTCTCTATCTCCCTTTATCTTTCTTTTTTTCTTTTTTTTTCTTTTTTTTTAATATTCTTTTCTTCCTTCCTCTCCATCCTTTCGTCTTCTTTACCTTGACATTCATTTATATTCACCTGCATCGATTTGATGTCCCGATGACTCGGTTGAAATAAAACAGCGAAAACCTTGAGAAAGGGTTTTTTACTATCGTCGCAATATCAAACGTGGAAAATTCAAATTTCCTTTCGCTTCTACGTGAAACATTTCATCGAGGATGACTTCATTTTCTTCTGGAGAGTTTCATTGGAATGAATTAAAATCTGTAAAGGTGAAACTATCGTGGAACGTGTCTCGTTTTATCATTAAGTACATAAATAAAGAATTCTTTCTAATTCAACGTGTATTCGCTTTTTTCTTTTCCATGATGATATAAAAACTAGTCAATATCGGACATAATCCCTTTTAAAATATTTGATTTGAAAGTCGGGAGGAGGGATAAAATAATTTTATTTTACGTAGAATTCTTACTAAAAAAAATTCAGAGAGAGAGAGAGAGAGAGAGAGAGAGAGGGGGAGAGAGAAAGAAAGAAAGTATTTGAATTGGTCGTGTACGAAAATAACGTCAAATTTACATCGTCGTGTAACTTAAAGTAACTCAAAGTTCTGAGTACCGTGGATAAGATTCGATGTCTTTTTACATTTCAACATCTTCCTTCTCTTTCGTCTTTGACTAAAGCTTTGTCTTGAACGATTTCTATGAAAGAAGAAAAGGAAAAAGAAAAAGAGAGAGAGAGAGAGAGAGAGAGAGCGAGAGAAAGATGGATATAGAGATAAAGGTAGAAAACGAACAATGAAAGACAAGAGGAGAAAGGATAGTCTAAGACGAAAGACGAAGAACGGTAAAATGGAAAAGCGAAGAGTCACAAAACTTGGACGTCGCGAAATTGGAGCCACGGAAATACGGAGAACTTCGACTTTCTTGGAAAGTTTGAGCCAGTTATTTTAATATGCAGAGTTATAAAGAGTATCTCGCTAAGAAGAGAGAGAAAGAGAGAGAGAGAGACAGAGAGAGAGAGAGAGAGAGAGAGAAAGAGGGAGAGAAAAAGAGAGTAGGAGGGAAAAGAAAAAAAAGAGGAAAGTGAGGGAGGATTTTAAGGAAGGATAAACAAATACGTCAAGTTTTACAATCTCCGGCCATTGCTTTTGGCTTTTCTCATTTCTATAGCTTTCTCGATCAAGAAGGTCGAGCAATCACGTTTTCATTTTCTCTCTTTCTTGTTTCTTTTTTCTTTTTTTTTCTTTTTTTTTTTTCTTCCTATGTTTACTCTATCAAAAATTCGTTTATCTTATCCTTCGGGCAAAGAATCGAGCGTAAAAAAATTACGAAGATTCATTGAAATTCTAATAAGAAGCGCATTATATTTCGTATCCTTGTGAATTAATTTCATCCGTGGAATATGAAATTGTTCGTTTATTTTAATTCGATTCGTATAGGATTTTTAAATGGGGCAAGGAGTGAAGGGGGATGTGGCGTGTTAGTAAGCTCACACTTTCAAGCGTTTATCTTTCTTCGAAATTCCAACGACCGCAAACAGCCTGTTCGCGAAGCGAATAAAATCCGAAGGGAGAAACTAGGCTCTCAGTAGTTTCTCCTCGGCGAATTTATTACCACAATGGAGAATTACAGAAATGAAAAATGTGTCCAATGCGCGCGAGCGAACAGGATCAACTGCTACGACGATGAGGATGAGGATGAGAATGAGGATGAGGATGAGGACAAGGACGAGGATGAATTTACTCTCTATGGCTCGATGATAAAAACGAAGTTCCGAAACGTTGAATAAAATTAATAAAAGGGAGAATGTAATTTCGCTAAAAGCCGGCACCGGGACGAAAAGAGAAAAAGAGATAAAGAGACGTAATACGAATGTATGCGTTCGTAACAACCGGAGAATCGAGTGCGATGTACGATGATCGCCAAATTTTAGTTTAAAAATTATAAAAGTGACCATAGAAATGACCTACTTTGATATTTAATGAAATAATATATTTCATTTACGAACATGAAGAAATTACAAGATGTGCCATTCTGACTGTGATTGTTTTAATTGTATCAACGTATTGTTTTTAATTACGAATAGAAATTAAAGAATTTGAAAAACGATGGTATTGAGAATAAAAGGATCGAAAACAACTGCTCGAGACATAGTTGACGCGGGAGAATGGCAAACGCGAAGAGTCTTTCAGTCGAGTGCTTTCGTTTCGTACAAATTGACTCGTATCTTTCTTTTTCTTGGGACGTTGGACCATTTCGATGTCGAAATGGAGAAGCGGATCTTCTTCGTTTCGGAAAAGAAAAGAAAAGAAAAGAAAAGAAAAGAAAAGAAAAGATAGAAGCGAAAGTAAAGGACTAGCAGTTCTGTCTTGTACAGACGTGAATCCTTCTTTCAACTTTTTCTTTCTTTTTCGTGTTACGAGAATACGATCGACTTGAGGGAAGGAGACCATCTGCTTCGATTAAGAGTTACACGTTCGTTCGGCTTATCATATGAAACAAAAATGATTTTGGTTTATTTTCATTTCCGTTTCAATGGAAAAAGCAGGAATTCGATAAATGGAATTCACGTTGACAAATTTTCGTCAAAACGCGAATGCCTCTAAATGTTGATAGGCAAAAGCAATGTTCGAAAAACAAGTGGATATTATCGAGTACGCTTAATTGATATCGAAATGAATCGTACGTATATATATATATATATATATATATATATATATATATATATATATATATGTATGTATGATAGATAGGTATGGGTAATGAGAGAAAATATATCTCTACATATAAAACGTATAAAATACGGATGCGAAGCAACGATCTATACAGTAATTAGTTATTCCCATTTTACGAGCAAAACGGTAAAATTAATCGAAAATGGAAATATTCTCTTCCGCGTCGTTCGTTCTTCCTTGTTAGCATTATGTCGAGCTTTCGACAAAATTCGTTGAATTGTTACTGACCTAGTCGTTACATCTCTCTTACGAGTCACTCTGTATCGTCCAACAACAAAATACAAAAGTTTTACGATCCGTAAAACTTTTGAGGAAAATCGAGCAACACTTCATTATTAACTTCATTCGAACGACAAAAGTAAGCAAAGTTTATGGATTCCAAAGATTTGAACTGTCTTTCTTGAGCTCTTTGGTCTTTGTCGGTTTTTAAAGTAAAACGAAGATAAGGAACAAGAATTAAAAAAAGAAAGAAAGAGAACGACAAGCAGCTTCTCTTTTCTCTTTCGTTTCCCACAGTAGACAAGATTAACTTGCTTTCAGACACCATCAAATATTTATCGACCGAGTCGACGTAGAACCGGCAGCAGTAGTAGAAGCATCAGAACCACTACTACCATGAAAGAGAGTCTTCTCGTCATCGTCGAGAGACTTTGTTTTTGCAAGCAAGCAACGGGTACCGTTCTATTCTTGGTGCTTTTTCAACGCTGGAATCATGCGAAGGGATGAGAAGTCCAAGAGAAAACTCCGAAAGGCGGGATATCGCTGCAGGCTTCGGTGGTTGGTAACTTGGAATGATGCATGGGTGGCTATTGGAAGAATGCAAATTGAAAACCAATATCCCTTAGTACCCACCCTCTAACTCCCAATACCCTTCAACCAAGACCACCATTGCCTAGAGAGACAACCTCGTCTCAACGAAAGGAAGAAGTTTCGAGACAGAAGAACTCGATCTCTTCTCCCTACCGTCGGTAAGATGAAAAAGGAATCTCTTGCTATCTCCGCCCTAACTCTCTCTCTCTCTCTCTCATTCTTGTTCTTTTTCTATTTCCTTCTATTACCTTCTGTTTTCATTCTTTCTTTCTTCTCGACAAACCTATATTCCATTCTTTCTAGCGTTTCTATCGTTGACGTTTCTGTCTATCAATATATACATGTATATATATATTTGAGAGCGAACATCTCTGTTTCTAATAAGTAAGTCATTCATAGGAAAAATTAATCGAACAATCTGAATAGCTTAATGATTAAAACAGCTGTCTAGAAAGTGGAAGATCTGTTCGGTTCGTCGACATCTAGATCGTCGATGATCATGTAATTTTCCAGGCAAAAGCATTAAATATCCAGCATCTTTGGAATTTAAAAGATATGTTGCCACTTGATGTTGCTATAGAATTTTTAATAAATAAACAATTGTGGAGAAGAACGATCAAAGATTATTAGTTAGAAGAGCTGCCTGAAAAGCTGAAGATACGATGATGTCTTGAGTGAGATGATACTATCTTTTATTTTGTAAATATAGACTTCGATTTTTAAATATTCTTAATCGATTCTTATCGATTATTAATAAAATTCATGAACGGTTCACTCTTTATTATCAATTGAAAAAAAAAATTATTTTTTGTATGTCCTTTAGATTTATATTCATATTCGTGCGATGAGATATTGTCGTAGATATTATCATTAAAAGACAAGTGGTTAGATGGTTCGATTTTTGTAATGGTAATGTTGATCCATCATAAAATTATACATTGTTACGACCTTACAATGTAAACTTCGGTGCTTACAGAGATGATGAATTATTATTCTTTGTGTTAATCATTTTTAATGGCGAAAGTCTATTATGCATTTTCTTAAACGAAGAATAACAACCAGAATAACGTGTACTTCATGTAACTGAAGAAGACACAAAGCAATAAAGATAATCAGAACCTTTCTAACCTGATTATTCTTAAGCAATTAATAAAGAGACTCTCGTAACAGAAATGTCAGACACAATGCTAAATAAAATTAATTCAACTTTCGCTATGTCATTATACAACGAATTAGAAAACGTAAGAGAAGTATAAAAGTGGCAAAACGAATAAAAGCGTGTTAAAAATTCAGCCAAGCTCGAACATATTTTTTAATAAATAAAAAAAATAAAAAATGGATAATTTAAATAAAAAAAAAAAAAAGAATAAATTGGATAATTTATTTTCGAATGAAAATTTATCAAATTTTGTAACCCGTATATCTGAAGAAAGTTTTAAGGAAGAAGATAATCCGGAACGAATCCGATGTGTGATATTAGATAAGTGCTTTTACGAAGGATGTTTAACATATTTGGATTTATGTGATATCTGTAATGTTCAAAAAAATTTTTTTTTTAAGACATGATATTCTGAATCATGGATCATTTCACCCGGACAGTCCGAGTATGTTTATCTATCTATTTCTTTATATGTACATATATGTATATATATATATATATATATATATATATATATTATATATGAATATTTATACGTAATTACATGAAAATTCTAGGTACTTAAATTAATCCTTCTTTTCGATTTTTTTTCTAACTAACGTTCACTAATTATTATTAATATTTTCTCCAAGCGAGAATTTTTATAATCCTTTTAATTCCTTGAGTGATTATATTCTCTCATTTTCTCGAAGAACAGATGTCGATTTGCTCGTTAAAGTATGATTTTAAGATATCAAAGAAGCAAACGGCTCTCGATTAGTTGCATTTTATGAAATAAAACATAATCTCTTTTAACGATGGAAAATGCGTCTGAAGTTCGAGAAGAAATTAGATAGAGAAATTTCTGAGAGCTCAAGTGATGATCCGAATCAAATGGGTGTTGATATCAAAAGGAAGAAGTACATACATACGCACACATTGGAATTGTATAACATTATATATATAAATAGCATTCTGAACGATTTAAATGTACCGAAATGATTTAAAAGGATTAGAACGTATTATGCTTCGGTGGTGAACCAAGAGAAGACGGCTAATGGCCCAGTGAATTTTTAAATTCTGCTTCAAATTATTCTGAGAATTCTGATTGCACGCGATAAGCGCGAAACTTCTACGAATCGTCCTTGGTTTTACTTTTTAGCAACGATAACGATTCTATTAACTTTGAGGAATGAGACGAAAAAAAATCGTTATTTTGAAATTTTCATTCATACGAAAGACAAATAATTGAACAACAACTGCGTTAACCGTGATATCGCGCTTTTTTGCGTCGTTCGTCATTGAAAAGAACTCCTGATTAGATCCCTACGTAGGAAATAAGCAGAAAAAAAAACAACTAATACTTCATATACTCAAAACTAATACTTAAAACTTCGCACTTCACTAGATTTCATGAATTAGGATGTATAGAACAATGAGTTTTACAATTTTGCAATTATAAGATGATGCGAAAAAAATGAATGAAAAGAAATTTTTTCAAGTTACAAATTGAAGTTAAAAATACAAGGTATAGTTTATAATTTGCTTCGATAAAAGACACGAAAGTGGGAATCTGAAGTTCGGTAAAAACTTTTTACACATCAAGTATAATTCGAGTGAAAAGGATAGGGAGAGTGAAGGAGAGGGAAGGGAGAGGGGTTAGAGAGGAAGGGTAGATAACAGTTTGGGCAGAGTCGCACATAAACGCGTGGGTTGAGCATACGTGAGTATGTGTGGGTATCCATGAAAGGGGTAATTAATCTAAGCCTATCAAACAGGCAGCAAGCAGCGGGTTCGTTGGCGGAGGTGACAAATTGCCTGGACGTGGTGGCGTCCGGTGGCAGAGTGCAGTCGTAGCACAAGTTGGTACAGTCGCTTGGCAGATGCAGTTGCTGGTTACTATTGCATTTGTCGTGGTGGCACACCACCAAAGCTACACCTACCATCCTTTTGCACTTTTGCGGCTCGAATCCGCGAACGAAACTTTTGTTCAACCGGCGAAATATTTTATTTTCGAATTCGATCGTTTCTCATCCATCGCTCTTTGTAAGAAAAATATGTACGTTGTGATACGAATGATATTGCTTTCTCACTCTCCCTTCCCCAACCCTTTCCCTCCATCCTTGATAAAATTAAATAACGATAAATAAATTTTTTTAAGTATTCGAATGTATTAAAAAAATCGTAATGTATCCGTTGGCCTGATATAAAATAAATATGCAAATAAAAAAGATAAATTTTTTTTTTCTTTAAAGAAGATATTATCGATCTATTCTTGATCATTTTCAAATTAATAACGACGAGTATTTATGTATTCATCACATTTCGTTTTCTTGATGATCATTGATCGATTTTTAAAAGGGAAGAAACAGAAAAGAGAAAACGTTTTTTCAATGTTTCTTTCGATCATAATACGTCATCTTTAAGAATATCGACCTATATAAATCCTGTGAAGGTACTCAGCATACTGAACTATATGAATTTCAAGAAAATGTCTGTCATATGGAAAACTATATATGAAATAGAAGAAAGGAAAAAGGACAAACGACGTAGGGCGCACGATAAAAAAAAAATAACTTTGTTTGCATAAGTACCTCATCATTGTTCTATATTTATTCATAAAAATCAACACACTGACTTATATAATTTCTTGAAAGATACCCTAAGGTTAAGGATGTCGTAAAAAAACTGAATTTTTTTTTATATCTCGCAAGGATTCGCCGATCAACATGCACGCACATTTATTTTGTTTTTTTTTTCTTTTATAGTTTTACATTCACGAATCGTTGAAAAAACTGATTGAACGTACTTTTAATAATATATTTTAAATGAAAGATCACTTTAAAGGATAAATTTTATTCTATAGGTGTTATAGAAATCCCTTACAATTAGAAATCTGCATTTAAAAATTATTTTTAATCGGATTAACTTGAGCGGAGAATTAGTTGATAATTTTTCGTTACAAATCTTCTTTACGTTATAAATTTTCGATAAGGAATAATTCCTTTATTAATTATAACGAACGAAATAATGTTCGATATAAAATTTCTCATTTAAAGCTATCTAACGAAAAATTAAATATCGACTCTCGTAACAAAATTATACGGTTCAATCTTATTACATATCGATACCTTAAACCGCATCTCCAACGTACGTATAAAAAAGAAACGAGATATAAAAGAAAGGATATAAAAACGCGAGATGGGAAGCAGATGCGTTTAAACGTGGCCATTACGATTCATCGGAGATTGCTCGGAGCGAAGCACTCGAAAAGGGCGATCGTTTGACAGAGCGTGTAATCTCCGAATCGAATATTCCTCGCTTGTACTAAGCTTTTGCAGAAAACGGATGACTTTTAATCGAAGTCACAAACGACAACTAAAATAATAATAACAACAACAACAACAACAACAACAACAACAATGATAATAACAAAGATAACAAACAAATAAAAACAAAAACAAGAAAAAAAGAAATCAAGAGGACGTATATCCGAATTGAAATATATCACGTAGAATATTTTATTTATTAAAATAAAACAACGCGACATTGCTGCGATAACAAAGGATTGCCCATACAGATGTTTACTTGATAAGTAATGAACGACAAACCGAAGATATAATATGAATATACGAAAATCGTTCGATAGGAGAAAATTAAATAAAAATTAAATACGATTGAAAGGTGCGATAAAAAATATCGAGTATATATTTATTTGCAGGCACGTCATTTTAGACGAGACAACTTTTCGAAATTTCGAAAAAAAAAAAATATTACGAGTAATGATTTATAGATCTAATCGTTAAATACATCCTACGTCGAAAGAGAACTCGATCATTTTCAATATTCTTCCAATTCTTAAACATGCATGTAATCCTCAAAATATATATAAATACATGTACATACAGGTATATATATATATATATATATATATATATATATATATATATATATATCAGTTTATATATTCGTCGTTCTATTCATGTCGTATCGAAAACGTAATAAGTAGGATCTCTATAAAAATACGCTTGAAGAATCGTCGATCTATCGTTTCGAATAGATCGTAAACAGAATATCTTGCATTTTATCATCAACTACTCGGCGTAAAACGAGCGACGTTGCATTCGTTCGTACGCCCGACGATTCTGTTTGTCCTTCCACGCCGAGATACGATCGAAGACCATTTCGAGCGTAAAAGTCAGGAAACTAAAGAGTTAGGATGATAGAACGGTACGATTTATAGGCGTGACTCGTAGAAAGCCAGTTCGAGAGCCATTCTCATCGCCGACAAATATGCGAACTTTTCTTTTAACGCGTAACGCGCGAAAGCTTTCGAACAATGGCCGACCAGCGACAACACCAGAGAAAAGATAACGACCGATTCTAAAAAAAAAAAAAGCTTCTTGCCGAAGGGATATTCGTCATGCGAATGTTTCCGAGCGAACATTTTTCACTCAATGATCGTCCTTTTCCATGAGTCCCTTTATTATTATTATCATATTTCTTCTTTCATACTATTTACGAGAGTTCAGAGTAAAGTCCAGAGTAATTTATATTATCCTCGGATTATAATCAGAATATTTCATTTCTCTGATGTAACTAAATATAAAAAAAAAAAAAAAAAAAAAAAAAAAAAAAAAATTAAAAAAAAACGGAAAAGAAACATCGATCATATCGCGATATCAAAATTTTCATCATTGGTTAATACCTAAAATTCGTGGGATTCGTTTTTATTATCAAAAAGTTACTTGATCGGTAACAATTTTTAAATCAATAACTATCTATTTCGGAGATACTGCATGAATATGTTCAAAGAAAAGAAAAAGAAAAAAAAAAGGAAAGAAAAAGAGAAAGAGAAAAATAGAAATGAAAAGGGGAAAAAAGAAGATTAAAAAAATAGATATGCAAAGTTAATCGAGATATCGGTGATACAAACAGCTTCCGCAATGAAAATGACGATAATAATATTTTCGTTCAGAATCGAGGCTTAAAGAGTCGAATGCGAATGGTTTCATAGATAAATAGAAGAGAAGTAGAAGAAAGAGAAGGAGGAGAAGGAGGAGAAGGAGAAAGAGAAGGATGAGGTAGGATAGGTGTCGCGAGGCAGCCGATGATATCATTGGAGTGCGACACTGGAATAGAAAGCGAGCGCTCGCTTCCGGCTTGGCTCGAGCCATTTCGACTAGAGATTATGCAAATCCGGGAGAACTCCCCGATGAGTATGGTCGACACAGGGAAGAACGCAAGAGCGAAGATAGCTTTGTAGAGTTTCTATAGTATGCTACTGCTACCACTGCTTCTGCTTCTGCTTCTGCTTCTGCTTCTGCTTCTGCTTCTACTAGTAACGTGCTAGCACGATATCTTTCCTTGATCTCGAGGACAACAACTATGAAGGACTTTGGGCAAAGGAATTGTTCGAGGATCCCACTCACGATAGGTGACATTTTATTTTAATTACTTCTTGAAAGAATAAAGATTCTATCCAACAAACATAAAAGCATAATCAATCGATCTTGAAATTGTTCTTTTTTTCTTCCTTCCTTTTTCTTTCTTTCTCTCTTTTTTCTTTTTTTCTTTTTTTTTTCTTTTTTTTTGAATGTATCATAATCCAATCTCTTTTTTTGTTTGATAAAGAAAATCATGTAAATTACAAATGTATAATGTACCGAGTAGGACTTATACTTAGATCAAAAATTAATCTTACGACACGAAGTGATAGTTAATTTTTGTACCAAAATGAGAATTGAGATAAGACGAGAGTACGTGGGAATTCGAAGTTTGATGATCCTTGGAGAAGATTAAAAATAATTTTACAATTTCGATTTACCGATTCGATATTATCGATCATAGAAATTCGACGAATCGATATAGTATACGATATCGACACAACATTGGCTAACGAACTATTGCACGACTACTACTAATTGCAACGGGTTGTTCTCGAGCAACAACAATGTTTCAAGCGCGGTCGTGGTCGACGTTTTCACGTGAGTTTCACATACACCTAGATTCACATGTACACACGCCATTTCGATGCTTCTGTGTAGTACATTTCCGGCGCGTAGAACCAACCAATATATGACGTGCTTTCGGACTCGATTTATCACTTAACCGTAGCATCGAGTCTCGGCGTAACTGCGACAAGGCTAGTTATTCGTAATTACTCGCGTCATGGAGAGCCTGCTCGTTTCTCAAAGTAGATAGATGAACGAACGAACGTCGAGTCGTTCATTAAACACCTCTCCGACTCGCTTTCGTAGACGTTAGAGAGCTTATCCTAATGTATAAAGTTAAATATTCAACTATTTCAATCATAATCACTTGGATAAAAAATTAACAAATATTTTCCAACGAACGTTCAAAAAAAAAAAAAAAAAAAGAAAGAAGAAAAAAAAACAAAAAAAGAAAGGAAAGAATTTCAATATTATTCGTCAAATTAAATCATCTATCATCTTCTTTTGTTTGCCCGTAGAAATTCTTCAAGGAAGGAAGAATCGTGGAACACCTTCGAAAATGGAGCGTTAAACGGTAGCGATCATCGAGGGAAGATAGATCCTATTACTGAGTTTGCATATGGCGCACGATCGAGAGAAGAGGGTAGTTTCTCCATCCATCTCCTCGATCGTCTTTACCGCAACCTCCCTCGCCACGTTCTCACGTTACACCCCTTGGGTCCTCTCACCCTTTCATTCTCTCTCTCTCTGTCTCTCTCCCTCTCTCTCTCCCCTCCTCTCTCTCTCCCTCTCTCTCTCTATCTATCTCACTTTCTCAATCGATGCCACAGTATGCGCAGCACATTGTAATCTATGAGCTTGGTAGCACCGAGCCAGCCGTTGGCAACGATGATATCAAATGCAGTGATCGAAGCTCTGCTCGTGCCATAACCCCCAAGCCGTTTCCTAACGATAGTTCCCGCGAAATCATCACCCACATCATCCTCGAGTTCCTCTTCGTTTTGCGTGATATCAATGCAAGCTGAAATTATCTTTGGAATAATCCTCGAAACTTATAGTTTTTTTCCAAAATATTTTTCCAACTGCCGATAATGTATATACGTTGGCATAATCAACATGACGATATTTAGATGATAAAAATGTAGAAAATTATAGTTCCGTAACTGTTATTAATATTAGAAAGAAAAAAACAAAAAAAAAGCTCGATGAAAATATCCTGACGGCTCTATCGATCTTCGTTTCTTATCTTCTCTCAACTCGTAACCTTTGGTCTATCCATCATCCATCATCGTAATATTACTCTTCCGTTTCGCATTTTCACGGTTAATAGAAAAATTCTGACACTTACTATTAGTGAAACATACTTGAATATCTTGATAACTTCGTTAATTCTAATGTTATCGTATGATTAAAATGTTATCACGTTTCTTCCAATAAAATTGTAACAAAATATATAAGATATTATTTTTTTGAAAAGGGACAGTCACATTGTGTTTCGAGTTATAGTCTATCAAAAACCACACCTTGCTATTACGTTAGACGATGGAACCTTATCTCATATGGGTGAGCTTATCAGTCTTCACCCTTTCCTTCCCTTCTTCGTATTTCCGTGAAAACAAAGGCGTTTTGTTTAGACCCAGCAAAGCAAACACTTCTGCTCGCTAAGCGAGTCCAATTTTAGGAAATGTGGTACGACTTGTCGGCTTATCCAAACCAACTCGATTCGCATCATAAAGGAAGCATTCGACATTACGGTTATACTATTGTTATCGTTAGATGAATTTCTCTGCTGCATTTACCCTACGGGATATTTTTATTTATTTTTTCTTTTTTTTTTTTTCTTTTGTTTATCATAATGCGAAATAATCTTGCTCGAAACAATATCGGTTGCAATAATGATAAAAAAATTCATGTGACGCGCCAGAGAAAGAGAGAGAGAGAGAGAGAAAGAGAGAGAGAGAGATTTCTATAAAGATAAAAAATTATATAATTTGAAAACGTAATATCACAATAAATATACAATCTAAATTCTTAGTAAATATACTTTATTCATTAATTTTTAATATTTCAATTGGAACATTTATTGCATACATTTTCACAATAAGAAATATAAACACGTTCATTCTGATTTGTACCGGTAAAAAGGTAATAATATTTACCTTCGACAAATATGACGTGAAAATCTTTCATCGAATTCTTTGCCACCCGCTTTCGTATTTCTCTCCTACTCTTTCTTATCCTTTCCCGTCTTTTTTCGGCTTTCTTATTCTCGCCTTTCTTCTTTCACAATCCTTTTCCATCCGGATGCCTCGAACCCGAAAGAAGTCTTGCATCTGTCGATTTCCGCTCGCACGATACGCGAGCTACGCTTAAATAACTGTGAGCCTTCTGGCATTCGTTCTCATACGAAAGAAAAGAATTCTTTTTCGTTTCATTTCCTCTCTAAAAAAAAAAATCCTCTCCCCGCATCTTCCTTCCTCAAAGACTCTTTACGAACGAATATAAAAAACTAAAAGAAAAAGAGAGTAAGAGAGTAAACTAATGCATTCGAAAGAACACTACAATGAAACCATTAAAAATTCACATTGAAAATAAATAACAAAATATACTGTATAAATTAAGGATTCTGTAAATGACATATTTCAGTGATATCAAAGAAATAATAATATATTTAATAAAATAGAATTTACGACTCTATATGCGATTTAATGCAATGCCCATAAAAATGGTTACGACCCTATACAATTCTATAATACAACAAGCAATCCTTTATTCTCGTTCTCCATTTCTTATT
Source organism: Vespa mandarinia (assembly GCF_050613455.1). Classification (NCBI taxonomy): domain Eukaryota; kingdom Metazoa; phylum Arthropoda; class Insecta; order Hymenoptera; family Vespidae; genus Vespa; species Vespa mandarinia. The sequence continues at coordinate 5,300,288 of NC_140810.1, read as the reverse complement.
ATTAAAAAATACTTTTCAGACACATATATTTCTATATATTCATACTAATATATTAACTAACATCAAAACACGCTTATATGCCGTATGACAAATATCCTTGACTCATTTATTACATGACACATTTTCATTACTCATTTTATATAGTGATCTCGAAAACATAGTTATCTAAAGATTGTTAATTTGTTAGAATCCTATAGTACGTCACGTATTTCATTTATTTTCTCTGTCATATAGCAAATATATATAAAGGGTTCTACACGTAAATATATATATATATATATGTATATTCAAAATATATTTCTGATAAAATAAAATCGACTAATATGTATGTATATATATATATATATATATATATATATATATATATATATATATATATATATAGTATATAATATATATAGTATATAATATAGCACAAAGAGAATTCATATTTTACGAAAACGATCATTTTTCTACAATTTTCGAAATATATACACTTTTTTGTTAAATATTGACTTTCATCGTTTTATCGTATGTTTCGGTGCAGTTATTCGAGAAAAGAATCGAACTTTATTTGTTCTATGGTAATATTCCAGAGAATGTTAGCAAATATCGGTTGGTTCCATATTAATCGAGTTGTGCAGTACCTTGCAATCGCCGTCATGCTTGTTCTTCCATTACGTTAAACGCATCACGGCAAAATCTCTTGCGAGGCATGTTACACGGTTACAACAGTAATCATATTGGTGTATGGGTTCATTTTCTGTAGCGATCTCACGTCAATGATTGCGAAACTCGTTCGTCTCTCCAACTAAAATATGTTCATCATACTTCTCCCCGAGTTCATTCTACATCGATATGTATCAAATATATTTATGAAATACTATCTTGGAAACGTGAGATAATATACGCAGATCACGTTTACCTCGATTTTCGACTCGCGTTGTCATTATACGTTTTGTTGCATTTTATTTAGCACGTAGAGAAAATACGTCACAGTTCAAATTCTTTTTTCTATTTTCTTGTTTTTTTTCTTTTCCTTTTGTTATTACTTTGATCAAAAGAAAACAAGAAAATAATTATTAAGCAGAATTATCTATCAAAGTTATCGATTATTAACGATTCAATTTCACGTTAAAAGTATCACGAAAAAAAAAACATAAAGATATAACGATGTTTTCATTTTAACGTGAATAGGATTAAACCGGTTATCAAAAATATCCTTACTTTTCGGATGAAGAATCACCTACATTATAAACGTGCCTCACCATCGAAATACCTTAATTCTTTTCTTTTATTTTTAAAAACCATCAAAATATTAGCTAGGGAACGGGGCGCAATTAATTTTACAATGTAACGGACTTGACGGCAGATAAAAGCTGTTGTGCCGTGTGTATACAATGAAAATATCGACGAAACCGTGATTAATTAGCTGCAGGGTACGCATGGGACGTTGTTAACGTTCACCAGAAACGATTATTCATAGCGGAATAATCATCATCGTTATTATAATACAAGAAGCGTATTTAGCTTTCGACGAAACTTTCTTTTGACCGAAATTTACGTCGGTCGCTTCTGATTAAATTAGCTTTCCTTTTGACCGTTATGATAATATTATTCTTTATGACAAAGTAACGTGATCATTTCTTAACGAGAAAAAAAAAGAAAGAGATAGAGAGTTAGGATTCCCGATAGTTAAAAATTTTCAAGTTATACCATATCTACTGATAAGCTTTTGACAAAGGAAGATCTTAATTTTCAAAATGAAAATGCACCCTCGTCTAGTTCTTTTACGATTATAAATTAGGAGAAAGGGAAGAGCTGAATTTACAGTAATTTCGACGTTAAAGATCACGTAGAAAAGGGAGTGAAAGTTCTTCATCGCAGAAGGGTAGACTTTTCTGCGGCTGTTACTTTTAATTAGACCGACTGGTCTATCTTACGGTTAGTGAGTACAACAGCGACTTAGCAGCAATTTTTACTCATTAAACAAGAAAAAGATCCCATGAGATTTTTCCTTCTCTATCCCGTAACAGACAAAAATCTGCACCGTGTTGAGATATTCCATCCCTCTCTATCTCTTTATATTTCTCATTGAATGGAAAAAGTTATATAGATCGACTAAGAGATCATCCCAAGAGATTTAAGATTAATCTCGATTTCGAATTAAGAGAACAACTTGAAACAAATCGAAATGAACTGTAGAGGTATTATACAGGAAATAAAGAGATAAGAAAATACGAAAGAGAAAAAAAGAAAGTAAAAAAAAAGAAAAAAGAAAAAAAAAAAAAAAGAAACTACTCACCCTTCGACTGTTGCCATCCTTCGGATTCAGGTCCGAGGCGACTGTCCCGAAAATCGTCGGCTGAAATAATAAAAAATAATAATTCAATTTTAACACAATGTAAATTATAAACGTTATCTGGACCTTCGTTTTCGTAATTTTACGACTTATATCTAAGTACACGTGTATGTAAACGTGTACTTGGAAATTTCAAATAATAAATGTTCACAAGGCATAAGATAGGAGTGGTGCAGTCGTCGCTACGTAGAAACCGTACCGTAAAAATAATCTCTCGAGTGGCTTGGGGCAAGTTCGCTTTGCTTATTACTCGCGTGTAATTCCGTGAATCGTTATACTGCACGGCGGCTGGACATACCGTACAATTAAATCTACCGGTGCATTTTTGTGTACTTATTCCACGTACATTATATGTATATATATATATTTATATATATATATATATATACACACCTGTGTTTAAGTGCGCACGCACGTATACTCATACGTGCTATGTATATATACGTGGAATATTACCGTCTTATCCGTTGCACTTTATTGCTTTGTCGATTTAATCGAGCAAGTCGATATAATTTCACGGATAACACGAGAAGTTAAAGTCATATACAAAATCGTCGCTCGTGATAAATTCTACAGGAACATATATAGCTAGCTTTATATTATGACGATTCGATGTACAAGTAGAAAGACGACGATAGTAACGCCACGAAGAAAACTTCAAGATTTTCTTCATCATCGTATGTTCGCAATGTATCCCAAGAGACTGACCTGACTTATCTCTGCAAGTAGAAAAATAATTTTCAGAGAAACTTCGTGGGCATGTTTCGAAAAAGTAAACGTAAGACAGGATGTAACAGATAAGTCGAAAAGAATTTTTCACGAGAATTCTACCGATATAAGATTTAAGTTTTACTTCGAAATAAAAAATTCATTTCTCGTTTCCTTTTTTTTTCTTTTCTTTTCTTTTTCTTTTTTTTTCTTTTTTTTTTCATTCTAACTCTACACAATCTTTCTCGATATAACTAATTTAGAAATCCTTGAAAATTTTTGATATAATGTCATATTTATCTCACGTGATTGAATGATCAACACTATAATTTAATTAGCAAATAACTCGGATTTACTCGTTTTATCTCTTATATATAATTTAAGAAGACAGGCTGTATAATTCTTATAGTTTCTAAACGTAAGTTCTAAATGTATCTTTCTTTATCCAAGGTAAGTAAATTAATTTATCAATTAAATTTCATAGAAATACCGAAATATTAGCGACTTAAGAATTATATTATAAAGAATTTTATTATATTAAATAGAGCGTTACAATCGAACAGAGAGTTACAACTAAAATAATTTTATAATTCTTATCTATTTGTATTAATGCTCGTCAAGGCCCGTCAAGAACAATGCTCTTGAGTCACTTTTTTAGTTCTTTTTATTTTCTTAAATTTTCACTTCGACTACGTCTTAACAGAAACAATGTAAAAGTTCTTGAAATTTTTCAGTAAAATTTAGTTATTTATCGTCAATTTTACACGAAATTGTTATTCTTCTAACGTGTGTTATTACTTTTTGTACCAATAATTAAATATCCATTAAATGTTATAGATATAAAAAATAATTATTATTTTTATTCATTATTTATTCATTATTTATTATTATTATTATTATTATTATTATTATTATTATTATTACTATTATTACCGATTATATTGTAAAACATAAAATAAATACGATTCCTGTTCCAACTCATTACCGAGCTAAACATATAATAATGATCGCCTCATATATATGGAATGATGGGTACAATTCTAATAAAGTATTAATATTCCACTGATTCGATTTATTTTATACGACCAAATTTCGAAATCATAATATTCATGCACGATAAATAATTAAGATCGGCTTTGTTCGTTAAGATAAATTTAAAAAATCAAGTTATAACATTTCAGAAAAGAATAAATAATAATTATATTAATTTTTGAACGGGATACAAATTTTATTTTTTACGTAAAGTTATTCATTTTGAATGAAAAACGATATTAAACGAAACCGATAAACCGATGGAGATTTTAAAATGGTAAATGATGGATATATGAAATTTATTTTGATTAAAAATAATATCTTTGGGACAAGGATAGCAAATTTTTGATAAATTAATGTATCGTAAAATAAAAAATTCGGACATAGAATGTCCTCTTTTTTTTCCTTTTTTTGTTTAGTAATAGTAGAAAACAAAAAATAACTTATTTATGCCTTTATCAGAAGAGAAGAGAAAACTTCGTGACGAGTTAACTCGTCATCTTCGGTTAACAGATTAAAAATCGATCATGTCGATTTTTAGTTTTCGAAGTTGCGTTCTCGTTGTTGCCATTGTCGTCGCCATCGTCGTCGTCACCTTCGTTGTCCTCGTCGTCGTCGTCATTGTCGTGATCGTCATGATAGTAGCAAGACAGATTGCAAGGTGTTTATGTGCGAGCTATAAATCGATCCCCTCCTCCACACGGTCTTTATGATCGATATATGTAACATTCTTCGAGTATACAACAGACGTTTCCCGGGCAAGATGGTCACGATCCAACGTAAGAACCTCTTCGCGAGCTGCTTGTTTCTTTTGGTACACTCCTTCATCCTAGCTGTCTCTGGATCGTATGGTAAGTGATATATATGTGAGTGTGTGTGTGTATTTATTATATATATTATATAAAAATGAAAAAAAGAATGTCAAGTCAAGAATAAATCATCAGCCAGTGATATAATTCCGTGAGAAATTCTCTAAGCTGGTGGTATTGCGATGTTTCGAAGAGGAAAGAGAAAAAAAGAGAAAAAAAGAAAAAAGAAAAAGAAAGAAAAGAAAAATGAAAAAGGAATGCGCGAAAAGCTCGATCGCAGGTGTTACTAAGTCTGTTGCGTGGTTTTAATGTATTCGGAACGGGAAAATTTATGGGATGGTTGGGATTAAAAGGAAGGACAATGGCACGATATTTTTGGTTTCCTCGATGACAACGCTCTCATAAAGCAAGTATTTTCGAAACTCTTAATGTTACTGATAAACGAGCGGCCAGCTTAGAAACGAGACAGTCCAATCTATTATCGCATTATTTATAATCAACCGTAGTAAGAGAGTAATATTGTGTCATTACGATGGAAATAAGCTAGCAATATTTTCCTTTAGTTCAGATTATTTATGAGAATTTGTTTCTGAACAATGCTCAACCTCTTTAGTTTCGATTAAACGAACGTACACTGATTAAAGTCGATAGATTTCGGAGTTCTCGTAAACACGTTGAAAATATTCTTTCGCTTTTCGTTCGGCCGTTAATAGAAATATTTATACGCATAATAAATAATATTCATATACGGATAGAATTTAAATAATCGCGATAACGAAAAGACGATATGTAAAATCAGGCCGAGTGTTCCTTTGAAAGATCACGTGTTAACGAAGGCGTGTAATGATGTTATGTCTCAGGAATATTACGACGAATCTTAGTAATATAAATTATGATGTAACGGATAAATGGGCAGCGTTATCGTACATCGGGCGAACGAGAAAAAAGAGAGAGAGAGAGAGAGAGAGAGAGAGAAAGAGAGAGAGAGAGAGAGAGAGAGAAAAGGAACAATAGAGATGGAAAAATAAACTAATCGATAAGGTGTAATCAGTGAAGGCGAAATCCACACCGGATTGCTTTACTTTTTATCTTTATACACACTTGGACGGATCGGTCAGTAAGACTTCTGCTTACAAAAAAAAGAAAGGAAAGACAAAAAAAAACAAAAAAAGAAAAAAAGAAAAAAAGAGAGAGAGAGAAGAAATAGAAAAGAAGGGAAACAAATGTTATCCTACATTGTCTTCATCAAAATCAATATCTCGTATATCCTAGCAATACGTACGATTTAGTTTTATCGTCGTTGAAAGGTTCGAAAATATTTGCGACATCGGGTTACTCGATCAAACGAAAACGTTCCATTAAATGATCGATAATTTTAACAAAGTGTGCATACTATTCGAACGTCGTTTAGTTTGATTTCGTTCGTTTTCAAATGATTCGTAAATTTCCTTAACGAATGAGAATTTTTATTATTTGTGAGTTTTAATCGCCAGATAAAATTTTAATCCCTGTTTTAAGAATGTAATATAATTGTTGGCGCGTTATTAATCGGTCCGTTCTGCTATAAATTACGATAGCGAAGAAGGTAAGCGACGATCCAACTTCCTGAATAGTTAATTGCGCGTGGGCGGAATAATTAAGTTTCGTTCTTATCGCGTGACGTACTAAAATATACCCTTGAAAATCAGTACTTTCCCATCGGGGAATGCAGCGATTTCCCGTAATCATGATACATGTTGGTGGATTGACTTTATTAAGCGTTGCGAAAGATATTAATAGCTTATAACCTTCTAATTTTCTCGAGTTTTCAGCATGATGATATTTCAATTAAATCTCAATTTATGAAAATATCATATTAACATTAGCATTAATCCTACAGTTGTCTGTCTTTCTTTCTTCCTTTCTTTCGTTCTTTTTTTTTTCTAGATATATTCTAATCTAACGAGAACACAATCAACTATAAATATACTAAATACGAAAGAAAAGAAAGGGATAGAGTTAAGAGCAGGGATCGAGCAGAGAGAAGGTAAATGGTACGTGTTAGTACGAGGTCCTCTCGTAACAGTTACTGCGCTTTTATCTATTCAATTACCGTTCGTGTTTCGGTGACAATTAAATATCGTTAAATTGCCACTCCCTCTCTCTCTCATTCTCTCTCTCTCTCTCTTGCTCTCCCTTTCTTTCTTTCTCTCTCTCTTTCTCTCTCTCTCTCTCTCTCTCTCTCTCTCTCTCTCTCTTTCTCTCTCTTTGACCAGCCCTCCTTGTAGCGATTGCGATCGCCATAGTCGCGGACAGAGATTCCAAACGAGAATAGCTAGTCGATTGCAAGCTCGCGGGCAAATCGTTTCGACGGACATTTACGAGCTAACACATGATTCCCAGCCTCGTACGTAAATGCTACTACGATGCTTGCACTTCCAACAACGCCAGTCCACCGACAACACAACGGCCGAGCTAACTACGCGAGCACGCGCACCGCAAAGTACGTTCGTGTCGTTCGACTAGACGATCACTCAACGATTTGCGAACGTGTAACGAGTACCCTTTGAAAACAGAGAGACCAGATAGATGGATAGATAGATAGATAGATAGATAGATAGATAGATAGATAGGATATATAGTATTCTCTTACGGACTTACGAACGAGAACGATAGTCGTACTTTTAATCCTTTCACTATCTTTAAACGAGCATCGAAGCGAAAAATCTAACGACGAAGTTATCTGCCAATGAAATTTTCCGAATTTCGTAGATTTACGTACCGAAGAAATTCAGATTGAATTTTCCGTTTGACGCCAAGTTCAGCGTAAGTTTTAATCTTGTAGACTAAGAGGAACGCGATCGCATGACACATGATCCATTAAGTGGCTCCCTTTGATAGGGATACTACAAGCAGAGCACACGTACCGCTCGTAAATCTTCTCTCTTGTCTCTTTTTCACTCTCTCTTTCCCTCTCTCTCTCTCTCTCTCTCTTACTGTTCCTCTTTATCTCTCTTTCTGTCCTCACTCTTCACTGAATTATTCCGTACTCTCTTTGCTCTATACGAAAGCTTGCTTAATCGGTCTTCCTTTTCATCCTCTCTTCTAATCACCCTCTTATTAGAGGGTCATGCGTTTTATACTTTTTTATTTACAGATAATTCCGTTTCCGGGTTGTTCGCGAATGAACTCGAATCAGAAAAACAAGACACCGAATGGTTAACGAATCACCAAGAGGATTTATTGAAAGGGAATTATGTTACAAGGTAGTAATTACGTTAATATAAATAACTGAATTTACTTTCTCTTCTTTGCATTTTATCATTTTCTAATTCGAGCTTTTTTTTTCATTATCGTCAGGCCGAGTTTAAAAGGCTGCCTTTCTCGCGTAAAGAATTTTATTTTTTAAAAGCGTATGAACAATCGGAAAATTCGATTGGATAAATATATACGAAAGAAAGTATAAAAGCGTACATATATATATATATATATATAGAATGTATATATTATCGAAATTGCAACAGGAGAAGAAAGTCAAGGTCGACATTGGAGGAAAATTCACAAGGAGAGGAGACTGAGGAGACAAGTCCAAAGGTACGAAGAAAATGGAAGCCGCGAAGAAAAAGAAAATTCAAGAGATCCCTACTTCCTGAAAGCATTGAGAACGCGACTAGTACCATCAATAGCATCGAGGACTCCTCCGATGCGGTAAAGTCACGAAAGTGCATTTGTCCGTGGAAATGTCCAAGTAAAGGAGAGAAAAGATAAAAATCGAAAGGGATAGCTTCCAAACCTTTTCTCCTTTCGAGCTTTCGAGATTTCGAGCTTCTTCTCTTTTTCTTTTTTTTTCATTTTCTTCTGTTTTTTTTTTCCCCTTATTTTCCACAATATGTCAGTTCGGTCGAATAGGCGTAAAAAAAAAAAAAAAAGAGAGAAAAAATAAAAACAAAAAGAAAAAAGAATTTACTTAATTATCGTTCTTTTCAATTGTAGATAAATAATACGACTACGATAGAAGCCAATGGGGAAGAAGAGTCTTTAAAAGTGGAAAGTTCGAAGGAAAAACTGAAAAATAATGGTTCGACGGATGAGACGTATCTTAAACCAGAAAATAGATCAACGAAGGAAAACGATGGAATGACGGGATTTCGTAATTTGATACCACAACTTCCCATAAACATGAACGTAGTGGCAGAATTTCAAAAACGTATTATCGGAACAGATCTTATAACACTGATAAAGCAATTTGTTAAAGAAATTTTGGATAGAGTTGATTATCATCTTCACTATCGGAGAAGGAATATGACAAACAAAGAGGAAGAAAACCAATTTAAGAAAATGGACAAAGACAAGTTGAATGGGACAAAGCAAGAAAATGAGAAGGGCAAGGAGGAAAAGAAAGAGAAGGAGGAGAAAGAGAAGGAGAAAAAGGAGGAGAAGAAGGAGGAGAAAGAGAAGGAGAAGGAGGGGAATAAGGAGGAAGTTGAAAAGAAGGACGAAAAGGAAAATAAGAACCAAGAGAATAAGGATGAGAAAAAAGAGAAAAAAGAGGAGGATGAGAAGAAGGATGAGAAGGAGAAGGATGAGAAAACGGGAAAAGATAAGAAAAAGGAGAAAGATGAGAAAAAGGAGAAAGATGAGAAAAAAGGGGAGAAGGAAAAAGAGGATGAGGATAATGAGGATGATTTTAAAAAATCCAAAGAAGATGACCGAGTTACGTCGATCATTTCTTCTTCGGACATAAAATTGTTTCAAATTATTCCCGACGTGTTTCTACCAACAATAAAGGACATCATTGAAAATAAAATCTTTCCGTGGAAGGCACTGGCATCGAAACAATATATAATGGAAGTCTCGAAGGAGAGAGGACCATATAAGAAACAAACCACGAAGGAGACCAAATCTAAGATGAGTCTTTTTTATGTCAGTGATCCTAACGACCAAAAAACAGATGACAAGGAACAGTTGGAAAATCTTTCGAACTTGAATGATTCGAAAAACGAATCGGAAAATCACGAGGAAAATAATAATGACAAACTTTGTGAACTAATCAAAAAAAATATCGATGCACTCAAAAAGAATGACAACGATGAAAATGCCGTCTATGATTTTATCATTATTATTAACTAAAATTTTAAATCTTTGGTTTTACCTTCGGTTTAAAATCGATCCGATATTTTCGATAACGTTCTTTAATATTTTTCATTAAATAATATATATATATATAAGTCCTGAATAAATTCTTAAATATAAACAAACTAATGCTCTCTTTATTCCTTCTTCATTATCTCTTTCATTTTCCAATAAAAAAAAAAAAGATTATGACGATCGCCGATTAATGGACAGTCGTATCTAAGAACATTTAATTTTTCACTTTCCTTTATTATTTTCTTTAACAATAATTGGAATTGGTTATCCGCATTATCGTCACTATCGCGACTTGGTCGTACATCGAAAAATCTCCCATTCTTTTCTTCCTTTTCTATCGTCGACTTACTCTCCACGATAGCTACTTCTTGTAATCGTTGCTCAGTTCAACGAGGGGACATAAAAGCAAAAGATCTTCTTGGGTAAGAACAGGCTGGGAATAAAACTTTGTTCTGGCCAGGATAAGCCGCGAAAAGGATCGTTCCTATGGTTGGAATCCTTTGAGACAGCGATAAATCCGCACGTAATACAAAAAAGTAACTGAGATCTAGCCAAAAGAGCTCGATAAATCGTAAATTAAGTAGTATTATTTCGGTTACCTTTAAAACGGTTTAAATCCGACGTGTATAAATCTTGAAATAATGTTCTTATATATATATACATACATAAGAAACAAAAAAAAAAAAAAAAAAAAAAAACAAAGAAATATAAAATTCGAGTATGACAATGAATTGTATTAAATATGTTACGGAAAATTTATTTATAATAGCTTGAACAGATTCAAAGTTAAGGTGACATCTCGAATGTGAAGAGTCAGGATTCAAACGTAATTGATTTTCGCGAAGGAGTCATAAAAGACTGTCGTAGAATTTCCTTCTTGAAATCATTTAATTTTCTTTTAGATATCGTAAACAAACCTTTTCTTATTCGAATAATGCGTATTATGAATTTATGCATCAGGGTTTCGATCTTCCAACGTCTTCGCAATCGAATCGAATTTATTTACAATCGAAATTTATAACCCAACTTAATAGCAACGATACGTTCGTATAATTCATAATTTATTACAATAGTCATTTGATTAACATTTATCATTTATGTTTCATAAATCGAAATGTATTTTGAATCGACGAATTTTTGCTATCTATTATTAATATCAAATGATCACACATTAAAGAATATACTTGAGGCTTATTTTTTTTTTTTCGTAAGAAAATATCATATATCGAAAAGAATAATACAATTACATAAATCAATTAGAATTTATAATGGACGAATTAAACAATGATGATAAACGAATCCACATGGATCCGAATGGAATAACACAGGTGTAAGTACTGTTTTCGAATTATTTTCATATCAGTGTTAATAAAACAACGTTTTTCCTTTTTCTCTTTTTTAAATATTCAATAGATCGAATATTATTTTATCGTTCAACGAGATGAATATTCAACGATGGTAAAAATAACGAGTGAAAATTGTTTGACTCGTGAAAATTCAAACATTTCTAAAATAACAAAGTCGTTAAAGAGACAGAGATATTAGAAAGCTAATATTATCTAAGTTTTATTAACCATACGTTAAATACCACAATGTATAAATTGGCTAATTGTTCATATAAAAATAAAAAACTTTTTTGAACTCGTCGAATAAAAGGATAACCAAGTGATAAGAACGGAAAATAGAAGCGAGAGAGAAAAAAATATTGGAAGGGGATTGGGAGTGGAGGATGAAAAAAAAAAAATGTAGATATAAACGAACCTTTCTGGAAAAAAGGACAATGATTTTTGTACCTACGAAAAACGCTTAAGTCCCTCGCGAGAAATTCTTACTGTCCTGAGATTACTTCGATTATAAAATTATTTATTACGAGTCGTTTGGAAATCTCTTTAATTGCATTCTGCCTTAACGAGCAGATATGATACATTCTCTGGCGTCGAGCAAATTATAAAATATTTCTATTGATTTGAGTGAGCGATGAAAGAAGAAAAAGAAAAATAAAAAGAAAAAGAATAATCGTAGCTTTGAAACGATTTAAAAAAATAAAGAATAATAATAATAATAATAATAATAATAATAATAATAATAATAATAATAATAAAAATATGAAATATACATTTTAATGCAAATTATGCTTCAGTCAAGTCTCTTTCTCTCGCTCTCGCTCTCTCTCTCTCTCTCTTTCTCTCTTAAAGAAATAAAAATATCAAACATTTACTCTCTGACAACAGATTAAACTATTATAATTTATAAATTATATTCTTACTTTTATATCTTTCTTCATGAATTTTTCTCAATCTCTCTCTCTCTCTCTCTCTCTCTCTCTCTCTCTCTTTTCTCTCCTCTCTCCTCTCTCGTGTGTATAATGGTAAGTATTTTGAAAAGGATAAAACAGAATGTGAAAGAGAAACAAAGAAAGTAAGAGAAAGGTAATTAAAAAGAGAAAAGAGAGAGAGAAAGAGAAGAGTCACTATGAAAAAGAATTTTATCTGGTGGCGCGCAATTTCCGGGGCATTGTATTAAAGCTTTGTGCTTGTCTCTCTTCGCAAATATGTATACAGTTATACATAGATACATAACTGTGAGTGAGCTAGAGTCGCCACCACCAAGGCCGCCCCTGGCGAGGACGATAATAATTATGTCCTACTGGTGCGTCTAGCAATGCCTTGTCCTGTAATTACATCCGACAAACGATCGGACCCCATAACGTACGTCCCATAATGTCACGTCATTACGCCATTATGGTAATGTCCAAGACACAGAGTATAACCTCGTGACACATTCGTCCCCAGATGTATCCAATCGAATCGAAGATAGGAACAACTTCCTTATGTCATTGATCGAATCTCTCTAAAGATTTTCGATTAACCTTCGTCATTCGTTAAATTCTCAATTTACATAGGTATAACGATATAACGTCATGTTTCTTTTGTTAATATTAATTAGAACGAACACGAGTGATAGCGTTCGATTATTGTTCAATTCTTTTGAAACATGAATGCAATATACGATTACTCTATAATTGCATTTTATTTATAAACAAAAAATTAGATAGTATCCATAGTTAGCCCGTATTACTCATAGGTATTTATGAGTAATCATAGAATATATAATAATCATATTGAAACTATGTTAATGCAGTGAATATTGTAAATGGACGTTTGAACACGTGAAAATTCAGTTATCCGAGAACGTCCGAGGGAATAATCGTTCGATCGATCGCAGCTAACGTTAAACGTAATACACATCGTTGATCGATTATTTCATGTACATTCGTTATGGCGAATGTTCGACGTTTGACTGACTCGAGGAACGATGGGACTACGAAATTCCATTGAGTCCACGTGCTCGATTGTATCTCGTGAGTACGCTTATCGTTGCGTGCGAACACATTTATACGAACGGCATTCGTTAACACAGCTCTTTATCCTTCCACTTTTCGATTCTCAATCATTCCCTTGATAAAGGCTCGAGCTAAGCACAAGGGAGAGAAGATAGAACTGTGGAAAAGAAAGGGATAAATGAAGCGCGGATTGCACGTTGGGGAGCAAGCGGTTAGCCATGAAGAAGCGATTAATTCGAAAAAGGATTACTATGGCCTTCGTAAAAACTCCAAGATATTTTTCTCATGTCTAACATAAGCAATATCGATTACTACGAATCATCTTGATTAACGTTTTCACTTGTCGTAAGAATGAGAACGAAAAATCCTTTGATTTTCATCGATCGATCTACTTGTAAACCTTTTAAACCGAGAAGATTTTCAATTGATCAAATCGGCGAATATATGCAATTTATTTCGTTAAAAAATAGTAATGATAGTAGAATGAAAATAGAAAGATTTGAATAAATGAATAACACGTAAAAAGAAGGATTTACAGGTATATCTGATTTTCTTTTTATACAATTCGTTTTAAATTATTACGAATTAATACGTTTTAGAAAAGAAAAGCAATTTTATTTTTACACGATATATTTTCCGTATCACTCTATAAGTAAAACTTATTCTTTTTGTTAAAAAGGTCTGTTAAAAAATTCAACTTGAATTCTTTTTATATTTTTAATTCATTGTTTCGATTACGTCATTTTATGTTACATTAAATTACATTCTAAGCATTTACAGAAATAGAAGTTCTCTTTTATTACTAATACATTATTTTCTGCAAAGAAAAAAAAAAAAATATATATATATATGCATATATTTTAAATACGTAATTAATATAAGAAATATGTAATTAAAATTAAATAATTTGAATCGATGAGTTTCATAGGTTTTCTTTTTTTTTTTTCAAAATAACTTATTACTCGTATCGAGATTGTTCTTTTTTACACGATTTTTTTCTCGAATCAATCTAACTTATTAATAGAGAATTAGATGTAAATAATACTTTTTAATAGGAATTAGAAACAAATGACATATTTATTCTTTCATCACGATACAAAGTTAAATTTTTGCAACGATTTAACTCGTCTTTTCTTCGAATATTAAATAATCAAGAATTTTGTGATAAAGAAAAGTAATTCTTAAATTAAAAATTTCAAACGATTAATACTTCACTCACTTACCCAGAGAACATAACCTATGATGCAAGTAATCAATGCTATCATGATCCCATAAACAGCCGGAAGGGTTTCATGATTGTACTCCAATTGTTCCATTGTGTCAATGATCATTGAAAGTATCACTGTTATTTCGATACATTCGACGAAATTTTTCTCGATTTAAGTTTTCATCTTCGAGTTCGACACATATATGTGTCATCGAAAAAAAAAAAAAAAATCACTCGATAGATTTTCAAAGGAATATTTTCCATAGAAAAAAAAATACAGGACGTTCGTTCACACACAAATAAAGCTTGAAGATCGAATGAGCTAAATTCGATAAAATTGTTTTCAACGAATGACGGTACTCCTTTTTTTTTTGTCGAGATTTAACGTTTGCAATTCTCTCCCGAATAAAAGATGAAAAAAAAAAAAAAAAAAAACAAAAAAAAGAGAGAGATTTATATGATTGCTTATCGAACGATATTCTCCTTCGCGCAAGATACATTTGAATCACTTAAACTTCTCCAAGAAAGCACAATTTTTTTCTTCTACTCTTCTCCGACTTGATTGCTCCCTTTTCTTTGGAGACTCAAACAATTGGGTAAAAAGGAAAAAAAAGAAAGAAAAAAAAAAAAAAAGAAAAGAAAATGGGGGAAAAAAAATAGGAAAAAGAAAAAGAAAAAACTAATCGACCTCTGGAGAATCACAAAATCAACGATAATCTCTTACGGATATTATTTTAAATCGTCTCGTTGCTCGCCGAGAAAGCTCGTTCGAAACGTCGAAACGGACGAAACATTAATCAGCCACACCATCAAACCCGTCGAACCCTCGTAAAACTCTGAACAATCTCGTATTCGTAATACTATATATATCTACGTAATACTATATATAATACTATATATATCGAAAACGTAGGTCTGCGTTGATTTACAGGACGTCAAAAAAAAAAAAAGAAAAAAAAAATAAAAAAAAAAAAAAAAGAGAAAGGAAAAAAAACGAAAGAAAAAAGGAGAAAAGAATATTCGCTAAATAATGCGTTGTTCAGTTCAATAATTTAGAACAATCCATCCATTTGCACATTGAGTTCGCATAAATTTGATCGATCTACGATCTTCGAAATCCATTCCTATTGGATAGAGATTAACTGGAACCACGTAACACAGTTTTCCACGATTTACGATCACGAAAACAATCTGTAGTACGTTCGATACTGTTTCCAAAGCAATTCTGCTATTCCGCTCTTAAAGCTTTTAATAACACACCAACGCATCACTTTCTCTATTTCTTTCTCTCTCTCTCTCTCTCTTTCTCTCTCTCTCTCTCTCTCTTTCTGTCTTTCGTTATCGTTCGTTTATCTCTGACTCTAAAGTTCCAAGTTGAAACTCGAAAGCTCAATTCAACGAACGAAACGTCCGGCACGAAAAATCGACAATGACGAGCTATCCACCGAGCGAGACTTCTCGTATTTTTAAGACAAAGGTCAACGTGTCGAATATAATGCCTGAGGTCGATCGAGAACAATGCTCTCTTTCTCTCTCTCTCTCTCTCTCTCTCTCTCTTTATCTATGTATCTATCTATTTATCTATCTCTCTCTCTCTCTTTCTTTATCGAAGGACGAAATATCGTTGAAATAAAAAGAATAAGAAATAAAAGAGTACAAGAGAATTCTCCTACTATTTCTTCTTACTCTCTTCTATTCTCTTCTTCTACGATGTACCGGCGATCACTGAATTTGTCGGTTTTACTCGACAAGTTTCTGGCTTTTCTCTCTTTCTATATATCTACCCCTCCTTTCTATCCTCTATATCTATCCTTCTCTTCTCCGTACAACCACTGGACTAATATATCTACGCGTATTAATAGTTCGAAAGACACGGAAACTAGGTGAGCGTTTCACACTCAAAGGAAATACGAGTATGAGCGAGTAACGAGACGAGAAGATCATCTTCGTGGTAATGTTTGATATTTTGGTATTATCTATACTCTATCTATTACTTATCCTTTCAGCTTTATTCCTCAAGGATCTTTAATTTTAGTTACGTTGATAATGAAGTTCCCTTTGTGAAAAATATCGAAAAGAAGATTCATCCAAATCTATGGACTTTCGAGGACAAATCGAAGACTACAATCGATTCGAATCTATCGAGATTATCAATATAGCCAAGGGGAAAAAGCAACGATCTGCGAGCGACATCCTATAGGATTCTCTTCAGACGGAATTGTTTGGAAAGTTTTGAAGTTTTGCTTGTCTAGACTTTGAAAAATATTCGTGATGTTTAATCGAACAGCAATCGTTCGACAGATTCGTTCTCAAACTTGCTCTTTGTCAGTCTCGTTCTCTTTTGCTTTCTCGATTCGTCTATTTCCATGGTGAATATTTAAAAGTTCGAAAATAGAAGAACTCACCTACTATTCATAGAATATATGCTCACTTTATTATTAAAAAATCCGTACTGATCGATCCGATGGTCATATTCTTTTTTTTTTAATTTTTTTTTTCTTTTTTTATTTTTTCTCTTTTTCTTTTTTTTCTATACCGATGGCCGAACATAAGCTGCAACAAATTAATTCGAGATCGACAAAGTCGACGTACCATCCGTACGATTTCGGAAATAATCGAGTCGCCATCGTTCATTCTGGCCGCATCGAAAAAGTAAATCACGTGTCACTGGCAACTGGAAATCCAATTATAATGAACAATCGATAGACATGTCTCATTTAACGATGCGGTCGTTCACAACCGTCCTTGATACCAAAGCAACGTCGATGCGCAAAATTTGACCTCGTAATCCCGTTGTCACGTTATCAACAATATTCTGTAATTTTCTCTATGAGCCATAAGCTACGTCGTATAAACTATACTCTTTATCCCTCTCTCTCTCTCTATCTATCTATCTCTCTCTCTTTCTCTCTATTTCTCTTTCTCTTTCTCTCTCTCTCTCTCTCTATCTATCTATCTATCTGAACTGGTTATTTTCGTGAGACCTTGGGAAATTCACGGGTTAGATCATTTTCAGCATCATAACAACGAGAATAATACGGGTATAATAAAAAATATAAAAGAAAGAGACGAAGATATTTTTCCGTAACGGTCACCGATAACGATTCCAAGATAGTTCTTGCGAATTCCCAGACGATGTTCTACGATCGCACGTAAAATGTAATTTGGTTGGTGTCAGGCCAGTGTTGCTGTTGCTGCCGTTGCTTCTACAGCCAGGCGCGTTACAAAATTTAATTGGATTTATCGATCGGTTTTCTGATTCCCATTTCCCGTCCAGCTCACTACTAAAGCGAAAGAGAAGAGAGAGAGAGAGAGAGAGAGAGAGAACACCGACGAAGAGCCAGTATGCCATTGCGAACGAACCATGTTGAAAATCTACCGTAACCCTGCATCCTGGTAATTGACGTCGTAAGCTAATCGTCGATTCTCACCCTTCATTTTGCCCTACGTATCTACAATAGAACTTTTGACAATTTGATTCAAAAATCTGAACGTGAAAATTTTCGTTTCGTCGTAATTTTGAATTTCAACGAAACATTTTTTTCATGTTTAAATTATCTACCGGATATACATCTATTTTATACGATGATCACGTTTTAAATCATACTTATGTATCTGTGCGTTTTTATTCGAAAAATGAGTTAGATTCGCAAAAAATTATTTAGATAATTCATTGGTCCTTTGCGTTCCCTTTATTTAATTCATTAAATTTCTTCGTATAATTTGATTTTTCCTGCGATGATATATAAATGCATACGCAAATGAAATAAAAGAAGAAATATTCACGAAAATATTCATCGCATAATACATCTACAAAAGTTAAAACATTCTACATCATTCGCATGAAAAGTTTTAAATATTCGTTGTTAAAATTTTTGTACCAATTCGTACAACGAAAATACATATTTATGCAATTTTTATCGTTGATTTTAGCATTTTCGAAAATGTGAGAGAAATACGACTAACTTCATACTGGATTTACTCGACTTATAGTCGTAAGCTTATACGAACGTGCATGGCATCAAATGGAAAAATAAGAAATGTCAAGTCGTCAGATCATATGTAATATACGATACTCTAGAGGAGACGTATAACACACGTATATATAGGCCAATCACGTATTGGATCTCGTCATGTATCTGTTACTTTGAAATTCTAGAACTGCCACGTAGTTTAAGTTCAAATATAGTAGAAAAGATATGATTTTAAATAAGATATCGCGACGTTAAAAATAAAAACAAATATACAATAAATAAACAATAAACGTGATATAAAAATATTAAAAATCCGAAAGTTGATAGTTATTCTTTCATTATCTTTCGACGTTCTATTTTAAACTTTTATTTTATCTAGCATTTATAAAAAAGACTGTAGAAATTAGATACAAACATTACCTACTATACCGACTATTGATCCAATAGTTTGCAACTTTACCGACTACCGACTTCTACCTAAAAGCTGGTCAGATTGAGAAGAAAACTTCTATTTCTACCAAAGGTACATTTCTACTGTAGATAAGTTACCTTTTAAAGAGTCGATAATACAGTTTACAAACTTATCAACTCTTGTTATACCTGCAAAAAAATTCTACATTACCGACGGCCGAATTTTTCAAGATTTTACTGTTTAATATAAGGAAATGTTAAATGGAATACGCTCGATGAATATTCAAAATGTACAATGATCAAATACAAAAGTGTTGCAAATTTATATATGGAAAACGTTTCAAAAGAAATTATAAATTAGACTGTAAGGTAATTGGCCATCTGGTGTAGCAATAAATTTTATAACAGGTCTTATAGAAGAAACAATAATGAGACAAAACAAGAAAAGAAACCAATTCTATGCAAATTAAAGAGGCGCGGCGAAAAAGTTGTCGGATATCGTCATTATCGTACCGATATATTACGTCCTACGTGTAACCATCCGACTGCAGGTGCTCGCAAGTAATACGCAAAGCTCAAAGATCGCTACGTGTAGTTGATATAGATTGAGTAATACAAAAAGAATTTGAAACGGTTATAATTTAAGGCAATTTATACGACATTTACAATCGTTTCTTCGAACGACTATGTAAATTAACTGAAATTTAATAATAAAAAAAAAAAAAAAAGAAAAAAGAAAAAGGAAAAAGAAATACGTGTTTGTCGTGCGTCTGATATTGAAGAAACTTATCAATACTTATCAATCTTGTAAAACATTATTGTCAATAAGAACGAGCGTTCGAAGAATCATGGATTTCCGTGCAAGGAGAGTAAGTACGTACAAGATGTTCGATTTGCGAGGAACGAACACCCATGAAGACCATGTAGTTTTCTTGCGGAGAATTCAACTTGATCGCCTGCTGGCTCGTCTGGATAGCCTGCCTGTCCTGACTGCTTTCTTGCTAACCACCTACCTACCCATTGACTCACCTCCGTACTCCGAAGAAACGAGGAAAAACTCAAGCCGTTAAGACCTCTTCTCTTTCTTATGTACGGAGAATAATGTTTGGTACTTTACTACGTCTTATCGGTTTAATTTTATTAGGCAAAAATAAAATGCAATAATACCTGGTTTCGTGAGAATAATACCATATAAAAAATTTCTCTTCTCGATCCATAATTATTCCAACTGAAAATTGAAATCGCCATTTAAACAGAATATTTAACATTAGAGCGTAAAATTAATTCATTTCAATGGATTAATTAATGGATCATATTTAATCCGACATGTATAGATATCAGATATCTAATATCATCAATAGATGTGCAAGAAATACGACACTTACTATAAGATCATATCGTTTCAAGAACATAATAGATCTTCGAAGTCTACTCGAAGTGACCCCCCCAAAGTCATCGTGAAAGGACGATAACTTGAGGCGAGAACGAGCCGACAAAGAGTACTTATATGGTAAGTTACGCGGTGAGTCGATCCTCCGAAGTAGTTTTCTATTCGTTCTTACTATTACTAACCAGCCGTTGAGGCAAGAAAATCCGGCCGTTACTCGATGCCTGCCAACTACGTTGGAATGTTAGTTCGTAAAAAAAAAAAGAAGAATAAAAGAAAGAAGGGAAAAGTTGGCATGGAACGAAGAGGAAGATTATTTGCAATGTAAAGGGAAAATTATTCTGATATACGATCGCCCTTTGGCTGACTATGTTGCTGCTAGTTGTTCGAATCTCTTACTTTCTAATCGCAAAAGATCGAGAGATAATCGTTAAACGGAAGTAAATTAACGTAGTGTGTAAGAAATTCGATGTGAACGGAGGAAAAGAGTTTTTCTACGATTCGCTTACCGCAGAAGTAGTAGTTTGCACTCCGGGCACTTTACTGGCCGCTCCTAGTCCAGCCAGTCCTCCGAGACAACGACGTGCGCAATCAGGATCGTTGTCCTCGCAAATGGGACAACCAGCAGTGGCAGCACCCCCGCGTTCCCTGAGAACGTGATTGCTGCTTGTGTTAGTCGTGTATCCTTGATCGGAACTAGCATTTGAGTTCGGCCTGGATTCATCGGAACTATCGAACGGTTTGATGTTTTTAGGACGATGGACAATACCAACGGGTTCCCATATCTCGCTGGTCGACGAGGCGTAGTAATTGTTCTCCTTCGTCTCGCGACTCCTCTCGTCGACGACCTTACCGCCTCGCGCCACGGTGACCTCTTCCTTCGTCACGATGGAAGACTTTACGCTCAAGGACGTCTCCAGTCGTACCGGGGCCCTTTACAATCATGTTCACGTTACCAGGTCGCACGGTGAATCGCAAAGGAAGTGTAACAAATACGCGGTTTTTGATATCAAAAAAAAAAAAGGAAGAAAAAGAAAACAAACAAAAAAGATAGAAAAACTAACTTCACGTAACTTCTTTCACGACGATCAACGTAACGACGATAACGTAAGGAAAAAAAAAAAGAAAAAAAACAAACAAACAAATATCATGCGCGATCGGATTCACCGTGCTACCTTAAAATCCCAGCTTTGACGAGAATCTGATTGAGCAGGTCACACGGTGGTACCTGACCGGTTATCATCGCCTCGCGAATGGCGACCCCATCCGGCCCTTCAAGAGGTATTGGTACTCCATTTATAAGTAGAACTTCTTCCTCCCTGACGCAAGATTTTTTTTCACAATCGACGACCTTCACTCCAGGTCCTAGAATCGACTCCACCGTCGATTGAATCTCGTGATCATCCATTCCTGAAGAATGTACAAGCTTTATGGTACTTTGAATTTTTCCGAAGAAAGGACCTTGTGCGAATTCGATATACTCGATAACCTCTTTATTAAAGGATTCACCAAGATAAAGTCACTCTTATCGATGATATATTCTTCAAAGTCACTGAAAAATCGCCTTATCATTTACTATTTTACGTTTCCTTGATTACATTTAAATCCAGAATTCTACTTGATTACACATTCCTTCTCAACGAGTAAACTTTCGATCGTTAAGAACTCTCTCTCTCTCTCTCTCTTTCTCTCTCTCTCTCTCTCTCTCTCTTTCTCTCTCTCTCTCTCTCTCTCTCTCTCTCTCTCTCTTTATTACTAATTGCTACTCTTGAAGAGACACTTGGGACACTCGTCAAGTTTCTCGCGACGATATTATCGAAATGGTAAATCGAAAAAAAAAAAATTGAAAAAGAATTAAAAAAAAAACGGACATTCACTTTCAATCAAATATAACTCGATCTGTGTTATCTCCTTTAACTATTCCATTTCACTTTATCTATCGATAAAAAGCACATCGATGACGTCGATATTAATAACAATAATAATAACAGTAATTTAAAATAATAATAATGATACATAATACGTAATTGTTATTTATTATTATTGTTACGTTGGATTATATTTCGAATTCGTAATGCAACTCCATAAAATAGAAAAGAGAAAAGAAAGCAAAAATAAGGTGGAAAGAGAGAGAGAGAAAGAAAAAAAAAGAAAGAAAGAAAGAAAGAAAGAAAGAATTGATAAGAGAAAAAAAGTTATGCTCGAATCACGGTAGGTTTAATGCTCGAACGACCTGCACGAAGATGCAACAGCAGGTGCGAACACCTGCGCACACTCGCTCGCATACACCTGAGTTACCTTCTCAACCAACCTAAGCTAACGAAGGGCTGACTGGCTGGTTGGTTGGTTGACTGAAGATGGTAGGAGACTGTACGCACCTGCGCGAACTTCGGACGATCGTATAACTTGATCTCCACGTATAAGAATCTCTCTCTCTCATGGCGGTTTTCACCGATCCACGATAGATTCGCTCCGGTAAGACGTTCCACGAACCGAACGAAGAAATTGCAGGAATGATGGATGGCTCGTAAGCGAGTTAAGTGATTCCAATCGTCTCGTACGTTCGAAGAATTGAAAATATCAAGAAATAAAATCTAACTCGAGAACGTGTGAGAATCTATGCGATATTAAAATTCTTTTTAGTTAGCTTTTTTTGTTTTGTTTTTTTGTTTTTCGAATAAAAATATGCAAAATTGGAAAACACTTTGAATATATCCTTTTTTTTTTTTGCTTATATTAATTATCTTTCACTGTGATATCTTTGTCTGATTCGTTCGAGATTATTCTCTTTCGTGTTTCACGGAGAAAAATATAATGTCAGTGAAATGTTAAATTCATTGTGCAGAATGAACAAACGTATGGTACAGCATGATCCTCTGAAAGAGGATCAGAGGGACCATAGCTGGACATGTTACATTCAATATAAACCAGTTACGGTGTAAAGCTTCTCCTGGATAATATCAGGATGGATTACTGATCAAATGTTTACTGTAATATACCAAGCATGCTATCGTATCAGCCTTGGAGTTTACTTGAAAAGTAAACAATGCACAAAACCATCAGGATTATATGCATGTCTGCTATGATCTGTTCGACTCCGTTCTACTTTGTTATATGATTACAACCACTGTGAGATTAATGGTAAGCTAATGTTTTTTAACGATTTGAAAATTATGGTTCCTTGAAATGTTCATGAGAAAATATATATTTCTTTTAGAAATCACGCGAAGACAAGTTCGACAGTAAACGTTATTCGAATATGAATTTTGAAAGACGGCGCTGTAAGACGCCGATCATAGCTAGAATATCGATAAGTGTTCGTGGAAATACGTTTTCGAGTTCATATACTCACGGTACATAGGTATATATCTATGTATACGGTCTCTCTAAGATAGCACGTGACTATTTCTGTACACGCGTTTACTCGCGACTAAGTACAGGTCTAGTATACAAGGCTTAAGACACGCTTCGATGCTGCCTTTTCAAATCCAGGAAATCCGTGAATGTCTTAGACTACATAAATCATCCTGAAACGTTCACGTTACATGTGTGGTCCATGTTTACATCGTAACATAACGTAGGATCGATCTAAGAAGCTATCCTAAAACTGTAATTTTTCACTTTATCACCAGAACACCATTTGAAAATATCTCAATTATTTCGTGATGGAATATTGATTTACCAAAAAAAAAAAAAAATGATTCTGCGAGAAAAAAACGAAAATTCCAAATTTTTTCTTTTCAAAAAAAAAAAAAAAAGAAGAAGAAAAAAAAAAGAAATTTTCAATTATCCATCGATTTTCGTTGTAAATTCGAAAGATATTTAAAAGATCAGAAGAATCGATAGTTCTTTTTCGCATCGTGTTGCATATTAAAAAAGAAAGAAAAAAACATGAAGAAAAAGAACAAACAAATAACATTTTTATTTTTATTCTTAACGAGACATAAAGAGAAGAAAAAAGAAGAAAACTAAAAAGTCCCACGTAAAACAAGGAAAGACTTGGAGATAAGATGAAGTGTACTCGAAGATGCCGCGTCCGACGAAGTGAGTCTTCTCTCGCCTCCCGTGCTAGCAGGGCCAACGTGCAGGGAGGAACTAATTAATTGCATGAGCCAATTAAGAGCGAGAAACAAAGTGTCGTGTTAGCCTGGTGACTAACGAGCGTAGACTTTCCGCTTACGTATAGTCCCCGTTGTTGTCAACTTTTTCGTACACAGTTTCTCTGAGTTTCGAAGTTGACTCAGTAACTTTATCAAGGTCCATTAGCCCTAATCGATTCGCTTTTACTTCGTGTAAACAGTTCGTTCGAACAAGTTAGTCCGACTCCTCCGCGGTTACGATTGTGTGTAATTTACTAATACCAACAATGTACATGATTCTCTAGCAAAATGTCACGGTCTTTTCACCTCCAACATGCGCTGCTTGCTGTAATTAAAGCGATGCAATAAGATCAAGGTCGTAGAGAAGTATCGTTAAGGTCAGAACAAAAATACTCTCTTGTAATTGTCGCGGTGAACTAGCGGCTTCGCGTGCGTGTGAACGAACCTCCTACGATCGGTGTATTTGCGTTAAGTGACCGTGATTGGTGTTCTCGTTGTTTGTAGGGACGAATTAGGACCAATGGCTTTGACGATCAAAGTTATTCAAAGTTCGACTAAACCATACATTATCTCTATTTACGTGAATTCAAGATTCTGACTTGATGAAAGGTAATTAGGAATTTCTCTCTCTCACTCTCTCTCTCTCCCTCTCTCTCTCTCTCTCTCTCTCTCTCTTTCTCTCTCTCACTCTCTCTCTCCCTCTCTCTCTCTCTCTCTCTCTTTCTCTCTCTCTCTCTCCCTTACTATTTCGAATTAGATATATTCTATCGACTTTGATGAACTTATAGCATTTATATTGCTCTGAATTAATATTAAGTGATATTTCAAAAGTTTTATATATATATATATTATATAAAAGTTATAATATATAAAAGTTATAATATATAACTTTTAGTTTAGTTATAATATATAAAAATATATAAAAGTTTTATATATATATATATTATAAATATGTATTAGAAAATAATAAATGAATAACTTGTTTATATTTTAATGATATTTTTTTTTTTTTTAATTTCTCCTCGATAAAATGATTTTGGTCCTTGTATAAATAATTAATTGTACGTTTAAAAAATGCAGTGGAAAAGTTTTCGATAGATCTAATAATAATTAAAATATAACGTGCACAAATGAGAGTCAAGTTCCGTTCGATTATCTTTCTTATCTCTCTATCCGTTTCTTTCTTCGCTTCTCGTTAATTCTTAAATCGGATATGCAGTGCGATCATGAATAAAATCACGTTTACACCCTCTTCATTATTACTATTCTTATTATTATTATTACTAGTTTTACTATCGTTAATCAGCGACTCGAGGGTTTACACATTACTAACCGTGAGAACTGGGCTCAAGCTGTCTTGAAAAGGGAAAGGAGCTAGAGAAAAAGAAGACAGCAGCACACAACACACGCACACACACATATATATACACACACACACATACACAGATACACATACGCCGTACCAAGGAAAAAGAAAAGATGGGCACACCTGCCCTCTCCACTCCGACGCCGTAACCATCATTAGTATGCACCTTTAATTGTATCTTAGCCGTACGTTTGATTAATATCCTGACAGAACACTCAAATGAAAGAATGCCTATTTTTTGTTTTACAATAAAATAAAGGATGTTATTACGGTTAAACTTTTTTTCTTTCTTTCTTTCTTTCTTTTTTCTTTTTTTTATCCATCCATCTTGATCTTTCACAAAACGTTCAATCACAATTAGATCAATCCATCGATAAAACTCTAATTCACGTTCTTATGATTTCTGTTAATCGTTAGACATTGAGAAGATAATGTGAGTTAGGATAAGAGAGAAAAAGAACGAAAAGAGAAAGAGGAAAAGAGAGAGAACGTGAAAGTGACGTAATTTGTTATTTCTAATAAATATACCGGTTTTAATCCATTCAACCTCGAACAATGTATATGTATATATATATATATATATATGAGTACGTATGTAGGTATCAATGTCGGATTAGACGAGCAATGGAGTTCAGTATTTATTACGTCTAATTCCGAATGGTTTCGCTTCCACGATATCTCCAATGCAGCTAATCCAACGATGCAGCATATAAATCCGTTCGTCAGGTTCGAGAATTAGCGTCGTAATTACGGTCAGTCATATCCCCCATGTATAAGCTTTATCGTCGTTACTCGAATATTCTCTTTCTTCCTTTTTGCGTATGGACGACGTACCATGAGTTTGTAAATAACGTTCTACGTATGTACCCACAGGAAACATAGAAAGAGATTTCAGAGAGATAAAGCTTATTTATAAATATAGACTCGTGTTAATAAAAACGGTATTTAAATTCCATTTAAAGTTTCATTCAAAGAAAATAAATTATATATATATATATATATATATATATATATATATATATATATATATATTCTCGTTTTAGTAGGCAAATTGAAATTGGAAAAAAAAGAATTTTCCAAGTGAAATTATAGCGTAATAAATTTTATATTTAAAAATGAAAGATTGAAAAGAGAAAAATGTAATGAAAGTTAATTAATGCGAATTAATTAATTAATCAGAATTACGATGATTAGTTAAAGATAATTAATCTTATCTCGTAAAAACGTTTTGAAATTTGAGACAATAAAATTATTAGAACTACACATATCCGAAAGAGAAAAAGAGAGAGAGAGAGAGAGAGAGAGACAGAGGGAAAAAGTACTTACTTACGTACTTACACTCTACGTCAGTTCACATCGATTGTAAACAACCAACTGAGCTCCGTTGTACTTTGTTTTGTCATTGTAATAGGATTAAGTCGATTTCCGAGCTTCGTTTAGATCGACCTAGATACTATATACGTGTATTTATGTTATGCAAACAATAGAAAAATAACTTCCATCAATGACATTATATAAAATTGAAAAGGAATATCTCGTACGAAACTTTTACCTCTTCCACGTTGGTGGTATAATAATATGATAGTTCAAGTACGTGTAAGAAAATAATAGTCGAAAGGGAAAAGAAATGGAAGGAAAAAGAAACAGGAAGGAACAAGAGGAGACAAAAGATGAGAATAATAAGGAAGAGGATTTGAGAAGGATGATTCCGTCATTCTCAAATCGTTGAGCTTTTTCTTATGAGTATTTGATAAATCCAACGACGCCGGCGACGGCGTCGGCGACGGCGATGGTGGCTCAGCATCGGACCTAGGAAGAGAGGCCTGATATTTGCATTGCAGAGTGAAATTAACTCTGTAAAAAGTGTTCGCGCCAAGTGGATTTGCAATGTTAACGAGGACGATCGCCAGGTTTCCGATGTGCCAGAAGCTCGGCACGTAGTCTCGTTTGCACGTTAATTCGCATCAGCTTGAGTCCTAACCCGGTATTCTCTTTATCGACTTCCTTTTCTTTATACCTATCTCGTCGAATCAGCTAAGAAGAAGCATTCCGTTTTCGGTAGTCTTGTCCATCTTTGTACGACAAATGGAATTCAAAAAAGAACGAGACAGGTAGAACGAACATGTTTCAAGATTAATTATGATTCCATATTTTTTTTCTTTTTTTTTCTTTTTTTTTTGTTTAAGCTTCCAGAAGAATTTTATGTTTTGCCGATCGACGGTATAGTAAACCAATGTTAATATAATACGAATGGTATAGTAAACCAATGTTAATATAATACGAATGGTATAGTAAATCAATGTTAATATTATACGTAGAAACGTATAAATATTTTGATATTAAAAATTATTTCAAAAAAAAAAAGAGAAAAGAAATTTTTTTTATCTTTCGTATCGTCGTATCTAATAACATCCTTCATTTGGATAGAAATAGAAATATTATATATAAATATATGTCTTCGTAGAAAGAAAGACGTAAGCTTTGTGTGCTTATTAAATATGTTAATTAATTTGTATAAACGAATGAAAAACAATTTTTTTGTATGGACCTTTAGAGGATTTCTTTTGATTTCAACGCTCCCTCCTACGCGAACGAATCCCGTAGACATAGAATAATTTCAGACTCGTTCGAACGTAGACACTCGAGTACTGTCAACTTGGAATTCACGACGGTACGCCATAAAAAGGGAATGCCGCGAATACCGTGCATTCACCCAGTTTCCTCAAATAACCACGCGACGACGAACAACGAGCATGGAGGGACCTTCGAACATATATACATACATACATACATACATACATACATACATACATACATACATACATACATACATACATACATACATACATACATACATATATACATACATACATACATACATACATACATATAAACATATTATATGGATATATATATATATATATATATATATATATACGTATATATACTTACGTTCCATCATTAGGGAAGCGAGATGACGCCCTTTTTTCTTTTCTCTTTCTTTTTTTTCCTTTTTTTTTTTTACTTCATTCCCTTCCTACCGATTTTTACGAATAAATCTCATCCGAGCGCGAGTTATCACGAAAGTCCAGGCTTTTCTACTGGACTGAATCTGAATTATTTTCTATTCTACGAATGAACCAACATTTTCTGCATTCGGATAGAATGAAGTTTAATTTTAGTTTGGAAAGAGGAACATTATGAAAATGGTATATTACATGAATATTTCCTTCCTTTTAAATGAATTTATCATTCAGGTTATAAGTTACATTTATTCATATTATAAGTTAAAGTACTCGCAAAACTCGATCGAATTATTAATCCTCCATAGA
Source organism: Vespa mandarinia (assembly GCF_050613455.1). NCBI lineage: Eukaryota > Metazoa > Arthropoda > Insecta > Hymenoptera > Vespidae > Vespa > Vespa mandarinia. The sequence continues at coordinate 5,271,151 of NC_140810.1, read as the reverse complement.
TTTGAATTTAAACAGTTCGTTCTCATGGATATTCTTATAATACTTTTCTAAATAGAAGATACGTAAAAGTTTATGGGAGCGATGGTTGCAATAGGTAGAATAAATTTCGCATTTAGGAGTTGTTATTAATTACGATTGTTAACTACGAATCTTATTGGATATTACGCCGATAAGTCCATAGAATATGATTATGAAAATTGAAATAGAAAAAAGAAGAAATGAAAAAGAAAGAAATATATATATATATAAAAGGGAAAAAATAATAATTCAAATCCAATCGAGACTAGTTTTACATCGGTACGGATAGTTAAGAATTGTAACGTGAAAATCACGATGTGAGAGGAAGCCATATCAGATTTTTCCCGTGGATCTCGCTTGTAAAATTAATTGCCAACTAGTAACACAGAAAATGAGAAAGAAAGATAGATAGATAGATAAAGAGAGAGAATTTTTCTGTCTCTGAAATTGCGATTCTCCGAGGGAAGGATCTGTGCGCAATGAGATACCGGTGAATTTACATCGAAATTACATTCCGACGGTTTGTTCTTGTAATTTCCCATTCGTGGCTCTAACTGCTAATTGGAAGTGCATCGTGATCGCCTTTAATTTCATTATAAATAAACTATCATGCGATTACATCGAATGAATTTTGCGGAATGTCGAATTACATAGACATTTTCCTTTCTATCTATTACTTTTCTACTATCAAGAGAGATTTTAACCTGACAAATATATACATTCGAAAGTTTCAATGCGTTTTAAGATTATCGAACGATCCTCGCGTATAGGATCGATCGCGATAAAACGAAGAACGATTCGAGCAAGTACATATCCGTATAGATAGATAAAGAGAGATAGATAGAGAGAGTGAGAGAGAAAGAGAGAGACGTTAGTTCTTATTCCATTCCGTAAGACAGTTCGAAAGGAAGAAAGAAAGATTTCTCTATGCAACGATACTGTCGCAAATTGAAACGATGATTCAATTCGACGTAATATAGAAATTGCAGGACGTGCACACAGAGAGATTGTCTTAACGGCATTAGATATAACTAGGAGATAGCTAGTTACCTATCGCGGGGGCGCGATAACGAAGTTAGTTAGTTAAAATTTAGGACGAATCTGTTTAAAGTAGGTAATCATTGTTAGAAGCGGAGAGCGGAAAAGGAGGAGATAAAGTAATTCGTGTCAAGAACATGAGGGAGAAAGACGATTCGTTGTTATTCGAGCTTACTGTGAAGACGTTGTTTCAAATTAATTCGCGTAAAGTTAATACGTAGTGTGAGATACCTGTAAAAAAAAAAAAAATAAAAATATAAAAAAATAAAAAAATAAAAAAAGGAAAATAATCAAACGAAATGATATTTGTGAAACGACGCATAAAAATAATGTCTTATATATGAGATGAACATTTTATAGCGATTACGCGAGAGCCTTCTGTCGCAATTATACCAACGCCGATGATAATTACTCGTTCTTGTTGTAACTAAGAAAGAAAGAGAAAAAACCGAGAGAGAGAGAGAGAGAGAGAGAGAGAGAGAGAGAGAGAGAAAGAGAAAGACAAAGAAAGAGAACTAAAGAACAATTGCATGACTTTATCCATCTACATACATACATATATATTTCTTTCGTTAAATTCTTTTTTAGGCGTCCTTCGCACGTCGTTTTAATTGGTCGAACGAAAGGAAAGAAAGAGGTTAAAGTCTTTTCTCTTTAAAACGGACACATTGAAAATTATAGCGTTAATTAAATTTCTAAAAAGAATATAAAGAAAAAAAAAAATAAATAAATAAAAGAAGAGAAATAAAAAAGAAAAAGAAATGAAAAAGAAACAAAATAACGTATAAGAAAGTAACATATGATAAAAGTAAAATTCATCGAAGCTGTAAGTACTCGGTGTCGAAGGAACGATAGCAGGTGGAACGCATCCGGGTTTTCACGCGATAGTATAGGATAGACTGCTTTTCGTTCGAAGCAAGCAGGGAGGTACTAAAGAGAACTTCAAAGGCGATATACCAGCTTGATTTCGACAAGATATTTGTTTGAGTTGCAACACGGAGACGAAGGGGAGTAGAGAATTTTTAAGTGGAATTTTTCCTTATGCATGATACACGTACGCAAGTGAACGAATGAAAGCTCTTCCTTCGAACTTCTCTTTCTCTCTTTCTCTCTCTCTCTCTCTCTCTCTCTCTCTCTCTCTTTTTCTTGTAAAACATACGACGACGTCTTCTCCGAGTTTTGCTCTTATCTCACCATGGACAAAGCAAAGTGATGGCCTTTGACGTGTGTCCGAGTTTGTCGTACAGCTCTTTCTCATTTTCTTTTCTCATTTTTTTTTTCTTTCTTCTTCTTCTTTTCCTCTTCTTCCTTACTACCTACCATATACACGCACAACGCATATAGCACTAACACATCGTCTTTATTTATTTCCCGTCTTTGTCGAGGACAATGCGTTCCAGCGCGTATGTGTCAAGAGAAGGACAGAGACAACGGAGCAATGGCGCGCCCACGTAAACAGGAGTCGAAGAATAAATAGCCGGCATGTGATCGTTCGAGTAATACCTTCCCAGATTTTCTTTTTCCTTCTTTTTCTCTTTTTAGTTTTTGTTTTGCTTCTTGTAAATTTTTTTTTCTTTTCTTTTCTTTTCTTTTTTATTTATTTTATTTCATTCATCCTTTTCTTTTATTATTATTGTCCTTCACACACTTTATCTTTTATCTTTTACGCGTCCTTTTTTCCATTACCGAAAACATCACGTAAAAGGACTTTGCGGGATGATATTTGATTTTATTCGACATTCATGATATGCTTTCGAATAATAACAGATTTCATTCGTACAAACAGATATTTTGAATGTAGTCGTTTTCCAATGGAATTATTCGCAAATAAATTGCCATATCACGTCGTTTACAATCCACGTTCGTATTAAAAATTGTTATTATATGATATACATATATACATACATGCATACATACATACATATATATATATTTTTTTTTTTTAACGATTTTTAATTATAGCATTGTGCTGCGGTTATTATTGCAAATACAATACATAAAAGTAAATCAAAATAACTCGACCGTATTGTCAAAATTTGTTTTATGAAAGTGACAAGGATCGATCTCTGTTCCTGTTCTAAAAAAAAAGCAACTATTAATAACTTGAAGAAGGGAGGAAGTAGGTATCGAAATTAATCTTCGTTGTTTACTTTGACTATCTTTAGAAACAATGGCACGAGAAAACGACAGAGTGTATGAAGAAGAAGAAGAAGAAGAAGAAGAAGAAGAAGAAGAAGAAGAAGAAGAAGAAGAAGAAGAAGAAGAAAAGGAGGAGGAGGAGGAAGAAGAGGAAGAAGAAGAAGAAGAAGAAGAAGAGAAAAAGGAAGAATGAAGGAGATGGAAAAGAAGGAGAATAGAAAACGGAAATAAAGTTATGAATCGACAGTAAAGGAGGAGAAAAAGGAGGAGGAGAAGAAACGAGAAGGTCTCGGCAGGGTGCAGCCGAACGACCGGTTCGAAATCGGCTCGACGATTCCGGACAGGAAACGGGGCCTGGCTTCACGCTCAGTGCCCAGATCGTATCGATGAAAATTGCAATGGCCTCGACGTGCACGCTCTTGGAAACGTTCGAAATTTTGCGAAGGATCGTGCACTACTACGATCGTTTTTTTCTTTTGTTTTCGAAGAACGAAATGAAAAGTAATTTTCTTTTCTTTCCTTCTTTTTTTTTTTTATTAAAACTAGATGCTAACACGTAATAAAAATACGATAGCTTCGACGATTGAATACATTAATTTCGAAAAGGTAAATAAGTAACTTATGTGTCGTTTCGAACGTCGAACTTACATAATTACGAATTAGCATAATTCGCGTTCGAAGAAAGAAATAAAGTGAATAAAAGACGAGCGAGAGCAATCGACATTTTCCAAACAAGATACGTACGTACAGTGTGTCTCAGAATAACTCGGAAATATTTTTAAAGTGATTCCAATGCATTTAGACAATAAAAAAAAAAAAGAACAAACAAATTCATACAAACATACGTCTTATTTGATTCTGTTCTCGAGTTATAACGAATTTGATTTTCAATGACAAATCCTATCTGCTTATTTTTCTCACAAGGGATGTTCGAAACGACTTCCTCACATCTGAATATTTACAAACCCGCAGATGTCTTACCAATGATCGTCTTCGTTCTCTTCGTGTGTCCAGATGTTGCTCGAATTTACTGGAAACTTTTTTTTTCAATTCTTTCATGACGACACTACCGTCCGTCTAACGAAAGAATTATTAGGATACAAAATGCTCTACAGCTATATAAGATGTGCCAAAGTCATCCATAAAATATATCCCACTTATTCTGAGACACCTAGTATATACGGAGAGAAAAAGAGAGTTGCATTAGACCGAAGTGCAAAAGAAAGAAGATCCTCTTATTCATTTTCAAGAGAAAAGAATGATGGAAAGAAAGAGCGAGAGAGAGAGAGAGAGAGAAAGAGAGAGAGAGAGAGAGAGAGAGAGAGAGAGAGAGACAGACATACAGATAGACGGACAGAGAGAGTAGCTTTCATCCCTTTATTCGTGTATTTTATAACATGCACAACCCGTTTCTATTGAATCGCATATGTATTCCCCTAGCGGGGCAACCTTCTCTGTCATCCCTTCTCCCCTTTTATCCCCTATTGGTATAGTTCGCGTACGCGAACCCTCACGTAAAATACCTCTCTTCGTCGTTGCGCTCGTAATTTCGCTCCCTGTAGAATTTCGACCATCTCTACCAATATAGGCGCACGATCGTTCAATGCTACTTTAACGTATATGCTCGACTATATGCTATTCTATACATGTGTATATATATGCATATATATATATATATATGCGTGAGCGTGTTCGTTTAAGTAAGTATGTCTACGACCCTCGAGAGTATCGATCCGCGATAGCATTGTGGAAAAGGGATGCGCGCTGGAATAAGTAGCAGTCCCTGAATGTTGCCATTTTAGTCAACTGATATTTTCTCTAACGAAAGAGAGAAGCTTACCTTTTTTTTTCTTTCTTTTTTTTTTCTTCGAACGAACGAACGAACGAACGAACCGTACTCGAGAGAGACCAGCACCTTGATTCATACGCTTATCGGCACACCGTTAGAACATTTTCTTTTTCTTCCTTTTCTTTCTTTTTATCTTTTCTTTTCTTTTCCTTTCTTTCTTTCTTTCTTTCTTTCTTTCTTTCTTTCTTTCTTTATTTTCTTCGCGTTTATTTTTCTTTCTTTCTTCGACTTTGTTTCAAGCGCTAATAAATAACGATACCCATCGACGTTCAAACCAACAGTTAGCTAGACTAACTCCGTTTCTGCTGCAGCAACAATGACGATGCGCCACGTTTACGGTAAAGTTATCAAGATCGCTTCGCCAAAAAGAAAAGTCAAAAGCGCTTTCCGCTTCGGCTCGCGGCCTTCCCCCTCCCTCTCTAACTCCCTCCTTTTTTTACTCGGTAGGTACCCATTGAAACGTCAATTTACAAGGTGGAGGAAAGATTTTCTATGTTGGAAGATCTCGAACGGCGCGAACCGGAAGTAGCTGGAGAAAGCACGAACGTATGGACGAGAGAGAGAGAGAGAGAAAGAGAGAGAGAGAGAGAGAGAGAGAGAGAGAGAGAGAGAGAGAGAGAGAGAGACAGAGACAGAGAGTGACCCATTCAAACTGTCCATTTCACTGCATGCAAGCCTACAAATGCGGACAGGCTTTGTTTCTACTATTATTGAACTTTCTCCATTTCATGTAATTAACGATCCTTGAACGATCCGTCAAAAACAATAACAAAACCCATACAATTTGGAACCTTTAAATTAGCTGACTAATGATAATATAGCCTCATTATATAACAATATTGTACGATTATTAAATCTTTTATTTATGTATAATTGATTAACATACAATATCGAAGTCAATGAACGTTACAGAATTTGTAAGTACTTTACAAAATGATGTTTTATGAATGTTTATGACGTTTTAAAAATAGATTTTATTTTATTCTTTAAAAAGATCGTAAGTTCCTTCTTCTTTTTTTTTTTCTTTTTAATTTTTTTTTTTAATAAACACATTCGTCTAATACGATATATACCATTCAATAACGATATATACGTAAACTTTTATTTTCATTAATCCAATCGTTATTTAATCAATGACAACGTGAAGAAAGAAAAGACAAATGGAAATATATGAAATAGGTGCCCTATTTTCTTGTGTCCCTTATTTTCCCACCGCTCCTCTTCTTTTAAGGTCGTTATCGCCGAAGAGAGGAATGTTTTTTCCTTTTTTTTTCCCTTTTTATTATATATTCAGAAGCAGTTGCCGCGTGACCCTCGAGAGGCTTTAGTTACGCATGCGAAACCTTTGCCTGGTGCGGAAGGGTGCCTCCTGCGCTCGGGAGATTAAAACAGTGCAACGGGGTTGATGCACATGCATTATGCAGTTAAACGGAACGGGTAAATATAACCAACAACGACTATAGCAGCATTTGACCATCCGATAAGATTCGTTGTTTTACTTCATATAATGTTATACTAAATGGAAATAAATTGGATCATTTTCTTTTTAAAGAATTTTTGTTACGTGATCGGTTCCTCTCTGATATAATTATTTATTTTAGAAAATTTTAAATTTTTGGAAAAAAAAAGGAACAAAATAATGAAAATTGTGCACTCTCTTTCAGATCGACGTAAAAAGAAAAAAGTTACGTGCAAAGATCGTACGACAAAGATCAATAGTTCGAGTAAATGTAGGACTACAAACTTGTTCTTAATAAAAGATCAGAGCGGCTTAAACATCAAGTGAGTCGTGCATGATTACTATGTAAGTGAAGGTGTGATCATTGAAACGACCACGGCTATTCGAAGAATGAAATACGAAAAATAATAAATACGTATCTACGTACATATATACATACGCATATACAAAGATGTATACATGCATACATAAATATATATGTACATATATATATATATATTTATATATATATTTTTTTATTTCGAGTTTTATTGAAAAATAAGATTAAACAAAAAATAATTTAAATAAGAATTTTCTTTTTTCGATTAATAAAATTTTCAAAGTAAATTCGATTGATTTCATACGTGCTATGACATTTTTATACTTCGAAGACAATCGATCGGAGAGGAGAATGAAATAAATAGCAGCCGTGGTAAAGAAAAAATATCTCGCAACCGCAATGAATAATCGTAATCTCGACACATCGATCTCTACTTTCTTCGACGCGACGTCCCATGATAAAGCACTATTCTTCCAAGCGGCGACATTAACGTCGCACGACGTCACGCTTGGATAAGTTTAAAAATGAAAACATACTAAGGCCATGCGGAGTTTCGAAAGGTCAACGATCTACGAAAATCCTCGTATTATACGTATATACGAAACGCGCGTCGTTCGAAGGAAATATCAGTCTCGTTGAGCTAAACCAGCTAAGGAAAGCTTTCATTTCGTTGAACGACCAATACTGACAGCTTCCTGTGGCACTCCTAGTTCGTCCTCGTTCGAAATTGTTCGAGCCTAATTCCGCATTGATAAAAATAGTTCTGCAACGTAGAAAATAAACTGAGAACAATCGTTCAATACGGAACGTGTTACGTTTTGAAATACAAAATTGCACGTGATCTCGAGAAAAGAAAAGGGAGTAAAATAAAAAATACGAAAAACGATTTATACGACAATTGAAAATTATTGAGAATAAATTGAAAATAACGATTTATACAATAATTGAAAAAGTTATAACCGTGCGATTTAATTTTGTACATTTAAATAAAAATATCGAGCGATCTTATGTTTCTAAAAACAAAAAAAAAAAACAAAAAAAAGAAAAAAGAAAAAGAATACCTCAAAATATGATTTAATTAAATAAAAACGAGACCTCATTTTTCTAAGTATGAAAATGTAATAAATAAATGTTACAGTGAAAAAGGTTCAATTCTCTTTCTCGACACCATTTTCAAATGGAACAGGGTACGATAAAGAAGAAGTCATTCGTTCAATTCACATAGGGTCTGGAATTGATCTTTGCCAAGTAAAATCTCTCGTCGCACGTTTATATAGGAAGTAGGTATATCGATTATAGCAGTGAGCCGTTCGCGTAATGGCCCGTTTCGCGCTTAACTCGTACGTGACTCAATCGTTCGAGCGATTACGTTCGTACTTACAATATCAGAGACTCACTCTCGCCGGCAAAAGGTAAACTCGTCATCTTGGTTTAGCACGAAACACGAAGCGATAATTTTCGTGGCATTCCATCGATCGCCTTTACGCCGGTCATTCACCTTGCCTGCTCGATAATTATTATTAAATAGATTTATAACGAGCCGAACATTCGAATAGAGAAGTATCGATTGCAAGGCGAATAATTGGATAGTTAATGAGCTGCAATATTTCAAAAGTAAAAGGAAAAAGAAAAAATAAAAAGAAAATAATAAAGGCTTCGTAACGATTGATTATAAATGTATTTACGTCTATTTTAGTAAATTTCTTATCGGACTCTTTAAAATTGTCTGAGTAAATTGAACAATGGAATTTTTTAATTTTTTTTTTTTTTTTTTTTTTTTTTTTCTATAATTTTTCTTCGTATCGTTGAACCATCTATTTATTAATTATTTCAATGAACTTTTCTCATTTAATTATAAAATAAATAACGTAAAATTTGTTTTCGTACGATCGACTATACACAGATGATAAGTTCGTTCGTTTATGTATTATTTGCACTTACAATGAAGTTTCAATTTTGAAATTATTATTCTGATATCTTAGAAATCATTCAAAATTCATTTCTTTCCTATGCCACGACATGTTTACGAGGAAGATTCTTGAAAAGGATAAGCAGTCCAAGCAGAATTGTCGTCCGAGCGGCACGCTCGATCGCGTACCACGCCGAGAGTCACATGATTCGAATTCAAATGAACGTCAAAGCCGTTCATTCTTGCAGAAGAAGCCACGCTTAAAATTGCAACGGCTTCATCGCTCGCGTGAGAGAAACGCAAGAGGAATCGCATGTTCACTGACCGATTCCTTATTTTTCTTCGATCTCTCTTTCCACCTAACAAAATTTCATTTCAATTTACGTCGTACTTCCTCTGAAAGTTCACATACGTTCGTTGCATCCAAGTTTGTCCCATTAAAGGGATAGATCCTTTAGAAAGGGTCGATAAACTTTTTGTCTACCCGTCGATATAATTTTATCGTTCTCAAAATATCTAACGAAGATAACTGTTAATTGAAATTAATTAAAACTATCGAGAGAAAATTATATTATCGATTATAGACGAGCGCGCGTAAAATAATTAATTTTTTAAAAAGGAAGAAACGTACGCTCTTACATATTTACTCGATTCTTCTTTTCGGTAGATAAAAAAAAAAGGAAGAAAAGAAAGATAAGAAAAAAAAAAAAAAAAAAAAGAAAAAAAGAAAATATCTAACCAAAGTAAAATTATCCAGCTCGCGTTGTTATCGGTTAGATCAGCCGCTGTATCTTCTACGTCGCGGCAAGAGTACGAGTACGTGATGTTACGTTCGGACGCGTTGAACCTACGATTGCAAAACGTATGCGTTTCAGAGGCGGTTCTTCTCAGAAACTGCAGACGTTTGGTACGCTTGCTTGGCGATTATGCTGAAGTCTCTAGAACAAACGGGAATGAATAAGAAGGAGCACTTATAAAATAAGAGCCATTCGTGTTACACAATCCAATTAAACTTGGAATATGTTTATGCGAGGAATGCGATACCAAATGCGAACCGTTTATAAAAACATTTTGAGAACTTTGAGGTATCGTCGTAAAGACATTTCATGAAATATCATGCGTAGCTGAAATAACATTTCGTAAATTCGTTGATTAGAAAATAGATATCGGTATTAGATATTTCGACATTTTCGTTGAAATTATCCAAATGTTCGAAGATAAAGAATGTTTTCATTAGAATCATTTTCTGAATATCTTAATTTAATCGATCGTCCATGAGAAATTCGTATGTTGAAGCGAAATGTTAGAAGATACCGTGATACATTGTAGCTACTTAACGACCGACTTAACAGCCACCATTAACGCGATTAGGCCTGTTTGTCTTAACATGGTTACTCGGCTCAAGAGACGAACCGACCGAGTACGAAAATTTTAAAGAGCTTTCTCTTACGGAAAACATTGACAAAGTATAATATATACATTATAATCCTTTTTCTAAATTAATAATATTTGAAATAAATAGAGAAAAATATAATTTATTACGAGTGAGGGAAACTCAAGAAATCCACTTTCAAACGACCATTTTCATAAATATTAAATAATTATACAAACGAGAAACTCAATCTTTGCGAAGTAAACTGAATGAAATCTTAGAAATTTTTTCAAAGGCAAGTTTATTACGTACAGAATAATTTGAAACTAACCGTGAAACTGTAAATCTCTGTGGTAATAGGCGCATAGATATTCCTTCTATCGCCTTTCAATTTTCCCGGGAATCTCGCGTCTCCTCTGGCGACGGGCTCGGAGAGTAAAGCGCGAGTATCGATCCCGTAGGAACGGCGTATGCGCGCATCAACTCCCATCTCCTACCATTCTAACCCATCGCAATGCGAATAAACAAACGGCTAAATAAATAAACAAAGAAACGTAGTTCTCAATCCATCTTTATCCATCTCTCTTACTCAGAGACTTCTTTTTTTATATCGGAAAAAGGGGATTGAAAAGAAGGAAAAGAAGAAAATGAGAAAAGAAAAAAAAAAAGAAAAGAAAGGAAAAATATGGTGGACGCTTAATGTACAAAACCATTCAATTCGTTTTCTCGTTCACTGCAGATAAATGAAATCATTTCAAGCACGTGAAATATATATGTCGCGGAGAAACAGTTAAAAAATGAGAACAAACTTTAAGAAGCGTACCGCGATGAAAGCTTACAGTGAGCAAAGCGTACCGCTTTCCAAAACGGGTTCGAGATCAACGGGTAAGCTCTCGAAAGAGAAGGATGTGGAAGACGAAATGGACGAGTCTGGTAGGAGAGAAACTAATTCCGCACGCACAAAAGGACAGCAGTTTTCGTCCTCATGGCAACTGACGAGAGAACGACCGGTATGCTATAAAGAGAGATAAAAAAAAGAAGGAACATGAAGGGAAATAGAAAAATCAAGGAAAAGGGAATGAAAGTACCGAAGAAAATGTAATTAGGAATTAAGGATTAACAACTTATAACTTCGTTCGATTGTAATCGATATTATCATTCGTAATGATCATAGAATGATCGAGGGAAGTGAGAAAAGGAACGATAATTTTCGGGACGATGATAGAAATTGATAGTCTCGAAAAATGACATCTGTAGAACGATTCGTTTCGTCTATTCGACGATGCGTAAATATCGATCCTGACAAAGCCCATCGAGAGGAGCTATCCACTCTAATCTGTCAATTACAGTTCGCGTTACCGTAATGATCGGAAAAATGACGGAGATGCAGTAGACATGGCTTGATCAGATCTCATCGTAAAATAATTGCCCGTTTTATCGCCGTTTGTTTTTAAAGCGATAAAAATGTCAAGGAAAAGAACGAACGACGGAATATGGAGATATCTTCTTTACGTCGGTTTTACATTGACTACGTCGATTCGAGCTGTCGCGAAAAATCAATTCGTTCGACTATCGTTACTCCTCTCGTCTCGTTGTGCACAGCCAAGCTCCGAGGCGATTCTTTTTTTAAAAGAACGACCTGAGCCCGAACAATATGCCTTGGATTAGGCCAGTACCTGCTACTAACCGAAAATATACACATGTACGCGTTCGATATTCCAATCTCGGAAAAATACACACACATATATATGTATGTACATATATATATATATATATGTATGTACATATATATATATATGTATGTACATATATATATATATGTATGTACATATATATATATATATATATGTATGTACATATATAGGTATCTCTATGCAGACGTTATATTGTATAGAGAATATCGCCTCGAAGCAAGTATTACCTTTTATGAGAAATCGTGAACTGGGTTTTAAAATGATTCCTTTGGAATTAAATTGAATTTAATTATTTATACGTAACCACGTATACATGTTTGTAATATTGAGCTCGAGAGAATAATATAAAAGAAAAAGAGAAAAGGGTAAGTAATTCGAAGAACCTTTTTCTCCTTTTATGTCGTCTATGTAAATTGTAAATTAATTTTAAATAACTTTTCCAAGATCACTCAGACGCGACCATTAAAAATATTTCGAAATACGTCTGGAGCAAAGCATTGGACCACGAAATCGTTCGCGGCGCGGGCGGTCGAAAACGATTTGACAAACGACCACAGATACGCACCGGAAATCAATCTTCACGGTTGCATGCGAGTTCATGTCGTGTCGTCGTCGTCGTCGTCGTATATTTACGCGTGCCACGTACTCGGCATTGTCTGCACGTGTGTACGAAGAGGAATAATGGAAAACGCACTGAAGATCGAACCTTTTACGTAGCGCCGATTGTTTTTTACGATTACATCGACTTTCGTGCTAGGTATACAAAAAAGAGAAACCATGATAAAGAGAAAAAAATAGAGAGAGAGAGAGAGAGAGAGAGAGAGAGAGAGAGAGAGAGAGAGATAAGCCAATAGAGCAAGGTAATATACGTGCACGAGCTAATATGAAGTAACCATGAATATCCTAATAAAACATATCACTCAATTGAGTTTGAATTTCCTGTATTTTCCTCACAATATTTTCTGTATTTGCGTTTAACAATGAAAAAAAAAAAAAAAGAGAAAAAAGATGAAAACAAGAACTTCATTCGTTTAAACCATTCAACGTGAGAAAAGCAGGAAAATGCGATATATATATATGGTATATATACATACACATATATATATATATATACACATAACATGTGTAATTACTCTTAGTTCTTTATTCTACCGAGATTCGATCGTAACAAAATGCTTGTAATTTTTAATCGATGGGCACGTGTATTTCGCACTTCAATGAGCCGTGTAATACAGTATATGTCTAAGAAACAAGATTGGTGCGTAAGGACAGATAGAGAATGATAAAGATTGAGAAGATACAAATGGAGAGAAATGAAAATGAGGATATATGAAAGGGACAAAAAGTAAGGAAATAATTTTCAATTGTACGAATAAAATTAAAAACATGTCGATAATAAAGATTTTAATAAGAATAAAATAATATATCTCGTTACGATTTACATTTATGTATAATGATTTTCTGTCACAGTAGGAGAGGACGTTGTTCGGTCCACGAGCATAACGAAATACCCATAGTGCGTGTACCTGCGTCCGACGGACTAATGGAAAGCGCTAATTGGTTCGTTAATAATGATACGAAGGAGACCACAAGCTCATGGAGATACGGAAACCGAAGCGATATCGTGCTCCATCAACGTATTTCGATCGTCTCCTGCTCTGTCACAAGTGTGAGAGATAGAGATAGAGATAGAGATAGAAATAGATAGATAGATAGATAACGAGAGAGAGAGAGAGAGAGACAAAGAGAAAGAGAGAGAGAGAGAGAGAGAGTGAGAGTGAGAGAGCAGGAATGAATATTCGCTTGGTAGGAAGCGAGAGGATGCATTTAAGCATGATTAAGCCGAGCAATATCGAGTTTTCGGTTACAAAGGGAATTTCTCTGCCTCTATGGTTTACCTCTCTCCCTCTCTGTCATTTGCCTCCCCTCTATCGTCACGGCCATAGCTATCAGAGAGAGGGAGGGAGACAGTGGAGAAACCGCAATATTAATTAACGTTCAACGACGAAAAAGGCGCGGAGAAGTACCAGATTAAAGTCTCGACAATTCTCCGGTTGCGTTGACAATTTTTATTACCTTTTACATTGTCCTTTTTCTCTTTCTTTCTTTCATTCCTTCTCTTTTCTTTTTCTTCTTCCTTTTTGATCTTCTTTTTTTTTTTTTTTGTTTTTCTTTTTTCTGACACAATTCGACTATCTTTTTGTCCCCGCGAAATCATTGTAAAGTATTATATGTAAATTATATAAAATATTTTTTTATATTCGTAAATACGATACATGAGCTTATCGATTTTAATGCGTTGCGCATGTTAAACGACAATAAACAAGAATGCGTATCGTGCTTTACGAGCGTCGCTAATGGCCGATTACGTTGTTTGCCGCGTTCGCTTTCGCGTTTCACGCGTATCACGTATACGTTAGAGGGGACGTATATGTATGTACATATACATACATACGTCTATGTATAAATAATCGATACCAATCTAATAAGAACGGTAAAGAGAAAGGGTTACCTTTTCCAACTGGATTCACCGGGTTAGATCAATGATTTATATTTGTTTCCTCGGCTTCCACAACTCGACGAAGAAAAAATTATAAGTCGATTGATCGCCGACCGTTTGTCTTTTCCTATCTCCTTGGTGATCTCGGTTAATGACGTAAAGACGCGCGAGGGAGAAGAAGAAACTCGAGCCAGGGAAAGCGAGACGATCGCCACTTGACTTCCCGCGTAATTCAAAAGTACGAAGAAAGTGGGACTGTCGTACCGCAAGTAGAAAATTCGATCCGCTTGGCAGAGAAAAGAAAAAGAAGAACAAAAGAAAAAGAGAGGGAAAGAGAACAAGAGAAAGAGATAGATAGATAGAGAGAGAAAGAGAGAGAGAGAGAGAGAGAAAATTACAGTGATTAATCGGCACAGTCGGTTTTGTGTCGAAAATTAGATTCTTGACTATCTAATTTATGTGAATACGTTTTTCTAGTCATCTCTTATGTACCTATCTAAAACGGAAGTGAATACAATTTATCGACGAAGACTCGACGATTTGAAAAATCCAACACAAACCGGAACATATCTTCCTATCGAATATAATATTTCAAATTTCCAACGTGAAATATGAAAATGTTAATTTAACTTAAAGCGATTTTTCGTCAAGGAATAATATATGATATAAAATATAGGTATATTAGATAAATATAAGTAGGTCAAATATAAAATATAAACGTATTTTATTATTATATCGGTAATAGTTTTTTGCTTATTTGCATAATAAACTTTATGTATTTGCATAATAAACAATATTTTGACAAACTTTAATTAATGTATTTCTAAACAAATTCCTCTGTGTACATTCGATATATTGCCAAGGAATTCACTTACGTTATCAAAAATTCATGAATAATAAAAGTTCATTAACATCGAAAAGATTAATTTTAGAATCCATGTTAATTACACATTTTTTATTCATCTTGGTGAATACTATAAGGACGCTTTTTTTTAAATATCAGTTTTTTACCTGTCTATGCAGACACACACACACACACACACATACACACGAGCACACACCCCTACATATATATACATATATATCACAAAATATGAGTCATGTAAATGCTTCTTTGATATATAATTCAATCGTTTATAAAAAATGGATAAAATTGAGGATAAATTTGAAAATAACATTATAATACTCGAGATTGAAACTTTGATCTTTTGATCTTCGATATTTCAAAGGATCAAGGAGTGTAATGAAATGGAAGTAAAAGGAAGAGACGGGACATATAGTCTCATAGTGAATCCTCGAAATTTTCTGACTGGCGTTCTTCCTCAAAGATGAGAGACAAGCTTTTGGTTCGGTTAGATACGACTAAACTCGTAAAGCTAGGATCGTCGTCGAGATCGTCGTTCGACGAGGAACTACCGGAAATTCTCTTGAAATTCTCTACCGGACCAGTTACTCGCTTCTTGCCTCTCATCCGATGAAATCCAAAGCGAAGAGGAGAGAACACCAACACGATTCTCGCCTTCAAATTCTAACCAACTTCTCTTCGTTCGTATATGTCAATCCAAATTGTTTTCAACTTTGATCGAACATTTGGACCAATGTGGGACGTTCGTTGCCAAGAGTTTTCCACGTTGACATTGCTCTCATGTTTGATAACAATTCTATGAAATAATCAATAAAAACATTCATAATTTTCGAAGACGATAAAATATGAAAGTCCATATTGTAATGATACAAAATTTTTTTTTTCAATTTAAATATTTACTTAATAAAATTTACTTTAACTACTATAAAAATAGAGAAAACTCAGGCATTAATAATATATGCCTCGATGAATACATTAACTATCTCGATTCGAGTTTCAAAGCGTAGGCATGGGATATTAAAAAATGAACGAAAAAGGAAAAATCAAAAAAACGACTGATAGATACGATATAGATTAATTATTGAGAGAAAATATAATCCATGAACGAGTAGAACATGATACGCTTTTATTACCCGAACGATCTAATGTTTATACAATCTATCGAATAATTTCTCCGTATCGATCGTTCTCACATAAGCAAATCATGTTTCTTAAAGAACTTAACTATTGAAATGATTATACAATTTTCATTGGTTATCTTATCTAAACGATCGTATTTTGAAAAGAGAAAAAAAAATCAAGCTAATCTCGACAGGGTTACACGCAAGGCATACCTCGAGATTTGTAATTCGAGAGGGCTGCTAGAGTGTATCGAGCGACTCTCCCTCTTTCATTCTCTCTCTCTCTCTCTCTCTCTCTCTCTCTCTCTCTTTCTCTCTCGCTTCCTCCCTCTTAAACGCGTTGCATGCTCTCTCATAAACATACTCTCGAGGGGCCAGTGCGAGGAAAGGACGAAGACGAGGACTCACGCCTTTATTGCTCGCATTTATTATGAGCGTGTAAACACGTACACACGCAGCTAGGCATGGCTCTCAAACGACAACAATACGATCCTGTAATGCTTGCAATGCTCTAGTGTTCTCTTACACATCCCCCATCCTTTTCCTCTTTTCCTCTCCTCTACTCTTCTCTCGTTCATGCTACACTCAATCCACTTTCGATGCCACTTGAAAACGAAATTTCGAGATATCGAGTACGAGCCATCACTATCGAATCCTCTTCGTTGAAATAACGAACGTTACTACTTTCAAAATGTTACGAATCGTCTCTGAGCACAGCATTGATTTTTATCGTTCGCAGGAAATATAAAAAAAAAAAAGAGAGAGAGAGAGAGAAATGCCAGAGGAAAGTCCAATGGAAGGAGAAATTTCGTTGAAATCGCGCGCGAATTCCTTTCTTTCTTTCTTTCTTTTTTTTTTCATTTTATATTCTTTTCTTTCCCTTTTTGTTTTTTGTTTTATTTGTAATATTTAAGCACACGTACCACATACATGCTCGTCACGTTCTTTTCTCGAGAAAAATATTAACGCGAAATACGTTGCCGGGATAAAAGTCGTTCAAGGGAACGACTACTGCCTACTCTGTAGGAATAATTGTGCGAATATAAAACAGACAGACAGACAGAGAGAGAGAGAGAGAGAGAGAGAGAGAGAGAGAGACTAGAGAGGAGGAGGAAATAAAAAATTTACGAGGATATCCTTGCACGGAGGAATGATCGTTTTAATTCCGTTCAATTTTTTTGATGACATTTCGTTAAAATTTATAGAAGTTAAAGGAGATATGGTTTTAATATTTAAAAAAAAAAACGAACAAACGTCGAGCAAAATTCCTTTTCTCCTAAGAGCATAGGAATAAGTATTACGCGATTACACCACGACGAAATATTTGTCACGTCGAATAAAAGTCCATGTCAATTCGTTCTCTTCTTTCCGTGTGTTCAATTTCGCACGAACCGATTTAATGTACTTTTACGACGCTCATTTCCATCGACTTCCGGCGTGGGCGTACGTTGCGCGTCTTTTACGATCGGCCCTCATAAATCGAGGCTCAACGAGAGTAGGAAGGAAGGAGGAGGGTGGCGGGAGGGGGAAAAACCGAATTCGTTGCTGACATAAGTGCAATCACGTCGATTAAACGAGTTCGCGCCGTTAGTCTCTCTCGTCCACGAATAAAATGACTGACTACGTCTCGTCATAGGGCCGATTAAACGATTTCGTTTAATTACGCTCATTGTGTCCTCAACGCTGAGACCATAATAAAAAAGCTTCTCCGTTGTTGTCCAACTTTTTAAATCCTTTTTAAAATAGTTAATTAACCCGTGCACGCATTATCATTGATAAACGAATGAAATCGTCGAGACGACATTAATATATCCATCGAACCGTTAATTAGAAACAGAGATAATAAAAGATTTCATTTTGATCTGTCCAACCTGTGAAAATGTGAAAACGTGAAAAAAAAAAAAATTCAAATTATCTTTCGTTCGAACTATAAACTTTTATTACTACGCTCCAGATACATCCATACTCTGCGTATGGAATGGTATCGATATCGTTGAGAGTATCCGTGCGCGAAAACTCTCGACGCTAAAAATAAGATTGGTGTTATGCATACACTCTTGTCTTAAATGTTATTTGATACGAGAGTTGTATTTCCCTGGTTGTAACGTCAAGAGAAACGGCCTTGGAAGAACCTGGATGCTACTAAAGTACGAGACTCGAATCTCCTTGAAACTAAATTCCATCTTTACAGGACAAAAAGTATTTTGTCGTTGAAACGATTGATAAAGGTGTTGAAACTGAATAGAGGAAATACCATTTCTCTCTCTCTCTCTCTCTCTCTCTCTCTCTCGTTCTATCTCTATCTATCTATCCATCTATCTTTTTCTTCTCTCTTGATTTTTCGTAAGAAAAGAAAATATAGGTCGACGGAAGGAAAAGCTTTCCCATGGGAGAAGGATTGTTACGACGAAAGAACTGACAGAACCATTACAGGATGACAAACTTCACCGACACAAGCGAAGCACTCTTTGGCGCTTCAAAGATGACGTAACTCGCCGACTTAGGATCTTAACGGAAAGCAGAGAAAGACACAAAGTCCTAACGTTATATG
The DNA here is from genome assembly GCF_050613455.1 of Vespa mandarinia. NCBI lineage: Eukaryota > Metazoa > Arthropoda > Insecta > Hymenoptera > Vespidae > Vespa > Vespa mandarinia. The sequence continues at coordinate 5,252,317 of NC_140810.1, read as the reverse complement.
TCTAGTAAAAATCTTTTATCTACATATAGCAACGAGGTTGTTATCCAAAGATACGTATATTACCGTCCTTGACACCCTTCCTCTGTCTCTCTCTCTCTCTCTCTCTCTCTCTCTCTCTCTCTCTGTTCATTTTTTTCTCTTTCCTTCACATTCGTGACGTCTAAAAAATTTATAAATAGATCAATAGATTAATAACAGTTCAATTATCACTTTCGCTTTTATAAATTTGAATTAGATAATAATTGCGAATTAAATAAAATATAATGATGATTATATCATTATCTTTTCTTTGATATTTGTATGTATCATTGTGCAGCTCACAGGTTAATCTTCGGAATATCAGATGAGACTTTACGTCTTACGTTCTTTCTTTCTCTCCTTTCGAATACTTTAATCCCTGCTAGAGCGTGACTCATCAAACTCATAATCCATCGTCCACGAACACCCATTCGTAGTCACGATCACCACGATATTTCTAATAATGTTTCGAGCACGCGTTACGTTGAACACGCCTACGATCTTCCCTTCTCCTTGATTCCCCGTTCCTCTACTTTTGTCATACTCAAAGTCCGATCCTAACCATGATCGTTTCATTTACGATCGAGAAAGATATTGCCTTTTTCATCATTCGTCATATTATATAGAATGTTGTTCGTAGAAATATTCTCGAGGTCATGGATTATGTCGCATGATTTTTCCATTAGATTATTATGAATAGGGAAGGAGGTTGAGAGAAAGAGAGAGAGAGAGAGAGAGAGAAAAAGAGAGAAAGAGAGAGTTAAAAAAAATATTCGTCCTCATTTCCGTCCTTTTGTTTTCGTATCGTTCATTTGCATAGAGATGCGTACGCTCACTTGATTTACACGTATCGTTCATTTGATATTCAAGGTATCTACTGTCCGTATCAACGATCACACGTGATACATACAAATCGTATTACATACTCGTGTAAAACATTTCCATTGGATTATCGTAACTTGAATGATCACGTTTCCCCAACGGAACGATCGAATTTTGGTCGAATTCGAGAAGGAACTTCATACGAGAAATCTCACAGAATGAGGGAAAGAAAATCGTTGGAAAACTCGATTCAAGTGAACGAGTTTCACCTCTTTTTTTACTTGACAATGCGATCGTCTGTCGAACACGATAATAAATTGTGGAAAGAAGACGCACAACGGATATCGGAAGGAAGAGAAAATTTCTATTACTTTCGCATCGACGCATGACATCCAGGAACGCCTTTCACGGCTTTTCCGTTCGATGAATCATAACCTTGAAGAGGGGTGGAAAAGAGCACATCATAGCAAATGGAAGACGGTAACGCGTTCATTCGCGTGTTTGCAAACGTATAGAGGATTGTACGATAGCGAGGAACCCCTCTCTATGGATATTCACGGAGGGGTTCTAGGGGTGGCTGAAAACCGACCCTTCCTTTACTATTTCTGTCTGTCTGTCTGTCTGTCTGTCTCTTTCTTTCTCTTTCTGTCTTTCTTACGTTATGTCTCGTGATGCTTAATACTTATTCTTAAATGAAAAATTACGATTTTATCAGATCGATAATCTACAATTACATAATATAATTAGTATTACTTCGATGTAATCTATTTCACTAAAAGTAAACCGTTACTATTCATTATTATGTTGCTTCACTTTAAATCGTATTTTATTATTCGGATTTTGATTTTATTTCAATACATAGATTTGATATACCTTGTTAAGTTATTATTTTATTTCGTATTATTTAAAATTTATAAGACATTGTTCTGAAAAGAATAAATCTTTTTTCTTTCTTTTCTTTTCAAGTTTAATAAAAATTCGATTAAATACATTCATTTGTGTTAGTGATGTCGGACGAAAGAATCGATAAATGAGAAGCTTATGATGTCACGTTCATCCGAAAGTAAGAAAGCTCTTTACGATCCAGTGTGTGACAGAAAATATGATGAAAATAATAGTAAATCGTTGCCAAAATTCTTTTTTTTTTCTTTCTTTCTTTTTTTTTTTTTTTTGCAAGATAAAATAATCATGCGAGGAAGGGACTACGCGAAAAAGTTCATATCATTTTAATCATTAAAAATCCTTTTAAATCGTGTCAACGTTCACCCGTTTAAATTTATCGTGTCTCGTCGACGTTCGTGATAAATTTATCGTTCCTCGGGACATCGGAGAAGATCGTGTACATTTCTTAAGTTTCTTCGTTACCTTCAAGCCTTCCTATGAACGTGTCATACGATATCCACTGAGAAATATTATCGATGAAGCTTTGTTCCTTTAAAGAGACGTAAAAAGAAAATTAAACGTTGCAAAATATTTTATTAACATCCTAATTCTTTCTTTAACTAGATAGAACACACGTAACATATAACAAATACACGCACACAACTTGCAAAAAGTTTATCGTTAAAAATAAAAAAAATAAAAAAAACTATTGATGATCTATCTATACGTAATATTATATTTCTGAATAATATATCGAATAATCGGGAAAACAAAAAGAGAAAAAAAGAAAAAAAAAAAAGAAAGAATCAAAATATGTTTGCTTTCTCAAGCGTTTTTATCAAGAAAATGGATTCGTTTAAAGCGAATATAAACGACGAGAATCAAAACGTCGAACAAATGAAAATCTTAGAAGGATTCTTTTAAAGGAAGAGTAGATCGTACTTCCTTTTCCCTTCAAGTAAGGTACTAACCTCGTAAATCGATCCACTCGTCTTTAGCGAACCTTCGAAAGTATCGTTCATCGAGAAACAGGAAAGAGCCTGAGTGGCAACCGCAAGCCCGTCAAACGTCTATCACGAACGGGCAAACGAACGGGAAAGCGTGCTGTGCTTTGCTGTGCAAAGAAAAAGAAAAAAAAAAGGAAAAAAAAAGAAAGAAAGAAAAGGAAAAAGAAAAAAAAAACAGTAGCAAGGAAACCGTACAAGGTTGCAATCGGACGTACCCCGTAGTCTCATAGAAGTGGAAACTTGGAAATCGAGGATTTATGCGTTTCTCCAATGGAAAGAAGTCGCGGAGCAACAGGTCACGAGTGTGCTACCATTCGTATGTATACGTATATTTCGCTGTCTTGCTTTACCAGGGATTAGAGTGGCGCCGGCGATTATACCGTAGCGATGCTTCGACAAAGTCACGACGAAGGAACGAGTCTAGAGTTAATGTAAAAAGAACAAGTTGTTAACCCTGTCCAGCAGGTAGGTAAATAGATAGATAGAAAATCAACACGCGAGAATAAATAAATTAGAAAAACAAATCAAAAAATCTATGAACTAACTTATGAATTAAATGATATAAAGTCATTGTCAAGAGAAAAAAAAAAAAGGAAAGAAAAAAAATACAATTTCGATTAGAAGGATACTTTAGGATGTAGTTGAAAGTGAAAAAAGATATGAAGGAACACATATGATGATGTTAAACGGATAAGAGCAAGTATGAAGTATCTTTATTTATTCATTTTGAACTTAAATAAGTAGCCGAAAGAATAAGGAGAACGTAATATCTCGTCTAAGGAAAATTGTTGAAGAAGAAAACGATTGTCAATTCAGATATATCTCCGCTTTCATTTTATTTTTACGAATTTAAATCCGAAGAGAGAGAGAGAGAGAGAGAGTACAAGAAAAAAAAAAGAAGATCCTTAAACTCGTTGACTTCCAGTGAAATCGTGCTACTTGCATTTCACTCGACAAAAATACGGATCTGACAAGAAGGGGGATGTGATTTTTAGGAGTAGAAAAAGAAAAAGGATTCCGAAGAAATTCGATCCACTCTCTTTCTCTCTCACTCTCTCTCTCTCTCTCTCTCTCGTTTTTCTTCAATACGAATGAATCCTTTCGGAAACGAGATCGAATCTTTCTTTCCTGTCTTTGAAAATACTACGAAAGGATTCAATCTCTTCGAGAACCAAATCGTTCAATGCACCACCTTCGGCGTCGTGACTAACATTCGAAATTACTTTCATAGGTAGTAAGCTTCTTCTTTTGGATACCTTTGAATTCCGCATACGCGAGAAAAGAGAAATTGCAAAAGCACGATATGGATTACGATTCAAAAGAGATAGATAGGTGATAGGATGGGATGAAGGGGTGAAGGTTGAGAGGGATGTAATAAGAGGAAAAAAGAAAGAAATAAGGTGCATGCATTCGAGGATAAAAATTGGATTTCTGACTTCGTCTTATTCGACATCAATGGCCATCCAATCCCGATACATTCTATTGTCTTGCATTTTTCCTCTCTAAAGTCCGAACGTGGAACAACGAACTCACTGACTATGTGCTATTTCAACGAAACAAGAAGAGGATCGATGGAGATGTCACTAGCACATGGTAACTCCGATACAGGTAATAGAAATCATCCCTGAATTGACCATCACTCTCATTCACCGTTCATCTTTTCCTATTTTCCTCCCTTCCACTGTCGAATCAACCCGGCACACTCTTCATATTCGTTTTAATATCAATGACGGAAAAGAAATTGTCGTGTACAATATATTCATCCATTTCCTACGTAGTATCAATGATTCCGGCAAAATGAAACGAGACGAAATGAATGTGTACCAGAAGATTTGATCCTGATCGCGATTAAACTTTCGAATATGTCCATGGAAAATAATAGACGTGTTCATAGTATTTATATACTTATACCTTTTATCTATATCTTACCTGCGCACGTATATGCATGTATATGTAAGTATATATATATATATATATATATATATATATATATATATAAACGTCTATACTCACTATCTTTTGAATTTTTTGTACTGATGATGTGCAAAAATTTGTTTACTTAAACTTCTCTCTTTTTCTTTCTTTCCT
>NC_140810.1:5217500-5242500 GCF_050613455.1 Vespa mandarinia | reverse complement strand
TCGCCAAGATTGACTTTAACAATGCAGACCCATCTTGAAGACGCCCGCTACGACGACCATGACGACTGCTTTTCCCTCGTTAAATATTTCATCACGTCGTCATCTTGGAATACGTTAAGAGAATTTTTCAGCTTTCAACTATATGCACGATCATAGAATTTATGTTCTATCAATGAAATATTTCGGTCGTTAAAATTACGTCGTTAAGATTATTATTTTATTTCTATAAATGAGATTATATTAAATCGTTAGATACGAAATATTCGATTTTTATAATACGAATGTAATATGAATAAAATTATTCGTGACAATTTGATGTCGATTATGCGAATTTATACTTTTATATAGATAATATCTAAAAAGAGAGAATAAAGAAAAAAAAAAAAGAAAACGTTTAATTAATAAGATAGGAAATTACGTAAATATTTATCGGCGTAATATGATCAGACAGATGAGTAATTAATTTTTATATTTAAAAGTGCTCCCCTATTATATTGTATACCACAAAAGCTATTATTATTTTCTCTTCGAAGTTGAAAACGATAATCGCGCAAGTCGTCATCTTTCTCGATAAAAAATTGAAAGCTCGACGATGCACAATTTTCCGGAAGTCACTTAGCTGCAGCCGGAAGCTTCTCTCGAGAATGTTCGCCAGTTACTTCGTACATTTCCATCCCGGTTGCATTAACCAGTCCGACTATTCGTTTCCTGGTTGGCGATGTAACGACCTAGTACGCTCGAAGGGTAGATGAAAATCCTGTCGACACGATTCGAACTTTCCTACATTCGTCATAAATGAATCTTTTTGGCAGATAAGAGATAACGACCAACATCAATCGCGATCTACGTTTATTTCGGATAACTCTGAATCGCTTCAACGAAGAAGTGAATTTTAACTAGTCCATTCACTAGTAGTTATATATGTACATAAATCTCTATCTTAAAATCTGAAAAAATTCAGATATCTCAAAGATATATTTTTATTTCGTGTAAAATAAAACTATTCGTAATTTTATAAGTCAAAGTAGCATAGCCGGTTAAATAAAACGAGATTAATCTTTAAAAAAAAAGTCCCGGTCAAATTTATATCAACGTTATAAATACTTGATTTTGCTATTATTGTAATTAATGTATATCAATTTCAATGAAAAATAAACATACATACACACACACACACACACACACACACACACATGTTAATAACGTTACTTGATTTCACCTCATCCCCTATTCTTTTTCTTTTCGATCGATATATCGGCGTATCTGTAATACTTATTCAAGATATCTCGTAGCTTCGTCAGAAATCCGATAATCTGTATTTGCATCGTCGAATCAACTCTGAGGTTCTTCGAGAGATCGATTTACGGATGAACGAGCACGGTCCCGAGGTAGCTTTCACTATTAGACGAGGACAACAACAACAACGAGGACCCTATCTCGCTTACATATATCTTGGATGTAAAAAATGAAAAGCCGGTTAGTCGTTCAGTGGCAAGCGATGTACGGACTTCCGGTTGCTGGACAGACCAACGCGTATTTGCGTCCGGTCTTTTCGCATAAAGCCATAAACGATGGTGTCGATGCTCGACGGCTTCTTGAATATACTGGATAACGTCTTTTGTATGCGAGTCCACGATATCACCTCTTACCACTGTCCTCACATTCCAAGTTCGTACATATGTACAACCCTTTTCGTACACTCCGTAGACTATATGCGAGCACCGAAGTAGAGATATAATCTTATAGTGTCTAGGACGGCTCGCATTGTCGTGTATGCATTTACTATGGCACAATAACTTTGCAAACAGGAATGTTCTTGGTATGGTAGCTACGTATATGCTTATATTCGTACTCTCTTTTGTTGGTATTTCTAGACAGGAAAATAGAGAGAAAGAGAGAGAGAGAGAGAGAGAGAGAGAGAGAGAGAGAAAGGAATGGTCAGAAAAGGAGATAAAGGAAGAGAAAAACATTCGGAAATTCGTATTTCTGCTAGAAAACGAGGAAACTCGAAGACAGACTCGACAGAGTTCGAAACAGATGTCTTCCTCTACCGAATTTCACTGTAATTTTCTTCTCCTCTGTTTTCGTGTATCTCACTGCTTCTTCTCGCTATCTATCTCTATCTATATATCTCTCTATTTCTACCTATCTATCTATCTTTCTATCTATCCATCTATCTGCCTCTCTATTCATCTCTATCTATCTATCTACCTATCTATCTATCTATCCATCTATCTCTGATTAGAAATCAATAATACTTGGCTCAATTGCAACTCAAACGAAATTACTTCATCCTTAACTGGTTCGAAAGCACGATCGATTGGTAATCAGTAGAAATTGCGCCATCGTTTTTTTTTTTACTTTTTATATCTTCTTTCTCCTTTTGTACTACTTTGATAAAAGCTTACATTCGTTATTAATACTTTATATTTATTTTCTTTTATATTTATTAACGTCTTAGAAGCGAATATATTGAACTCAAGAACCTATTTCAAATCGATCAGCAGATTTGACGTTTGAAAAATTTTGAAAAGAAGTATACCATATATGTTGATCTTTCAAAGTAAAAGAAACAAAATGGAAGGAAGGAAGAGAGGAAGTAAAAGAAAATGAGTGGCGAGCCATCGAGATCCATCCTTATCTAGCCAGCCAAACTGGTTGAAAACCAGTTCGTTATGGCACTGACGATCGGCCTCGCTCACACACACACACACACACACACACACATATATATATATGAGAGGTATGTATATCGAACGATGCGTGCGAGCGTGTGCTCGGTAAAGGATAATTCGTATGTCTATACGCGATACGCTATCCCAGATTCTCAGATCTAGTTATTCGTCGTTTGCGATCGAAGAAATTCAGAATAAGAAAAAGAGAGAGATAGAACATTAAGGAGGCAAAGAGATCGGTCAGTTAAAAACCGGTAGTTCGTTTGGTCGTTCACTTCGTGTACTACGTAATATGACGCCAGACACTTGGTTGACGATACAAAAACATTATGTACACGACGAACGTACGAACAAGGAGTGATGCACGCGATCGTACACGCAAAAGGCATCTTTACGTCATGGCCAACGGGTTTATCTTTTTGTTTGTTCTTTCTTTTTTTTTTTTTTCTTTTTCTTTTTCTTTTTTTTTCTTTTTTTTTTTGCTACGTTACATCTATTCGAAAAAAATACTTCCAAAATTGTTCCAAGATTTTCAATATAGCAGATAGTAAAAATATTATATTTCAGTAAAATTAACAAGTTAATGACTTTCTTATATATCCCTCATATCAATTATTATTATTAAATTATATATATATATATAGATAGATAGATAGATAGATAGATAGATAGATAGATATTTACTTTCCATATATATATACACATATATTACTTTGAAAATAAAATGCAATGCGAAAAGTTTTATAATTAAGAATGCTTACGACACTTAAAAGTTGAATACATATTGACGCCGCTTAACTAGCTCATTTTTAATATGTGTGACTAGCGGACTGGACTCTTACGTAATTCGCAGTTTCGTACTCGTATGGAACCACTTTCCCCTAGGTCAAGTCTGCCCACGTTTGTTTTTCTCAAAGTTAACAACCCTCGCAATTAGTTTGTTCAACCTTCTATCGATGAACATCATTCAATACCGTACTTAAGTATCCTAAATACTGTTATATAAGAGAACAGAGAGAGAGAGAGAGAGAGAGAGAGAAAAAAACAGAGAGAAGGAAAAAAAAAGCATAAAAGAAGGATGTTCATCGATCGAAAGATTACTCTTCCGTACTCGTCTAATAGCAATTTTCTCGGGCAACGAAGGAACATTTTGCAACGGTAAATCTTAATTGTTAGAAACGTTCGTTCTTCCGTCCTACGCGCAATTCGGTTTTGCTCGATACGCATGTCTGTATTTATATACATAGATACGCGTATATATATATATATATATATATATATACACGTATATAGATATCTTTGTATAGTTTATATGTACCTAATGTGTGGTAAAAAAAAGAAGAAAAAGAAAAAGAAAAAGAAAAAAAAAATATTAAGTACCGTTTGTTTCTCTGTTCGTAGAATTGACGACGTACTCCCACACGTATGTACATGAAAAGAGAACGTTGATCCTTGACAATGAACTATTTTACGGGTTTAGTTCATCAAACTTATTTCATATATATCTGAATGTATGTACATGAGCACCTAGAATTAAAATTATAATTAAAAAGGACAAATATCGTCTGATAATAAAATGAAGTAATATTAAAAAAAAAAAAAAGAAAAAAAGGAAGAAAAAAAACAAGAGAAGAAAAAGAAAGTGAGAAAGAAAAGAAAAAAAAGAAAAAAAGAAAAGAAAGGATCGTGTCCGAAGGAAAAATTTCTCCGATAGAATTTCTCTATTCTAAAATCGATCTTGGTATTTTAAAGCGATAACGTTAGCGTACTCGAAGCGACCGGAGGCTCCAAAGCAAAAGGAACTACTAGAGAGAACTTAATCATGAATGACGCGAGTCAATACGTATGCACCTCGAACGATACGAGCTCGGCGCGCTTCTACGTGTCGTAAATAAAGAAAACGTCGGCCTCGAGACGAGCGTACGAGTTTGTCGTCGAAAGAGAGAGAGAAAGAAAGGGTGAAAGAAGGGAAGGAAGAGAAAGAGGGAAAAAAGAGAGAGAGAAAAGACTTCCATTCGATCGAGGATCGTGAGAGCGAAAGTTCAAAACCGCCGATGTATCGAGTATATTGCTGAAGAAAATAAATCACAATGATGGCTTTCGAAAGCACGAGATGTACGACAAGGAACGTTGCTGAAAACTCAGGTTTGCAAAGTCGAGTTAGAGGGTACTTACGTATATATGCATGTATATGTATGTGGAAAAGCGAGAGCATGAAACGTTTGAATGCAGAAAATATGAGAACAGAAGAGACGCAGAGAAAAAGAGAGAAAGAGAGAGAGAAAGAGAGGGAGGGAGGGAGGGAGGAAGGGAGATGAGAAGCTACGGAATTACATAATAGTTGGCACAGTCTCTTACGGACAACGCTTGCTTATTCATGCACAGAGCTGTCTGTACGTGTGTCGTGCGTATTTGTGCGCGAGTTGCAAGGCGACAAGGAACATAAAGGTTTCTTCACATATGCCGAATACAATATAGTTATTTTTAAATACACTTGTCCTCCCTATCTATTTATCTATCGTTAGAACGTGATATAACATTATTTTACGATCTTAGATGTATGATCTTTTTTATAGGAAAAAAAAAAAAAAATAATAATAATAATAATAATAATAAAATAAAATAAAATAAATAAATCAAAATATACGATAACAAATAAAAATTAAAAATATCAATAGGACACACGATACGAACGTAATTACATATTCATGGATGTACTAAGAGATGTGAGAACGAAGAGGGTCTCGCACCTGCACGCAAACCTTTACGCAAAAACTCCCGTAGGCAGGTACAGAGATTCGTTTTGCAGCGCAAACCGCAGAAACAAATGGACGGATAGCGTATGGACGGAAAGCCGAGCATTTAGACGCGTGAGACCGAGAGAAGACCAACCAGGAGTATTCCGATATGTATCCGCGAGAATTGTGACGGCCTTGAAAATACATCACTATTTGATTAATTCATCTACCCTTTTTGTCCTTTTCTTTCCTCTTTTTTTATATTTTACATATTCCTACAATATATCTCGTTACTTTTCATTTTTCACAAGTTTCTATTTTCCATTTCGTCGAACGTAGATATTCACAAAGTATTTCGATATTAAATATATACTCGAATATCGAATTCTAATAAAAGACGTAAATTTTTTAAAAAAGGAACGAAAAAGAAGAATGGAATATCGGAAAACAGAATAAGTTAGCTTTTATATTACAAAGTTATGAAAGACGAGAATGGTTGGGAATTAATTATAAGTAATCGATAATAATCAAACCTAGAGATTAGAAATGGCGAAGTACAGCAGGGCAAAGTGATCGATATAAATAATTTCATCTTTCTCAAGCGCTTCGAAAGCTCTCTTGCATGATCGTTACGTTATCTACAAAAGGCTAAGATCGGCCAATCGGTTCCTCCCTCGATATATTTAAATATACCTATCACAAACCCCATATGCCTGGCCTTGTCTAATAATAAAAAAAAAGTACAGACCGTTATTAATTCGAGTAAAGATATATAAAGGTATAAGAGACTCGTAAAATCTTTTGTTCGCTTAATTCACTTGAAATGCGAAAAGTTCGAAAAATAACCGCAAAGCGCAAAGTAAAAAACTTTGAAGGAGCTACTTTGGCATTTGAAACTCGAACGATAACGAGGAAGTAGTCTTCTAGCTATAGGCATGATATAACAGCAACTTGTAAACCAACGACGTTACGAAAATAGAAGAGGCTTTCGCTCCCGTTAACACAAGATCCCTACTCCCCACTATATTTTGGCAAAGCCAATAGCCAGATACTCTAGAAAAAGGAGCTTTTTAACGCCAACAAGAGAACCGTCCGTACTCAAGATCCATTCTTTTCTCCGAACTCCCTTTCTACTTTCTTTCGTCTGGAGCATGAAAGCTCTTAAAAGGGACCGTATTCGGTTTCTCAATTAAATAATTCGACTTCGGCTATAAGTGCTCGGCGAAGATCTCGAATCGCATTTTCGAGGCCACATTTTATGTTTCTCCCTTTCTGCAATCGTAGACATCGGGTAAACTAGGGGTAAAATTCGTTACACATTTCCTCGTTCATTTTAATGGATAATATTGTAGATATTGGAAATATATCTCCTAATACATTCGATATATCTATTCATTATTCCTCATGATTATTCTATCTCGCAATGGAAACATTGAAACGTTATTAAAACATCGAAATGTTGTTAATAAGGATTCAAACACGAAATTTTGAAGTGAATTGCGCTTCTCTGCAATCTCAATGGGGGATGAAACTCCTAGGTTAGGTACATAATATATGTGCGTATATATATATTTATATATATATATATATATGTATGTATGTATGTATGTTTGTGTATTTATGTATCTACTCTGTAGTGGAAACTACCAAGGATTATCTTCCATGTTCGGCATGAGAACGCACAATGTACGAGCGGCGCTCGATATCTCCTGTTCAGGAACGTACCTAGCGACAGTTCAGTACCCTCCATAAAGAGAAAGGAATACCGTGTACCGTATACATTAATTTTGGATGCTGGCCAAAAGTTTCGAGATTGTTGGCCAACCCCGAGGCTTTTATCTTTGGCCATACACAACCATCGACCGATTAAATCGATTTTACGACAATTTCGACGACTCGATCGCACTTCCCCTTAACAATAGAAAATAAAATCTTTCTATTTCAAAGGAGAATATAAAAATTTTCACTTTTGATTATTTAAAGAAAAGATCGGACGAATTAATTTTTTTCATTTTACTTTTTCCATTAAATATTACTACCATAATATCGCAGACGAGATTTTAATTCATACAATCTTCCTAACTTCATTCTGAAGCGAGACGAGAAACTTTACGAATGGAAAGATCATTCTCGTATTATACCTGAAAAAAAGTCAAAGAGAGAGAGAAAGAGAGAGAGAGAGAGAGAGAAGGATCGTAACTTTTAACGAAGCTCAGGTAGAGAGAAAGAGGTTGAAAATTCGGGCCACGACAGGTTTTTCAAGGTAAGAGACGGTTCAGAAAGCGAGTGGAGAGAAACTGAGGGTTAGAAGAAGAGAGAGGAAATTTCCTGCATAGTAGAAAAAAAGGAGACATGAGAGACGTCATAAAACAAAGAACCTTGCTCTGACCTGGCCGCTCTCTCGTGGTAATTGACCAATTTCCTCGTTTTTTCTCTCTCTCTATCTCTCTCTCTCTTATATTCTTTTTTCTCTATACCCATGTTCTTCTGATACTAAGCTAAACTTAAACACAAGCTGGTCCTGTTATCCTCGTTGATATGTCGCCTAGATTTTTTTAATGAGATTCTATGAAAAAGATCACAGGATATTCTTAAATAACCCTTTCAACTAGAAAGAAAAAAGAATACGAAGGAATATACGAAGTTTAATAAAGTATTGTTCGTGTTTTGATTCACATCTTGATCAATAAGAATGAAGCAGACCTTCACTTACTGATTGCTCTAAATTTCTATTCCTGTGACTATGTCATAGCAATCGTACCGAGAGCTTCCGCATTACTTAAACGACTGTTTATGGACAGCTTTTATGATTCTCCAGTTAGAACGCTCTCAAAGAACGGAATAATGGGTCGCATTAATGCATCGTACTTTTACGCCGACGTACTGCTATGCTTAGTTGCATCGACCGATTTCGTAATGCTTCCCAAAACGATTCTACATTTATGCAAGAAAACGAGCGTACCACAAGTCGTAAACGATTTGATTATCATCCGTAAGAATCGCATTGATTCTTATTATAAATCACAGAATTACTAAAGTAAGATAAGATCGTTGTTAGATCATTTGAAATTCTGTTAAAATGAAAATAACGATTATTAAGCAGTCGTCAATTTAATAATAAACTTATTTATAATGATAAAATGTTATACATTCGACCGTTTTATTTAATAACAGAAACGTACGGAACAGAAATTAATACAAAGAGAAATAACGAACCGACGATATTTAACGTGACTTGTAAAAAAGATAATACAAAGAAGAGGGGAGAAAAAAAAAGTAAAAGAGAAAAGAAAAATAAAATGTGAAAATACTGAAATTGACGCATCTCTTGACTACCAGGAATATGAATGAAAGAAAAAAGATTTAAATAAATATTCTAGGTTATGAAAACGTGAATTTTTAACGAACGAAACGTGTTTACATAATCGACGCATTATATTCGATACGCGAAATACCTGTATAATGCGTGTACAATCTCCGGTAGTTGAAAAAAAAAAAACGAAAAGAAATGGAATAAAATAAAAACGTTGAAAGGAAAAAAAAGAAAAGAAAAGAAAAAAAAAATTAAAAATAAAAAATTCTCTACGAACATCGAAATGACCCTTTAATCTGATTTACAACAAGCAATGTCGTTGTAAAGAAGGGTCGATTCTTTTCATGATTCCATGCTTACGGAGCATATATAGTTGGTGTTTTTACACGAACGTAGACACGCGAGAGAAATATATACGTAGGCGAGTTCTGCCTTTTTATTTTTTTCACGTATAAACGTAATAAATGGCATTGCATAATCTGTGTAAGCCTTCTACCGCGTCCACCAACGCTTCGAGATCATATAGAACCATTTCCAAAGGCGTTTCGACCGTGTAAAGACGTAAAACGCGTCTTAAACGAGACTATGTTATTCTAGAAAATTGAAAGTTAAAATCTTAATGAAACTTCTAGAGAGTTGTTGGTGAATCTGTAAAAGTGTTGAATTTAAAATGAGAAAATCTGAAATTTTCGTAATTAAGATAAAATTGTAATTGCACAGTCCCATAAATATTCTACGAAATTCCGCTTCGTAAAGCATGAATATATTGCAATTAGAGAAATAGAGATACCTAGAGAGAGGGAGAGAGAGAGAGAGAAAGAGAGAGAGAGAGAGAGAGAGAGAGAGAGAGAAAGAGAAAGAGAGTGTATGTATGAGGAAGAGAGAGAGAGAGAGAGAGACTTTAGACGCATCCGAAGAAATTTATACAAATACAATCGGAAGTACTATAACGACATCGGTTGCATTTATACTATATTGTACTAATATTACTAATATTTATAAAATAATGATTGTACGTGCTTGAATAAGAACAAAGTGAATATATAATACCGAGTTCTCCGACGTTTCAGATTATTTCCACTTTACTTATTTCCTTTGTTACGTCTGCTAACACGACCACCCATGCACCCTTGCGTCGGCTTGTTCGAGAACAAACTAAACTCGTTAAACAAATACTTCGACGCTCGTTCGTTAATCGTATACGCCCTCGATGGGGAAAAAAAAGAGAGAGAGAGAGAGAGAGAGAGAGAGAGAAAAGAAAAGAGGGAAAGAAAGGAAAACCGTCGGTATATCAACGTCGATATTATGTAAAGATCGAAACGTGTTTACGATCACCGTCTAAATCAAGATCGCCAAATTTTTTATCGCTTCTGTATTCTCGTACTGAACGAACATAAACAAGAGTCGGATAAATTCGATCGCTCGTTAAGAGTACGATAAGTCCGAGTTCTCTGGTGGAAATTACAGGTTCGATAAGAACAGGAAGTAAGTGCACGCCTTTAAACGAGAAAGCGTACATATATTAAACGTGCCGAGCTCATCGCATAAACAAAAAGATAAGCGATTCTAATCCAGCCGAGAAAGAGTTTGTGTGTTGGGCCACACGATACAGATCCCTCGACAAAATCTACAAAAAACCGCTAATGCAAACAGTCGTTATCGTAATGGAAATCGGATCCATACTAGACGTTTTCATTTTCTGACGCCTAGAGGTCTTTTATCGACGTAAAAGAAGGCAGACATTTACTCTCGACAAGACACCCGCTGTTTTTTGTTCGAACTGTACCACCGGTTAGGTCGGTCCTACGAGATACAAGCTACATATATTTACGTATGCATGTCTGATGGAAGAAAAGGACCGAAAGTACCACGACACTCTCTCTCTCTCTCTCTCTCTCTCTCTCTCTCTCTCTCTCTCTAGCTGCCACGAATTAATATCAGATCCCTTATACCAAATTTAGTGTAAATGTAATTCGATAGAGCATGACACTACGGTCAATCAAGAGTAATTAATATTTGATTGAGTAACCTTAATTAAATTACTCAGTCTATATTGATCGTTGCTCTTGAACGTACCAAAACTAATACGTACTAAGACCAATATACTAAGTAAAGAAGATCCTTTCTGTTTGTTTGTTTTTTCGTTTATATGTATTTTTATTAAAGGTGACAAATAGATACGCACTAAGTGCGTGAAAGTTCTTTCGAAATTGATGGCGACGATGATCACGTGAAAGATTTCAATTTATAAAGACGCTCAAGCGAAAGAGTCAACGGTGCACCAAGACGACAGAGAAATTCCTAAGATCTGCGATAACGACGGCATGATTCATACGTTCGAAAATATCTACGATATCGTTTGCCACGCGGAATGATTTATACACGATGTTGAAATTATCGCGGGAATCGGTGCGAGCTAAGAGCGAAGCTTGAATCGATGGAGCGAAACGATCGCGTTTAATGAGATCGTAATGTAAAGGAGATGCACGATGTAAGGATAAATGCGCATTACGTAAATCGAAGTTGTACAGATGGTCATAATGATGCGGTACCGTTCATAAAAAAAGTCTGGTCGGCACGTATAGGATCGACCTTGATCTCCCGCGTACGCTTACTCAGTATATTCATAAACAGCCTCTAGAAAGATTATTGAGGTCGTCTTCTATGAATCGTTTAGAATCGAATGTTTATACGATCTATACACGTATCTTCGATCATAATAACGAAGTCAATTCCGTTCAATGACTAAAATTAGAAAAATACCCTTTTCATTTCTAACAGTGATGTATCGTAATATTTTCCTTCTTTTTTTTTATTTTTTCATTTTTTTTTTCTTTTTTTATTAGATATAGACATAAGATACGAAAGGAAATTGGCAAAACGAATAATTAATTTAATACCGGTATCGTATCATAGTATTTATTCGTTTCGAGGTTAAAAGTTAAACGAGCCGCAATATTATGAGCCAGAAACAAGCAAATGCGTGTGGAATATCTTCGTAGTTTTATGCAATAAGAACGAGCTAGACGTGGGGGAGAAAAAGATATTCGAACAATTGCGGACTGCCTTCGGTTGTGTCACCTGGTGCTGTTATCATGGTAGAGCTCTCGCAGCAAATTGCCGTCGTAAAAGGACCGCATACATGAGAGTAAGCTTAATCCCTATATACAGACTAATCGGCAACACAAACCTAATGGAAACGTTGGCGCAATATGAAAATTATTTATTAAAAGACTTAGTTACTTTGTGACGAGTTTTAAGTCTTTTTTTCTTTTCTTTATTATTATTATTATTATTTATTTATTTATTTTATTTTATTTATTTATTTATTTATTTATTTTTTATGATAATTACGAAAATAGTTCACGAAAATTAAAGCGAAAACATATTTATTTTAGAAAAGTTCAAAAATTTCTTTAACGTCTCGTTAACCTTTGTGAATAATCATTTCAAATATTTAAAACGACATGACTCGATTTCTGTACTAGTTTCATTAGTACACACAGTACCTATCCACGTCCCTAGTTAATTAACCTGCCACCCTTCGATTTATATTCACGACACAAATTGCGGGCCACTTTTTCGAGAGAATTCCAACTAACGGGAATTTCGTTTACGTTCCCGTTTGTCGTGTGCTATCGCTCATTGCAAATTTGTTCGGCCGAAATCCTGGCTCCACCGGAACGATATCATTCAGCGAGATAAAAGAGCTTTAAATCGGGAGAGCGAGAGAAAGAGAGAGAGAAAGAGAGAGAGAGAGAGAGAAAAAGAGAGAGAAAAATAGAGACAGAGACAGAGACAGAGAGAGAGAGAGAGAGAGAGAAAGAAAAAGAAAAAACTATCCGATAAATATCATGCCTTGTGAGAGACGGAAATAGACAAAATGTTCGCCGAATATTTGCTGAGAGTTTTGAACGGATTCACGATCGACTTGTTCCTTTCCCTATTGATCGTCGTATGGAACGAGTCAGAGGATATACGAGAGGGGATCAGTCGTGCAGCTTAACTAATTTTTAACCCCCTACTCCACTTCGATTTCTTTCTCTTTTTATCTCTCTTTCTCTTTCTCTCTCTCTCTCTCTCTCTCTCTCTCTCTCTCTCTCTTTTCGCTCGCAACACGAAACCGATGCCATCGACGTCCATTTTGCTCCAGGTAAATTCGTATCGTTGTGCTTTATACATATAGATGTATGCATATATTGTACAGACAATACATAAAAAGAAGAAACGAAGAATGACAAATAAAAAAAAAAAAAAAATGAAAATTTATGAGCGACGTACATATGTATGTTCACAATGATTCCCGTGAACGATGAGAGAAAAATTATTTTATTTCTTAACGAGCCGTCGAGTTATGTCGATCATACGTTCTCTTATTTTTCGATTAAAAAACTTCAACGTTGAACGCGTTTCGAACTTTCTGCCGGTATATTTTCTTTGCGTTTGTATGCATACAATATAAATTTCTTTTCAAGTTTGATCGAGGAATTGAAAAACCAAAAAGGAAAAAAAAACAAAGAAAAAACAGAAAAAAAATAGCGATGAAATGTTCCGCTCTTGGATTACGAGAAAATAAATGTTTACATGGAAAGTATGTAAATCGAAATATATAAAATTAAATCGGATCGATAATTTAATAAGGAAGTTCACAAATTAATAGAGAAGAACGCACAGCTGGCATTGACGTGTGCCAGCGGCCATTCCGATTCTACAACCCCTTTTTTCAAATGAAACTCGGCAACGCTTCGACCCCAGGTAGATCTTAAATTCAAAAGCGCCGACGATATGACGTGGGATCCACCCGATTCATTGTTCCCTATTAATAGGAACGTGCCTCACGTAGGATGTGAGTTAGGGATAAAAAAAATTCAGGTTGTTGATGGTACACAGTGGAAATACCGCACGTCAGTGCCATACGGCACGGCAGTAATCCACCGAAATTCTTAATTATGCTTGCCGTGCACGGATATCCGGGTGCACGCGGATATCCGTGACTCATGCGTGCTTCCAAGCGTTTCGTATAGTCGACGGAAAATGACTCTGACTGCTATTGTCAAGGAAAAGAAAGGTTGAAAGAAAAAAAATATATATTTGTATACGTTTGTAGTTAAAGTATATATCTAAAAAAAAGTATATATATATATATATATATATATATATACATATCTAATATGTATGTATATAATACGTAAGTATATAGGGACGAACAACATGATCGGCCTTGGAATTCTCTTCAAAAGAGAGAAGTCACTGGGCATGTCACACAGTGAAAGGGGAATCGTAAAAGAAAGAATGTTCCGCTTGAAATCCCTACGAATCGTCTATTAGAACCGACCACCCAAAGGGATTTTTCTCCGAACAAAGAGACTCGTTATGCAATGGACCATCAATTTGTATGCGAACAAAAAATATTTTCTAGTTGCGTAATAGAACTAATTAAATTATCGTTTAAACAATTCAACGATTAATCATGTTGAAATTTTTTATTTCTACCTTATGAATAATAATAATGTTTTCTGGTTATCGGTATATCGTTATATTCGCACAAAGTCCTGAAAACATGCAATAGAAAAATTATATACGATATTAATTAAAAAAAAAAAAAAAATTACAAAAAAATATCAAAAAAAAAAAAAAATTAAAAAAAAGGAAATAAAAGAAATCAAAAAAATTCATTTAAAACAATAAAAATTTGAATATTAAATCCGTTGGCCATTTTCGAACAGAAAGTGTATAATTATATATCTATAATAACGGATATCGTTACGGTTATATGTTTGTATTGAAAAGTATACAAAATTTTCACAAATAAAAAATACACACGATCGATACCCATAGCTCTTACATCATCACGATGATTCCCTACAGCGTCATAAAACTCGATCGACATTTAGCCGCGTATTACCGTTTCATGGTCGTACAATTCATGATGCATTTAGGTCGTTGTAATGCGCTCGTTCACGATGGATTCCATCTCCGCTTGGTCCGACTTACGTGATGAGAATATTAAGAAGGTCCAACTTAGCGATGGTGAACGCGTAACGGGGCCCACGCATCGACACGCGATCTTTATTTATATATATATATAATGAATCGTATAACGTGATAACCTTGTGTTCACTTGTTTAAAATGTTATTGAATTTTAAATAAGGAAAAATTAATTTGGAAAAAGATGCACTTATATTGGACAAATAATTCAATCGCTTAGCTATGTATTATAGACAAACGATATATAATTAAATGAATGAATTTGTATCATTCACAAAAATATTTATTATTACGTATTGTTACGATTATATAAGTATCGATTCAAATGACAACAAGTGGTTTCCGTTTCAAAAAAGATATCGATCAAATCAAATCGCCAAAAAAAAAAAAAAAAAAGATAAAAAAGAAAAAAGAAAAGATGATAATCGAGATTAATTTTAACTACACGCTAAAGACGAAAAAAAGAAAGAAGATGGCTGACACGCTTGCAGCCATTCGAATCAATGCTTTGAACGACTATTTCGTTGATTACTCGAATGGCGCCAGGACGATGACTACGTCGTTCACTTTCCTGTCCAAACTTCAATCGCAATGCATTCCATTTCGAACTCGCTAATCCGATCTATATCACGAAAACAATATTTATCGTTGGACATTTTTCTGCGGGAATTGTTGAAACGTTAAAAGTCTTCCTTTTTTCAAGTATAATACATTGAACAACATTTGAATATAATCGTTATATTATATAACACTTGATACTTTTGCGAGTATACATTCGTTAGGAAAAGGATTTTACAAATAAGACAAGAATACAACTACGTCGTTTGTTTGGTTTTATTATAACAACAATAATAACAAACAACAAGTTTCGCTAATGATAACTCTTTCTCTTCCAATTTAACAATACTTCAATTATTTATTCGCGTCCGTAATATACATATAATGTTTATATCAAAATGAAGAAAAAAGAGAGAAAAAAAAAACAAAAAAGTCAAATGTATTAACAAAATATCGTATTATTTAATTAATTTTTCTAAACGATAATATTATTATTGTCCGTTAACAGAGAATAATAGTTTATATCTATATTGTTTTATAAAAATAAATTGATTACCTATCTCCAAGTATGGACGTTCGTATAAGAGCTTTGATCTACGTAGAGATTATATGAAATTCGCATCGGAATGAATAACACGAGGTAGGTATAGTCGTGACAATGCGATGATAACGTTCTCATTCTCGTACGAGTTATCGATAATTAGTATCGATAAGGTATTCGCAAACCTGTATCTGGCACGATGCGTGCGGCACGCTCGAAAGAGCGTTAATTGGACCGCTAATTTAAGCGATGCCAGTAGGCAACAACACTCGAATGAGACGGCTGCTTCGTGTCTAGACGAAATGCCGACTTGCAACAAGACTTTTTTTTACTTTTTAGAATTTAGCATGCGCGCGCGCGACACTACGTCTCTTGAAGATCATGCGGGACATTAGATAGAATGAGACAGAGAATTTACGTTCTTAGATCGGGTTACGAGCCAGTCTGCGCGGCGAGACAATTCGCGATTTTCTTCCGTTTTAACGCTTTCCAAGAGATAAAACTTTCTAATCGGTCGTTCTCTCGGCTTTCGTTTACATAAACCGAGTCAAAACAATTATTGTCATCTGAAATCTCTACTTGTTATATACTAACGTACACGTTTTTTTTTCTTCTTTCTTTCTTTTCTTTTTTTTTTTTTCTCTCTTATAATTTATTCGAATTCCACGAGATTTTTAAGAAATAATATTTCGGATAGGATTAAATGATATACGTTCGTGTATAAAAAAAAAAAAAAAAGAAAAAAAACAAAAAAAAAAAAAAAGAAATACCAAAAAAGAATATATCATTTCAAAAAAAAAGTTTTACTCCTAAATCAATATAATTATACAATGTTTTTTTTGTTCAGATAGGAAGTCTAGATTGATTAACAACCTTCTTTTTTTTTTTTTTTTTAATATATACGTAATCACAAATAACTTCTTAAGTTCTGAATTTTATAGAATTATATATAAGTAAAATAGTATTTTATTTATATATACTATACGTGTATACGAATACGCGTTCAAAAGATTGAATGAATGATTAATGATCACGCGAATGCGTAGATTAAATGAAAAGTTATATACGAAAATAGGGGATTCGTCGCATTAACAAAAATTATGTGCTTGCAGGGAACTTTAACGGATGATAACGTCGCGTGACAACCATCGTACGGTATATACGGTGGCGTTTATAGAGGACAAAAAAGAAAGAAAAAAAAAATGAAGAAGAAAAAGGAAAAAAGGAATATATAAAAAGAAAAAAAAAGAAAGAAGATAAGAAAACGGAAATGTACACGTCAAATCCAAGCAGACAAATAGTATGTTCCAAGCGCATAAATTAAAGTCAATGCCATTTGGCGTGTCGTACGATCGAATCGTGCTTATGAAAGAAAAAGTAAGGTAATATTTTCTAATCTTTCGAAATAAAAATTATTCGAATAAGTTAAAGAGGCAATTGATGTTTCTACTCGTTCGTCGAGTAAATTACGTAAACGTCGATCGATCGTTATAACGTATTCTGGTAGGTATGAAAAGAAAAATGTGGTTACGATGTGTTCGATGGCATTCGATCAAAAGAAATAACGAAAACGGCTGCGCTATAAATTTCATCTTATGCTTATTTAATATCGATCGTGTGTCGAAAATGGCCGTACGGTTTGACGAACTAAAAAACATGGCTGAATGAAATTCGCGCCAAAATAAGTATGAATGTTCTCTCACTTACTGGGTCTCTCCAACGATGGATTCCTTCTTTGCAGGATCAGCACCGATCTCGACGTAATCCACTGGGAGGGCTAGAAGAGTAAGTGTGGGAAGGAAAGTGAAGATCGAAGAGGGGAAAGAAATTCAAGTGGAAGAGATTTAACTCGATTTTTTACGCTCGCACGACTAAAACGACGATTCTTATTACTCGAGTAATCGTAAATCCGAAATGCTACGTAATATTTGATGATATTTACGTTTAAGAAAGAGCTAGCGCGCCAAATTCACTTTCTGTAAGACAACGATGACGACGACGACGACAATGACAATGACGATAATGAACGACGCGTTACAATTCGAACGATACGACGACGATGATGACGATGACGAAAATTTGGCGTTGTCTTTATTATTATCGTTTCCGTAATCGTTTTCGTTGTTGTCGAGAAAGAACGATAATGCAAATCAAACGGCAACAGCAACGCGACGAGACGCGCCGACGCGTCTTCCGAAACTCTCTTCTTCGTCGATGACATTAATGTTTACTTTTACGCGAAACCAAAATCGATTTGTATTAATAAAAGTGAGGAAGATAGAGAGAAAGAGAGAGAGAGGGAGAGATAGTGGAAGAGAAAGAATGAGAGAAATAAAGGGATTATCAAAGAGAAAAAGGAGCGGAATTGAAAAAACCCTTTTTTTTTTTGGAGCCGGCTACACGCACTCTCACTTGCCTCACGCACGAACGAGAAAAACAAACTTCCCGCTAGGAGCGCTCGTGGCCAACTGACAAGTGACAGTCGTGACCCGGCGCAGCCCCACGCGCCTCTCGCACTCAAGCCTTCCCCCTCCATTCCCATCTATCGTCCACTAGCCAACGCGACGCACAACTCTACGCGCGCGCATATATATCTTTGAGTTGTGTGCATGTGTATATGGATATGTGTAGCGTGTTGTAGGTTCCTCACTCGTCGTCATATATATTCTGAAGCTCTGCCGCTTCCTAGCCAACAATATTTTTTCATCGTTGAATCTTTCAATCTTCCGACTGTTGTTCAACTTTCGAGGATACGTATTCACGATCCTCGCTATGTATTTAGCGAGTAGAGTATAATTACAGCAACGATCACAATTTAAGAGCACTTTAAATATGTTACATACGTTTTTATTGCGTCGCTTTAATAACGTATATCTTATATTTCTTTTTTGGTTTTTTTTTTTTTTTTTTTTTTTTTTTTTTTTAATTACAATACTCGAAATAACATAATTATAACGCGACGAGAGAGAATTAAGTTTACGAGTTAGATCGTGAATTTTATAATGAACTTATATCCGACAAAGTGGTTAATTACATATGTCGTATGATTAATGACAATTATACGTTTATTAAACGAATTAATTAAATTGAAAAGAATTATTATATTCTATTAATATTTAATATTGAATTTAAATGTAATGGATTACAAATATTTATTACAGTAATGTCATCGTTTCTTCGTACAAACAGATATAAGAAATATGTCTCCTTTTGTTCCCTACGGCATTTTCTACGAACTAATACAAAGAAATGGCAATAACGATATGAAAAAGAAAGAAATATAGAAAAAGTTTAGTAACTGGAAATATACGAGGATCGTCATAAAAACGATCTTGACGGTTGATACTTTTCTTCTACGATTTGTCTGTTTCATACCGTTACCACGATGAAAGTCAAAGAAAGAATCGAACATTGATGCTTTTTGTCGCTTAACGTATTATCTTATATGTTAGAAAAGATGATCGTTCGTGTGGAGTATAATCAAAAAAAAAAAGAAAATAAAAAAATAAAAAAATAAAAAAAAAAATAGAAACTTTTAAAAGGATGCTTGTTTTATCGAACCAAACATTTTGACGCTCCAATTAGTTTTAATCTTTAAGATAGAATGATGATTCAGTATTTTTATTAATCTAACGTGATTATATATGAAAGAAAAAAAAAAAAAAAAAAGAAAAATGAGATAATCATAAAAGAGAATAATTTTTTACCCATGAACAAAATTAATGCTATGAATAAACGATATGAATAGAACTATAAAATGACGATTCAAAAGTATGACATATGGACACACATAAATGATAAAATGATAAATAATTATAATTGTCATAATTATTATTTCTCTTTTTTTCTTTTTTTATTTTTCACAATGTATATGATAAAAAAGCAAAAAGAGGAAAGAAATAAAAGATAATCGCGCGAATAATGTCGAACTATTCGTTTTGTCGTACTCTCGTTTCGTAATACAATTTTATCTTAAGAGCTATTAAAATATTATTACATCAGAAATATAAGGTAAAGAGGATTACTCAAACGATACAGCTGTCTTCGGAATGAATAGGAACTAGTATCCAAGACACGTAAAAGAACCATAGAAATATCGGATGGTAATTGTGTTCACATTGAAATTCAGGATTGACGATAGCCAAGTGATAGCTTACCCATCGAGTCGAAGAAGGGATCGTTCGTTCGCCGGTATAGAAGTTTCCTATGATACCAGTTGGACATGGAACAGAGACGGAAGTAGAGACCATGGTAAAATTAATGCTATATACACGGTTAAGATGGCAATCTTGGAACATTTTCAAGTTGAGACACCTTATTTTTCATTCAAGGAGCATTCTCTAACTGAATTAGAGATGACTTCCGGCGTTGGTTAACGAACGAACGGAATATTCTGGATCGTAACGCGCTAATTAAGACGAGGAACGTTTAGATATCACAAGGTAATTCTACAAATTTAAATTAGAGCATGTTTTTGGCATGAAAATGAAGTCTAGAGAGAAATAATAGATAATGATAATGGTAACGATAATGTACGCGGTGTAAGTAAAAGGTTAGGATCGAAAGAGACGTTTAATTAAATGGGGCATATTTTGAAATTATACGTTAGTCCTTTCGGGTATGTAGTTGCGATAGGTCAAACGATGTACTTTCCAAAGAGATAACGGTACAAGCGTTGATCTTAAACACTGCTCCGGGGAAACTCACCTCTAGCAAAATTCGATATCAGAGGATAAACTTGATTTAAGTTGTGCTTCATGCTTTGCGCAAGTGACTCCAACTACTATAGCCAAAATGTCCCTAAAGTCATGACTTGTTTCTCGTTTGACTCAACTTTCTTACGACTTTTTCTTGATTTTCCTTTATTCCTTATCCCCGTAAATATATTACGTCGTTGGAGAAATCACAAAATTCGACTTTGTACATCGTAAAATTGACTTGGGGGAAATTGCAATGCTCGTTGAAACGTTCGTGCTGAAAGGGCGTACCTCTGTGGAGAAGCCGACGATAAATGATGCTAATTTATGGCATTCTAAAATGAAGGAATCCTGGAATATCACGGATACATCCACCTACGTACAACATATATAAAATGGACGTAACTGTGAAACTGCGAATTACAAAATCAAGTTGGGATGCTACTATACGAATGCGAATTTATTGTGGTACTCTTTGAGCTCTCCTCGTTATATGCAGAATCGACGAAATTACAAAATTATTCTGCGGTTCTCGTAGCGTATGCATATATGTGCTAGATTTTGTTAGAAGCTTATCAGAAAATCAATAATGCTTTTGAATAACACGGCTTAATTTATCTCTTCTTTGTCTTTTTTTTTTATTTTCTTTTATTTTATTTTCTTTCTTTTTTTTTTTTTTTTCATTTATGTTCCTTTCATTCTTACCAAATGGTGGATCATCGACTTGAGAATGGAATAAATAACAAATGCGTTTATGAAAAACATTGAAAATCATCCTGATAGATTACGCGTTAAATATTCTTAAAGAAGGATCTCTTACAATGTATTTGCGAACGTTGAAATTAAATGAAAAAGAAAAAAAAAAGAAAAAAAAAACTTTATAACGATCGAGGTACGGATGAGAATTATTTTCTATCGCGCACGAACTTAATTTCTTGCGACGACTGGTGCAAACAAATTAGTAGGAATAATCACAGCGACCAAGTAATTAAGTCGAAGAATAGAGGCAACAAAACGAACTGCGAGCAAGCGCGGAAGGGAGAAGAAAGATGGATGGATGATGGTGGAAGGGTTGCTTGATGGAAGAAGGAAGAAGAGCAACCGTTAACGGACGAAGAGAAGGCGGCTGGATAGAGTGGCGGGGAAGGTGGAAAGATGGGATAAGGGAAAGGGAAAGGAAGAAAGGAAGAGGGAAAGAAGAAGAGGCCAGCGTTTATATAAAAGTCGGTAGAAAACACAGAAGCTGTCGGCGTTGGTGAAGGAGGCGCGCTGATGGTGAGGCTTCGTTCGTGGTATTAAGAGCTCTTTTGCCATGCACAGACGTCTACGACGCTGATGAAAGCGCCCCTTTATTACTTTCCCACGGTAGGTGCGATTTGAATTTCAAGAAAACGACGTTGCGCATGGCCACGTCCGCCCGAAAAATATGACAAAAAAGAAAAGAGAGATCTTTATGTTCTTTCTTTCTCTCGTTTAACTCTACCGTTTACACCTGCATTTTTGTTTTATGAAATATATGGGTTTTGCGTAGGTGAACTTTATGATGAATCATTTCGTCTTCATTTTTTCGTTTCATTTCTTTTTTTCGGGTTAACAGTAAAAAAAAAAAAAATAGCAATAAATATCGCCATACGTTATTAAAGAATAAAAAACAAATAGTTTATTGCGTATATTAATATTTTAGTATAGTATATTTTAATAATTTCCGATATCGAAGTCGATGGTTTCCACTCAAATCATAGATACGATGTTAATAATAATAATAATAATTGCTATCATTGTTACATCATATTTTCTATCATTTGAATATATATTTACATTTGTTACGATCGATCAAATTTAATCTCGTCGCTTAAATCCGGAACATGATTAATTATAATCAATCGATTACCTTAATAATATATTAGATGCTTTCGAATTAATGTCACGAAGCAATACACTTACTAGGGGCGGAGGGAATCATTTTATAGATATTTTCTAAAATAAAAAGATGATCGTACTACGATCGATTTTCTTTTTAACGTTACGACGAACGAGAAAATTTGAAGGAGCAAACTGAGAGCTATCAAGGAGAGATACGTTTAATTAGAAAACAAGTAGTTCGACGTTAATAACAGCTAAATCGCTTCCTCTCGATCATCTTTACGTCCCTTTCCTTAATTCTTCTTTTTCTCTTGTCCTTTATTTATTTATTTTTTTTTATTTATTTTTTTTTTATTTTTTTCTTTTTTTTTTTTTTTTCTTTTCTTACGGAGTCTCCGACTAATAGCTGACGACATCGATAAACGTGAACTATTACCGTAATCTGTCTGTTCAAGTATCTACGTTCCAAACAGAAAATAATAAAGTGTACGCTATCGTTCAACGTTTCCACGAAGTCGTTATATACCAACCTTTGAGGATTCGGACTTTTTGAAAGAGGTTCGATAATTAATCTTCAAAAAAGAAAGTTGAAAAAAGTAAGGAAGATAAATAAGTGATCTTGCTCGTTTATTCGCATCAAATGATATTCCAATTTCAAAGCAATAGAAAAGAAATCCTCATGAATTGGTTGTATTTGATTCGATAATATTATGTACGTGACTTCAGCTAATTTATTCTTTTACATAGAGATCAGCTATTTGACCTCTTTATCCTTTCTTAAGTAAACAATATATTCTCGATGGAAATCGACCCTTTTCGTATCTCACGAATAGTGAATTCTCATTAGTTCGAATTTTAATGAGTATTCGCCCGTCAAAGTTTCATAAAATTCATTAAATTATTATAATTAATTGAGAAGCATTGGTTACAGAAATGTTTTTATTATTATTATTATTATTATTTCTTTTTTTTTAACGATGTAGAAAATTAAAAAAAATTAATTATGTTGGAAAATAACGAAAACTGTTAACATCAATCACAATGCTCCACGATTAATCGAATAACTCGTTCATTCGAGTAATCTTTCATCGCACCATTTTCTTTTTCGAATTTTATTATATTTTGAGATCGACTCAGACGAGTTTGAAATGCTAGTAGGTTGTAGCGTCACCTGATCCGGAAGCCCCGCGTTGCGTTACGAAAAGCGCTTTCCATCCAGCTTTTCACAGTATCTTTTCCTTCCTCTATTTCCTTTTTCTCTTTTACGGTATCTACGAATCATCGCATATGCAATATATATATATATATATATATATATATATATATATATATGTATATATATATATAAAATGTGCATGTATATACAATATACGTATACAATGTAAAAAATACCTATATATATATATATATTCTTTTTACCTTTGCTATCTATTTATGTATTTGTCTTTTTCTCTTGGGCACATTTCTTTCTTTCTTTTTCTCGGTAAAAGAGCCGGAATATTGAAATTTTCGGTCAGTGCCCGATTTAAAGTATACCATGGTAGATTCGAGTCTCATCGAATCTAACCAAGCAGTACCGATGAGCCAGAGACTTTGCTGGAAATGCCAATGGAAAAGAGTAAGGATAGTAGAAAGAGATAGAGAGAAATAGTGATAGATAGAGAGAGAGAAAGAGAGAGAGAGAGAGAAAGAATTGGCAAACAAAACGGTGAAATTCAGTATGGAAGGAGAAGAGTAAGAGGAGTAAAAAGAGTTGAAGAATTGGCTGATAAAGATAGAAAGAAGGAAAATGAAGAGAGGGCGACAGGGTGATAGTAAATGCAACCCCTTTTGACTTTTTGGGTCAGAAAAGTCGATTACTCGGCGCCCTAGCAGCCGAAAGTGCCTCTTGACTTACCGCCAATGTGTAAACAAGCCGAACAAGGTACCTAGCTCGGCCTTGCTTTCCTCGACTCTGTCTCCGCTTTTCCAAATTTCGACCGCTCCACTCTCGAGGCTGGGTAAATAATCTCTAGCTCACGAAAGGCGAGAGTATTTCGCGAAGATAGATTTTCTTTTTCTTTTTTCTTTCTTTTCTTTTGTTTTTTTTTTGCAATGTGTTTTTTTTTCTTTTCCTTTCTTCCTTTCTATTTTTTCTTTCTTTTTTTTTTTTTTCAGAGGGAATCCGAGAATGTATTAATGGAGTGCGGTATCCTACGAACGTACGTAGGAACCAAAACGTAGATAAGATGCGTAAAATGAAATATATCAATGTGTTTTATCGTCCAGGGTATCATTTCTAATGGGGTCCCAATCTCTTCTCCGAAAATTCGTTAATAACGTGCTAGTGGAACTGTTTCAAGTTTACCGACGAGATTTATCTCGTTGACTAGACGCCTCAAGGAACAAGATACGTTTATATGGGACCGAGGAAATGCCGTGTTACTACCGTTGGTAGTGGCGTGACTCTCGGCTTCATGTCGTTCTTCTTGCTATATACATTACGTATACACACATACGTACAAACAGCTCGAGGCTGTTTCAAGATGCAACTAGCTTTTCGAGATTACGATCGCGCTCACGGACTAGCCGATTAGATGACTGACATTTTCTCGATTGGTCTTTGGATTGTCGAAGTAGCTTTTTT
>NC_140810.1:5092500-5210000 GCF_050613455.1 Vespa mandarinia | reverse complement strand
CAGTTACGTTCAGTTTTACGTTTTCCAAGGTCTATCTGTCTGTCTATCTATATGTACATACACATATATTTAACGTAGATGTGTAATGTACATGTGCTAAGAGAAACTTACGTAAATCGATAGAAAGTCGGCGCCAATTGGAAACTATTCAGTGCGATAGGTTCACCCTTGGAAAAACGTCGAAGTAGTCAGTCTCGGTAACGTAGCCGGCTTAGACTCGATCCTCGTTGAAACAAACCGAGTTCTTCGAGTTCTCTTCCTATAGAGAAAAATCCAGATTTACGTAGAACGGTCTCCTAGCAAAGTGTGCTACCTATAGTACGAATAAAGTCTGACAGGGAAATCGAACTGTAAAGAAATCGTTTGAACCAGTTATATCGAATTCCGTCGAAGCGATCAAGCGACACGCTTTTTCTATACAAGATCCTTGAAATTTGTCAAGATACTTCTTTCCTCATAGTTGTTATATCCTTACTCGTCGTTATTTCTCCATTTCGACGTTATCATGCATTAACATTAACGAAATTCTTCTTCATCATTGTATTACGATCAGTATTTAGGCTCGAACATTTTTATAATTTCGAGTATTGTCATCTGTATATAAAAAAAAAATATACCTATGGTAAAAAACAAAAAAGTATCTTATGCCATGTTACATTATGATTTTTAATTAACGAAAATACAGAAATTATTTCTTTCGTGTATATGATTGTGTAAATAATAAATATCTAACTAGCTAATATTGTGATAAAAAAAAAACAATACACAGACGATCGGTATATTACAATGAAATTTCGATTCTCAAAAACAGACAATGTTTGTAAACATAACGCTCTTGTGTAATAGCGTTTACAATCGTTTAGAATTGTTATCATTCATCAGTATCGTTTGAACTTCCGACGAAATAAGTCGCAAAAATAAGAACGCGTAATCCTTCGGTATGTAGCAATTAATGATATTTTTGATTAATGATAGAAAAAGAAAAATCGTTTCGTGAAATTCTTAATTCATTGAAAAGGAGTAAAAGTAACGTGTTAGACATTGTGAAACAATATAGAAATCAAGATAAGATTGACTTTATTCTAAAAAAATCGAACGTTTTTATTTATTCCGAGTGCTCGTGATAAATGTGGCATTATCAGAGATATTTAAAAAAAAAAAAAAAAAAAAAAAATAAAAAAAATAAAAGGAAAGAAAGAAAACATTCAATGAATAAGTGTTCTAAAGTTAGCAACATTGTTAAATGAAGAACGTGAAATAACAGTTCACCCGTAAAATATACGAAGAGGTTATACATTAATGCGACAAATAGGCGAGAAGGACTTGAATATGCAAATAAATATTGATCGAAAGAATCTGAGTGACGGGCTGATGTTATTTTCCTTGATGAAAGCAAATTTTAACGTTTACAAAGAATTTTTTTTACATTACTGTAGAAAAACATATTGCAATCTCCATGATCATCGCCCGATTTAAATTCCATTGAAAACATAGAGAATGTATTGGATCAGGAAAATAAGAGAAACTGTAATAAATTTGAAAGGTGAATTTAAAAGAGAAAACGAATGGTAGCGTATCAACGTTAATTTTCTTAAAAAAAAAAAACAATTATTTTCAACGTACCGAGATGATTATAGTGTAACAAAAAGAATACCTTACGTAATATTAATCTTTAGTTAAGAATTATTCTTTTATTTTTATAGATTTTATTCATACAAAATAAATACTTCTTTTTTTTTTATTTCTGTCAATTAAAGACTATAATATGTATAATACTTGAAATTATACTTGTATCTTGTGATTATTTTTGTCAATTATTTTATGTCAATTTATTTGTATACATAAAACGTAAAATTTTACAATTATTTATCACGAACGATTAAATACAAATGACATAGGATAAAAGTAAACTTTCTCGATTAATAACGATCGTACGAGTAGTAACTGTTGCATCTTTTTTTAATCTTCTATAAAATATTCATTAATCCATACGTCGAGTATGCTCGATGACACACTACGATTACAGCAATATGTAATGGGAACATGTTAATGTTTTTTATTTGTGAATTCGATCGGTACTAGTAGATAAAAGCTTTCTTCGTTTCTCAACGATAAAACAACGTTTTCTCGTTCGAGATAAGAGGTGCGCTATTCGTAAAATGTCGGGTCTCGTTGAAACTTCGTGAAATTAGATCTCGTTCGTATTAACCTCCTTTGCGGATGCGTTTTCGCACCGAGAGATTACAACTATAAAAGAAAAAAGAAAAGAAAAGAAAGGCAAAGAAATGAAAAGAAAAGGGAAGGAATGAAAAGATAAAAAAAGAAAAAAAAAGAAAAAGAAAAAAAAAACAAAAAAGGAAAAAGAAAAAGAAACAGAAAAATATCTGCGAGTAGAATACATCGAGGCAAAATATGAAGCGTAAAGATGCGTGTAGAAGTAGGTCAGGTAGTTCGTCGTTCACGTATACGATATATGTGAATACGAATGCGGAACGATGTTACAAGTTAGATCGTAAAATGACATGCATATCTTCTTCGAGAATGTATCGATCGAATAGGAATACAAGTTACAAATATAGTGATATATAGGAAAATATCGGAAGATTTTTATATCGTAGGTAATCGCAAATATCGATTCTCTGAAAATTTCTGAAAGGTTCGTTGAAACTGTTAATTAATCGTACAAGTTTTCGGTCAGTGAACGTGGATATATAAAATTTATTTTGATTGAAACTAAAATAACCATTGAATAAATGAATGAATCTGAACGTATAAAGCTTTTTCAAACGTACGTTTTATTTATTCTTTTATCAGAGGTGAAGTTTGCGACGAGTTAACATTTCTCATTGTTATTGAAAAAGTAAAATTAAAAATAAATATATCGTAACAGAAATGATGATCGTGATTGTACCGTCGGCAAATCTTCGAGTAAAATAAAAATAAAATGACAGTATAAAACATTTATATAAAAGATAAAATAAAACAAAACAAAACAAAACAAAACAAAAAAAAAGGACGAAACATTCAATAACGTATTACAAATGAATAGTATATATATATATATATAGATCTATGTAAATACACAAAAGACTATGGTATGATTTTCGTGTGAATGTCAAAGTACTTATCGACTTGTAACATTTTTTTTCTTTTTTCTTTTTTTTTTTTTACTTTTCGTTTCGTTCAAAGGCTCAGTCTACATTCAGTAGCGTTTTTGGGAAGATAACTGCGAAAATTCCATTAGTTTAATTAGTTCGCTACACGGTTAAATTAATTTGACTTTTCGATTTTGCTTCCAGTCTTGAATTCTTCTGGTAAGTGAGAGACCGAAGATAATAAAAGTGATAGAGAGAGAGAGAGAGAGAGAGAGAGAGAGAGAGAGAGAGAGAGAGAGAGAGAGAGAGAAAGAGAGAGAAAAAAGAGAGAGAGAGAGAGAGAGAAAGAGAGAGAAAAAAGAGAGAGAGAGAGAGAAAGAGAGAGAAAAAAGAGAGAGAGAGAGAGAGAGAGATCAGAGATCGTACTATCTTATCTTTCATCGAACGGATATCCAACGCTATGTGTGAAAACTGTCGCATGCATCGGAGAATAGAGTACTTGATTTATGAAGTGCAGCGTATATTGGGAGGTAGGAATGTATGGGGCTAACAGTGTATGCACTTGAAATGGTCGATTGTGAAATCGCAATCCGTAAATTTCTCGATGCTATAGACACTAGTCGCGTGTGTCACGAAAGATTACCGATAATGAAACTATGTATTTAACATTTTAAAAGAGGTAAAATTTTTATTAACATCGACATGTTCGAATGTATGATTAATACTCAAATAATACTCATTAATATGCTAAATTACAATGTCGGATCTATATGTAATTAAATTAAATAATTTGATAGATAGATAAGAGAGAAAATAGGAGAAACGAGAGAAAAAAAGATAATATATTTAATATTTTCTAAATGTAATTATGGTATACGAAGTGTGAATTTATGTTTATTAACGTGACATAGTTAATATAACGAGTTGACTTTGTTTCAAACGTTTCAATAAGGTATATCTGCATCATGAACAAATATGTCCCATTCTTTCACTCCTCCGCCCCCTCAATCTTCCCTCCTCTTTCCCTTCTTCATTCTCGAAAGTACAATATTCGTGAAGCTAAAATAGAGGTTTTACATTAGACTTCCATTGTTAAACGAATGAATTAATAACGATTGATTTGAAAATGTTAAGGAGAGAATATCCGCTTGAATAGAAAGGGGATATCTATCTACCCTAGTTTTACATTTAAAGATGTTCGGTAGAAGTTCATAGCTGGTGGAAGTAGTACATATTCTTTCGAAACGGTTTCTCAAGTTGCTACGCCACTGAACGAAAGGGAATCGACGTAAAATGCTATTTCTCCAAGACGGAAAAGCTTCCTGCCGTTGCCGAGAGAGAGAGAGAGAGAGAGAGAAAAAGAGAGAGAGAGAGACCGAGTTTCGGTTGTGTTTTCCTGCTTGCTGGAGTGGGAAGAGAGTGGAAATAAAAAGAAAAAGAAGAAGAACAAGAAGAAGAAGAAGAAGAAGAAGAGGAGGAGGTGGAGGAGAAAGAGGAGAAGGAGGAGGAGGAGGAGGAGGAGGAGGAAGAAGAAGAGCAAGGATGAAAGAGAGGAAGAGGCAGAGTGAGGGAACTAAAGAGGAAAGAGAAAAAGGATGAAAAAGTAGAGGAGCACGAGAAGTTCGTATCGAACTTTCAGCAAAGTAACACTCAGCTCCGGATGAATGAATCGCATTTCCGAGCCGTTTCTCGTGTCTCTCCGCGTCGATGCAGTTTCCCAAAACGTTGTGCGAGTAATATGATACTAATGTTCCGCACGATGCCAAAAAATCGATCAATCGTATAAACTTGTTCGATTAATAGTAGTTGTAGTAGATATACATATCACTTTATTGATTTGCGTAAGAAACAAAACTGATTAAGTTAGAAAAATATACCGAAATATATCGAAGGTATGTTTGTACATGATACATCAAACGTTTTCATAATTGTTTATATATTATAATTTCTCAACTCATGCAAATTAATTAGTTATTATTTCGATCTAAAATAGATAATATATGAATAATTTATATAGTTATTATATAAAATATCTATCGATTAGCACTGAGCATACGATGGTGGATTTTCATTAACTTATTTAATCATCAAAGTACAAGCGATGTAATATTTCCCTATAATCATGTATGATCAAATTAATCTTTCCAAGCTCAAACGAAGCATGTGCCTTCAGCGTTTATATTAATTTTGATAAGTTCCTAGAATTATGTAAGTGACGATGAGATTGTTTTATCAGTTGTTTAGTAACTTTATTTATTTTCTTCTTTCCTTCTATTTTTTTTTTTTCTTTTGATTTTTTTCCTTTTTTTTTTTTATAATCTGAATTTTATAATTTAATACGGTGTTAACAGCAACGTTAACAGTAATCTTAGTCTAGTGATGTTAAAGCTTTTCATTCTAATTACAAAGATCGGTCGCACATCTTAAACGTTCATCTTTTCCCCTTAAACGTTCTTGGGTTTAATAGCGCGTGGAAGGATACAAATTTCCCACGGTGATTTATTGCACTTGCTGTCAGCCACGAACGTTGCGTGAAACGCACAGCTAGAGAAGACGACATAAGTTAGAATCTACGAGATTCAGTTGCTATTCTCTACGTTTCATTGCTTCTCTTTTCATCCCCTTTTCTCCCTGTTTTTCTTTCTTCTTCCACGTGTCGACCGCACGAAAATACTACGGTACGTGTGAAATATAAATGCCTTTTAGTCCAACATGAAAAAAAAAAAAAATATATATATATACATATACATAAATATACGTGTGTAGTATGTCTTCATGAAAGGTGTTCGGTGCTTTTAACATCGAATGAATTACGAGCACCGCGAAATTATGGATCGAAGCATGTCACGGTTACGCTTACAAAACTTTTTTAAGAGAGACAGATTAACTGCACGTTAATTAAGAGTTCCTTTTGGATAAACACGACATTTAATTAAAAAAAACGACGAATGATGTGTTAGTATTTTAAATTAGAAATTAAATTATTTACATAAGATAAAATCGTACGATAAGAAAAATAATTTAGTTTTCTCGAAATAACTCGATGATACGCTAAGAGAAATAAAAATATTATAATCGTAAGTAGAAATTTCTCACGATTGTAATTAAAAGGGAGTTTTTATTTCTATTTTGTTCTCTTTTTTTAATACAATATAATAACCAAAAACAATGTAATAATCATAAATACCTGAACATTGAACAATGCTATTCATTTAGATTTATTTTTACTCTGAAATTAATTGGTGGTTACTGTCAGAAAAGAAAAAAACGTGTATATTCATACGTATCTTTAAGCCGCCTTTGTTGCACAAAAAGTTATATGCTTTGATGTACATACACGTTACATACAATTAATTATGATTCCGCGAGATAATACATACTGCGAAATGAAAACTTTAAATACTTTTCATATAAGTGTCATTTATATATATATAAATATTTACATATATGTAAATACATATGTAAATATATACGCATTTGTTATTATTTCCATGAAATCTATTTAGCAAAATAATTTAACTTCGACATAACGACCATTATGCACGAGCACGTTTGTATAGCGCGTGACTATCAGAAAAACGATATTATTACGTGACATAAAATATGTTCAGAGTAAAGCGGTCCTTTTTTTAAAACATATTCGTTTCGATATCTCGACATTCTTGGAATGTTAGGATTCTTGTAGGATAACTATATTGGTGGTAGGTAACAAATGTATGCATTATCGAAAATCCAAAGGGGCAAAGAATACGTTACATTTCGCTCAATAGCTCTGGGGGATTCAGCGTAACGCACTCTTATCGTGACCTTTACACTCTCCTACCTCACATATAATACATGCTTTACATACACGCATCAACTTTCTTTCCACCTTTCTCATTCCAACATTCGCGGTGTAAGTCGACCACAGGGTATTATAACCACGCGAAAGGAACTTTTGTATGTCTTTTTATTTCGTGAGAACTCGATAAAAAGCAATTCAATTATTATATCAAAAAAATAATATCCTCTCCTATCATATTGTTTTATATAATATTTTATTATCGAATCGGAACATGCGGGTTAATAAATTTTTTCCACGGATATGAACTTTGTCCTTTGTATAAAGGATAAAGTAATTGAAAAAAAAGAAAAAAAAAAGAAAAAAAAAAAGAAAAAAGAAACAAAATGAAAAAGAAGAAGAACTAAAAAGTACGTTGTAAATAGACGGTACTATAAAATATAAAATATTGCGTACATAAAAATAAAACTGTTTATATTATCGATCGTTCGACAGTATTCTCGAGTAAACTTCTACTTCTTGAAAGCATGTCCTCATGATTTTAAATCCGGAATAGTTTATGGAGAATGCGAAGATGTGCCAAGAGAAAACGCTGAAAGCGTACGTAGATACATATTTACCTATACGAAATCCATAAATATTCGGATGTACATGCATACACTTATAGATCCAACGTTCAAGAAATATTTGAAAGTTTGTAATCAAATAAGTCGAAAGTTACGTACTACTTACCGCGCCACTGAGCACGCATGGATACTCGTAATTTTATATATATATATATATATATATATATGTATTACATATATTTATATGTACGAGTAGGAGCTAGTCAGTGGATACATAATTTTAAGCATCAAATGGGTACTCATCTACTTCTCGCTCTCTGCTAGATACTACAGAGAGGATAAGGGGCTAGAGGGTGGTTCCATGTTTCTAACTATTTGCATATCTATGAGTACGATAGGAGGTGAATGCGTGCGTTGGAGAGAAGATCGAGAGAGGGAAGGAGAGTAAGAGAGAAAAGGAGGGTGAAAGGTCGCTTAAGAAAGAGAGAGAGGGAAAGAGGGAGGGAGAGAGAGAGAGAGAGAGAGAGAATCAAAGCGGAGAACGACGATGGCAACGACGACGATGTTATAGTATCGCTGTAGTAAACAGTACCGAGGGGTTGCTTGGTTATTTGTAATTGTAATTAGCGGCAGGCCAATTCATTACGTCACGAAGAAATACAGAGACATTCACAAGTACGGTGTACGGCGGCGTTGCTTTCTCCCAAAATATCGTGCGCACTTGCCCATTTATCTATCCTATAGTCGTATCTTTTGGTACGAAAACAATGAACGAATTTATTCGACGAAAAAGTTGATAATCTTTATTTGACGTTTACCTATATTATGTACATTGTTGCGACTTCGATTGAACGAAAAAACACAAGAGTTAATTAAGTAAAAATCTTTTTCTTATACTTACTCATTTATCTTTAGCTAGCGTTAAGTTATCTTATTTTTCTTTTCCTTTTTCTTTCTTTTTTTCTTTTTTTTTTGTATTCTTTCGTAACTATCATTTTCTATTGCCTCGATAGTACTAAAAACTTCAAGTATGAAGAAAGCTCTTTACCCACTTTTTGAAGGAGTAGCGCTTTCACGCTGAACTCCGTTACTCGTTACAATTACAACATCTTTCTGCATGGAATGCTTTATCGTTAATAAAGCCACTTTCTTTCCTTTCTTTTTTTTCCGTGAGAGATTGAGATAGCATTCATAAAGAGGGGGAAAAAGAGAGAGAGAGAGAGAGAGAGAGAGCAAGAGTACGTAACGAGATTTTTAAAATACCCATTCGTAGACTATATTTACTCCGGATGGAATCATAATCTCGTTGGAGTACTCGGTCGAAGGATTTGGAGCGTTCTAATACGGCGATCGAGTGAAGAAGGTAATAGCATGCAGGTGAAGAGAAAGAGAGAGAGAGAGAGAGAAAGAGAGAGAGAGAGAGAGAGAGAGAAAGAGAGTGAGTTTTGATTCCAACGCGAAAAGAACGGAACAATGCAACCATAGAGACTCCACTTTATGACGGTGAACCACGATTTTCGACGAACTGGAAGAGAAACACGTTTCTGTGTTGCAATTCGCGCAGGCTTGTTACAAGGACCTCGTGCCCTTGCATCTGAGAGATTTGAAAATTTACTCTCTCTCTCTCTCTCTCTCTCTCTCTCTCTCTCTCTCTCTTCCTTTTTTCTCTTTCCTACCATTTTTTTCTCTATTTTTTTTTTCTTAAACAAGGTAATTTCAGTTTAGGAAACCTTAAATGTAATAACAGGTTTTGGATGATGTTAAATGTAAATGTGTTTTTTTTTTACGTAAAATGGATTAAAGATAAATCTAGTTAGAAATTTGTTTGGAAAAAGCGAATCGTGACGAATACATATAGATATATGTATGTATCGTTATTTTGTTCGCTTATGTATAGACCGTATATCGCGAATATTATATTAAGTGAGACACAACATTTCTTATTCCCGTAATACATTAATATTTTCAAATATGAGGATGAAATGAGAGAGAAGATTCCATTGTCACTACTGCGTTACATTTAATTTATCTCATTTTATTTTCTTACGTCATTCCTCGCGATATACATTTATATGATGTTCATAAATGATTACGACATATTTGTAATTCTTTATGAGATAGTTGTAATGAAACATAAAAAAGAAAAAAAAAAAAAAGAAAAAAATAAATATCTTTTGGTCAATTTCATCAGTAAAATATTGTAAATTGTTGAAATGAAGATAAATCTTTATTGTAAAGATTTGTTTGTATTACATTCAAATAATATATAGTAATAATTACAAATATAATTAATATTAAATTTAATTCAATCAAGAGGAAAACGAAAGTAACAATTCTTTTCTCGCAAATATTACCAACGAGTTTTATTCTTTCGTAACAGGAAAAGATAACAGCAGAAAAGATAAAGTCGAAAGTTCGTGGTACGTTCAACTTCCTGTGTTTCTCTCGCAAAGTTTTCGAGCTATTCTCATGCTTCCGAACAACTTAGGCGACTTTTTATCTTTCCCTAGGTTTCTCTCGATGAGCTTTGCGGGATAGTAGAGAATATCCGTTTAGGTATCATAACTCGTCCGAATTTCGTAATGCCTCTGTAAGATAAAGCGAATATTCATCGCGGACAAATAATCCGATTAAGAGCTGTCACCTTGAGATCCTTGAAGATTATTAATCTTGAACTCGGTGTGTATCGTTTTGATTGGAAAACTTCCTATCACAGGGAAGCTCTGTTTGCGAACTTTCTACTATCCGATCAGTTTGCCAATTCGTAGCTGTGTCTGCAGCTAAAACGAAGAACCGTTGGACACTATGGTTTAATGGCGCGGAACTCGAGATCGGCCGCGGACGCTAACTTTGAATCGCGGCTTTTCGAACTTTCGGTAGGATTGATCGTCCTTTTTGCTTCGATGAATTATGACACAAACGGTGAGAATAGGAAAACAGAACTTGTCGAGTGAACAGAGTTTTGATTTACGTATATAGTGAATAATAATAACGGTATCAAATACTTTCTCGTCATTTCACAGGGAAAATAATGAATGGAAATGATCGATCAACTTCCGAATCGAATTAACGTAGAAGGAAGTAAATCCCGAGAGAATTTAAACGTTTCAACACATATTTCTCTCTCTCTCTCTCTCTTTCTCTCTCTTTCTTTCTCTCTCTCGTTAGTGTGCAAACTCTCACATAAACACGTTCAATTCGCACGAAATCGAATGGTTCAACCTCAAGGGCACGATCTTATCCGTATAACTAGTTAAATTAGACTGCACCGTCTAGGCCACATTGGTGTTACAATTCCTGGACGATGCAGTAGTACAACGATGCGCAATCGGTGTTGTAAACTTTGGTGAACGCGGTATATACACGAGCCATAGAAATTTTCGAACTCCGACGCGGTCTCCGCGTACATTTTAATTCCAAGCTTTAACATCTCTCTCTCCGTCTCTCTCTTTCTCTTTCTCTCTCTCTCTTTCTCTCTTTCTCTCTTTCTTTCCCTCTTTATCCGTTTTACCATAAATGCGTTGTTTCGAAAGATTACAAGATGAACAAGTAATTTAAGTTAGTAAACACAGCGATATATTTTAAGATAATATTTTTAATCGATCTTCGTTAGTAAGGAAACGTTTCGTATAACATAGGTCAATTTTCATTAGCGTAGCTTTCTACAATAATTCAAAATTATCGTTAAGCTCCTGTATTTCTCGCTGGTTAATATTATCCATCGATAATTTATTTTATCTACAAATATAATGTCTAACGAGATTTTCATTTTCTATTCTTTAATGTCTCCATTATGCCATCTATTTTCTTCTTGTTCCTTCCTCTTTTTCTCTTTGTAATTACGAATTTTTTTTATTAATTCTTACAAACGACTTACGTTTCTTTTTTTTTTTTCTTTTTTTTTTGATACGTAAAAAGCAGAGAACAATCTGAAAGATCAAACGCGTTGAGATTTTTCATTGAAAAAAGAAAATGATAAAAAAAGAGAAAATCATGTCCTGTTCAAGAAAAAGATAGATAGATAGATAGAGAAAGAGAGAGAGAGAGAGAGGGAGAGAGAGAGAGAGAGAGAGAAAAGAAGATACGGGTACCATCGTCCTTCTAAAAAAGCTCTTTTCTACGAAGAGGATAGCTTTTCCGACGTGTCACAGCGAGAAGTAATCTCACGAAATTGCTTCGCACGATTTTAGGTCGTTCCGAAGTAGCTACCCTCTCGATTGCCCGCTCTCGTTCTACTTCCGGCTTTCGATCCTTCGAATTTCATTTGCCTCGAGAGAAACTACCGGAGAATTCGTTGGAGGATAGACGAAACGAATGACGTATCTAACCGTGAATATTTCACTACGCGTACACAAATTTCTATGCCGTTACCTTACATCGAAATATCTTAGAAATTTGATTACCGTCAAAACATCTAGTTTCTCCGTTTCTAAACTATTTTTAGTTTCGACATCTACGTATTTCAGCATGAATATTTATGATATATTTATATATACATATGCATGAATATTTGATGATTTTTGAAATTATGCATCTATGTGAGATCGACAAAATGATTGGCACGGTTGGTGCTCTGGATTTGGCTTTTTTTATTCATCCTTGTCTTCCTCTCTTCCTCTTTCCCTCCCTCTCTCTCTCTCTCTCTTTCTCTTTTTTTTTCTTTTTCTCTCCATGTTTCTCTCACTTTTTGTAATTTTTCCCACGGCAAGGGATACACTCCTACAGTCTCTTTTTGTTTCCTCCATTCTCTGTCTGTCTCGTAAAAAAAGTAGGCCCAGTGGGGATTAAACTCGAGTCTGAGCTTTCACGTTACAGGCAACGGGTTACATTGCAGCACGCGAGTATGTCATTTAGTAGCTTTGTTCGTAGCATGCACGTTTGCCATAATACCACTGGCATTGATACACTCGGATAAATTTTGCGTAACGTTCGTAATATTCGAAGAGTTAAATTTATGATCCACTCACGTTGACAGTTGATTACGATAAGAAAAAAGAAACAAAAATAAATTAAAACCGTGATTTAAATCTTTCTATTCATGTTTGTTTCTTTTTCTTTTTTTTTTCTTTTTTTATTTTTTCATTTTTTTTTTTTTATTTTTTTAATTCGAATGAAATAAGAAAATGTACGGTTATTACACGCTAATTATTCGAATTGCAAATTGTATAAGCCTCGGTAAATCTTAAAACAAGAGAAAAAGCAATGTCGGCATTATTTTTCGAAGAGAGAAAAAAATTCTCTCGCAATTAAACTACCGGTCGCGGTTACTTTAGAAATATAACAAGAACGATAATAATAATCATAATTTTTTTTTTTTGATTTATCGTGGAACTTTCGGCGTTTTGTAGACTATTAATGAATCAAGATCCTCGTCTGCAGGTTATGCTTTTACTTGATATATATATATATATATATATATATATATATATTTATAAAATAGCTTAAAATAGAGTTCTACCATGGCGACCCTAGCAGCAATGAGTGCTCCCTATTACGCGCTTGAAAAATTTCACAATCGCATGCTCGTAAAGTCGAGGACCATAAAAATATAGGTCTACTCCGTCGAGTACACGCTTCGGTGGTCGCATACAAATGGCAATATTATCAGAGCAGAAGACAAAAATCGTGCTAAAGGGTGATGATGTGGGCGAGGGTCGAGTTGTTGGAAAGGGTTCTACGTCGTTGTTTACGAACGTCAGCCTATGCGAATAAGAAAAGTCGTCTGACTTTCAAAGAACTCATATTGCGTCCATGTTTGAGGATCGATCGAAAATTTTAACGAGCTTGAGCAAACTATTATAGTTAGTAATAGGGTTCGCGTTGTTTCGGTTCACGTTTTCTGGTTAAATTTGTTTTTCTTTTTTTTTTTTTCTGTGATAACAATTACAATGATAGCAACGACTAAGATAATACAAAAAGTATGGTACTACTGTTCGTAAATTAGAGGATAAAAAAGAAAGAATTACTTACCCGTGCTTTTGGTGTCTGCTTTAGTCCGATCGCTGGCTGGCTTCTGTTACTCTGAAACAACAAAAGAAAATGGTATGCTGTACAATGGAAAGTAATTAATAGAGATTTCAAAGAGAAATAATAAGATTGGATTGCGTTTGTAGCGTGGCTTAATGAAAAGCTCATATATATGTATGTATCTACGTTCACTTTTTGGCGAATAGGATTATAGAACGACTAGCGAACATTAAAACGTTAAGATAAAGAGAACTCGTTATTTTGTTTTAGGATTTGCCGTTTATATTCTACGGACGTACCGTTCTAACTATCATAGATCACACTTGTATGAGATATACATATATATATTTAGATAAAATGAAATTCTAAAAGACAAATAACGTGATACCACCGACTCTGTTCGAATTCGTAATCTTTCATGAATAAAATTTGAACGGCCAATGATAGATAGATACTTCAGAGTCCCTCTTTCTGATGGAGTATAAATCTTATCGGAAGACAGAAAGCGTCAGTGTCACTTTGCTTCGTTTCGGTAGGACTGTCGTTTCGAACGATAAAACGATAAATTTGCTGGGTACCATTGAATCATCCGCTATCGTAACGTACTGTTATCTTTCTTGCGAGCGTGTAAATTTTAATTACTCTATCGGTTACTAGCTCGATCGAACGAACGCATACTAGAAAAAGTGAACAAGAAAAGGAATGAAATAAATGGTACGATTAAAATTATGATTACTCGAGAAGAATTTCCTGTTGAAATTTCTTGCTTCTTTCCTCTCTCTCTTTCTCTCTCTCTCTCTCTCTCTCTCTCTCTCTCTCTCTCTCTCTCTCTCTCTCTCTCTCTCTCTCTCTTTGTTTTCTCTCTCGTTCAACCACATTAATAACGATGAAAGGAAAAAAAATTGGCTAGATAATTAATTGAATCGACATTTTTCGTTTTGCTTGATTTTCACTTCATTGAAAAAAACTTCACTGGCTCATCCATTACGTTTTTATTCATTTTTGATACATATATGGATCGTTTAAGATCATATTTTAACTGTTAACTCATACATAGATCGCGTATCATTAATTAAACGATAATCATGTAAAGTATGTTTAGATCGTTGGAGGATAAACAGATATTGAAAATGAAGAAGTCATAATTAACGATATGCAGATAAGTACAGATTTGACGTCAGTGTTATGGAAATGGACTCTCACTCGCATTTAGTTTCTGGGTCACGGAAAATGAACGAGCTAGATAAATTGAGAAGCAGCGATGGCCAAGCGAGTTGTGTTGAGCAAGACGAAAGCAACATGAGAGAGAGAGAGAGAGAGAGAGAGAGAGAGAGAGAGAGAGAGAGAGAGAGAGAGAAAGCAAGTGGGGGAGTTTGAGAGAAACGCTTAGGAGTGATAATTAAGCGGTTTATCTCGATTAATTCCGAATAATTACGTCTAGCAATTAGTTCCAATTACCGGGATTGTGTCACGCACAATGTGAACGTTGCTTCTCCACTACAACTCCACTTTCCTGAATCACTAGTCGTCGTTCTCTTGTCATTCTAATCTTTGCCATGGACAATGTATCGTCGGGTTAGACAAACCGCACAATCTTCGTGTCAGTTTTGTTTTCGAATTTTAATTTTTAGAAGAAAATCCGTCGGTAAGTGTTAAAAGTCTATTGCATCGAATATTTATGTATGTATGTCATATGAAAATCTGTAAAATATAACTCCACATCGTTCAAGACGTCAGCAATTACATT
Organism: Vespa mandarinia; assembly: GCF_050613455.1. Lineage (NCBI taxonomy): Eukaryota > Metazoa > Arthropoda > Insecta > Hymenoptera > Vespidae > Vespa > Vespa mandarinia. The sequence goes on along the minus strand of NC_140810.1, from coordinate 5,194,844 downwards.
TTTATATATCTGTTTACGTAAGTGAGTTGCAGTAGTTCTCATATATTATTTACACATGGATTAATTGAAGGTACGTTTGCTTTTCTATAGATCACGTTACTTTTTAAAGCACGTAACGAAAACATGAATGAAAGAAGCAATAGTTATTTTTGTTTGTACGTCTTTTTTTTCTTTTTTGTTTCTTCTTTTTTTCCACAACGAAGTACCTAATTTATTCGCAAATTTTGCTTACGTTAATCATCACGATAATTATGTCATGCACGAGAACCAACGAGAAAATATTTTTTACCGGAAGTCGGAAACCAAATGCTGACGTAGTTACAATGATATATTGATCTCATATTTTTCTTTGTATTTTTGTTTTTTTTTTTTTTGTTTTTTCTTCTCAACATGTTGCATTGTAAATAGAAAATAAAGAGTATTTTTATAATAATTCGATTATTATTTATGCTTTGATTTACGATTATTAATGATTAACAGTAAATAGCATAAAGGTGGAAATGTTTTTTCATTTAGTAAATTAATATTCACATATACATATCCATATTATATACAAATATTATATGTTTCAACAAATCATTTATTACTCCAGGACAGAAACGGTATATTAATTAAGTATATTAAATATTTGAAAAACTCCTATGAGATATTAATAGCCATTAATAATCGAAAACTGTTTTGGTCAGATATAGATATGTATGTATCAAAATGATTATTAGCGAGTCACGTATTTTCTTGCATCGAGAGTTACTAACTTTAAATCGATTATTAATAACAGGAATTAAAATCATTGGGAACGTCAGCGATATATTCGGTTAATGGTAAATTAATTATACGGCCACGATTCAATGAATTGTCGAGATCGAGCATAGTACTTTAAGTTATTGGCTAAATCATTAATAGTTTTACAATCTAATAACGTAGTGGCAATTATATAAAAGATCGCGTGTCGATAGAACGATTGTTTTATCACTTTATTAAACGATAGTTAAATTTGAAGTTTTCACTATTGATTCAAATAATAATTCAACGTGGTGATAAAGTTTCTTTTGTATACGGACTATTTATTATTTTTAAAATATTTTTTTAACTTAAACGATAATAAGAAAGATGATTGATCTTATCAATAAATAGTATACGATCGTGTACGATTTAGATATGAATTAAGACAACGGAAGTTTATAAAATTTGAAAAATTCTTAAGGTAAGGATAACATAATATAAAAAGAAAGGTTAAAGAAAGCGAATAGAAGTAGGTTGTACCGAGGAAAGGATGCGTCTCGGAAACGAGCGACGGCAGTCGTTATCGTAAAAGGAAGAAATCGTCCACGTAATTCAAACGGTCGTTATGGTAAATGTCAGTTAAGGCGAGCCGGATAGCCGTAAACTCGATAAAAGTTAATGTTAACTAGGACGTTGTGGGAGACGATCGTTTTTGAGCGGTTCAAGAACGTCCGTGACGATAAACGTAATTTTTTGGAAGAAAGGAAGAAAAAAAGGTCAAGTACTTTTACTTAAGTTCGAGAATGCTTTTCAAAATCGATTTCCAACAACATAGTCTGTGGACTCTAGTGAACAATTTTGAGTATTAACAGGGATGTCCTCGCACGATCTAGATGCAAATTGGAACGACCCGCTCTTAACGTCGATTCGATTTCTCAGAGCACGGAACTCTCGTTACAGATCGCTAATTAATTTTCTCGGATGTTTCGAGATATATAATTTCACTCGTTGATTCTCATCGAATGACTTAACACGCGAATAAAAAGCTGATGATTTGCTTTTTTTATTTATTTATTTATTTATTTTTTTCCCCCTTCAAAACATATACCAACGACTCCGAAGGCCAATTATTTTCGAAAGACTTAACGGAAACTTCGCGAAAGACGAAAGTTTAATTGAACTTTGGCGTTTTCCTGTTTCGATGCTCGGCCGTGCGGGCAAGCGCTCTCCTCATTAGAAAATTTGGTCTTAAGACTCGTCTTTTAACCCCCGTTGCCTCCGATTGTAATTACTCCAAGTTTTCCATCGAGTTACTAGCAAGCGCTGGGGCAAGGATAATATTGTAAAGCAACGCGCCCTATTTCCCCGTAATTGCCGACGGTCTCTACCACTTCCTTGAGATTTACTCTCTCATTCCGTCCTCCTCCTTTCCCCTCCGATTCTTTTGTCCATCTTTTCTCGACTCTTCTTCCTTCCTCGCTTAAACGCCAAGATCCGGTGCTCCCTGCTTTATGATTCTCATTCGTTCTCGGCAAAACGGCAAAAAGCAACCCGACCGCAACTTTGTACTTCTTCTATACGGTGACAACAAAAATTGTCATAGAATTCGTTTTCTTCGAAAGGGAACATTGGGTTTAACAATGAATTGGTATTCGCGCGACGTCAACTTTTTGCCAAGTCTAATTCTTTTCTGAGATTGAAAGTTTTAATCGAGCGAAAAATAGCGTCCTTTTGAAAGGAAGAGGAAATCATTTGTAATTTTTTTAAAGGACATCGTCGTTTATAAAGGATGTTTAAAATTTACGATTAATACGCTTTATTTTAACGCTCGAACGAGAATCGATGGTTGCAATCGAAGTTCTACTGGAAGATTCGTGTACTCGAAATTTCTTCGTGTTGTTCTCTTCCGCATAAAAGGGCATTCTCTGAGTGGATTGAAAAGAAGGAGAAGAGAGAAATGGTGGACCGTGAGCGAACGTTTCTTTTAAATCGGCACGACAATTAATTCGGCTTTGAGCCAAAGTTGAAAAAAAAAAGAAAAAAAAGAAGAACAAAAAATGAAAAAAGAAAAAAGGTCGTATTGAAAACAAATCAATCCGTCGGAACGAAACGTGCCACGAGAACTGGACGAGATTGGGAACGCGCCATTGAAAATCCAGTAACGACTAGGTCACGTATGTATAAAGGAAATGAGAATTCTACTTCGCGTAGAAAACTCGATTGTCTTCGATGTCTCGATTTCTCGAATTATCTTTACGTTCAGACGCAAGAACCCGATTAGCGTTTTGTTCTGTAACATTTGTATTCTATATATATTATTTTGTTAGTAGAAACTTTTATATTTTAATTTTCAGACATTTTTGTGAAACGTATCTAAGCGCGATCGAAAAATATATGATGTTGATTTTATTATCTAACATTTTTATAAAACGAATAATACCGTATGCATTTTATTCGTGATGTCTATTACCATTGTTATCGATCTTTCTCAAGGTTCTTACGATACAATGAGCACGTATCTTCCATTATATTCTTTATTCTCTATATTAATAAATCGTATTCATATATCATCATTCGTATATACAATAGTTCCGTATAAAATGTTTCACCAAAAATAAAGTTTAGCCCGATACAAAGAAATCGATTTTGTTCATATTTTCATTGCAAACGAGATTCTTATTCGATGTTATTAGCGAGCTGAGTTCAAATTTAATGAATAAACAACCTTTATAAAAAAAAAAAAAAAAAAAAAAAGGAAGAAAAAATAAATACTATCGCATTTTGCGATAAATCGTATATAGCAGCGAATAAAATATTAATAACTTGATACTATACATTATCAACTGATAAAAATCAAATCAATCGTAAATGGTGGTATTTTTTTATGCAAACGTGAATTAATCTCGTTGAAATAAAACATTGTAATTACGTTGAGAAATTAGTTATTATATACTTTGCTGGATCATGAATGTCCACCTGGACGAGAGGTTTTGGAAGCGTGGGAAGAACAAAAATGTTTGAAAATTTTGTCGCAACGATAATAAACTTAATTCTATACAAAAGAATTGTATAATAAAAATAAAATAAATTTGTATAAAATTGTACAAAGAAAAAAAAAAAAAAAAAAAAAGAAATATAATAAATACCTATGGTTATTTTACGTATTCGTACATATAATTAATCACGTGCGTTTAGAATAGTAAAAACGATTGAGTGACCGTACCATAAAAGATCAACTTACGAAATCAGTTAGAAATACGTATAGTTAAGTGTTTATCGTGTCGTGATTATCAAAAATGTGCGAAACAACGGTGAAAAGAGGAACGATAATGAAGTAACGTAAACAAAAATCGTTTAATACGAGATATGAGAAGCAACGTTCGATTAATTATCCTGCCTCGCGAATTAAGCCACGATCCGTCGTTCGTTAAACCGCGTCTGATAAAATTTTAATCCTGCTCGATCTATTTCGGAAAGCAGGAAATTCACGTTATAGTAGGATCGTGCGAGAACTAGGACAGAGGACAGGGTGTCGGTATAGATGATGGTGTTGGTGGTAGTGGGAAAACGTGGAGTAGTGGGGATAGGTGGAGGAAGAGGGAATGGAAAGCAATGAGGGTGGTCGCTAGGCCACCGCACTCCGCTTCGAATCGTGGTCGCGTGATTGTAATTAGCGTTTTCGTTGCGCTTCTCGTTTCTCCTGTTGAATCTACCGATTTCCCAAAGCGCAGTTGAAAAATGATCTGCCATCCTGATAAATTGGAAAATGCATGGCTCAAGGTATCCGTGATAATTTGACGCGCCTGAAGGAATTTATTTTTTACGATTTTCTTTTACGATCTTCTTTTTTTTCTTTGCATTTTCTTTTTTGTCTTTTCTATTTTCTTTTTTTTTTTTTCGTTTTTAATCGCACGTTTTTAATTTCATCGAATCGCCCGCATACTTCTAAAAAAAATTCTTCAAATATAATTCGTTCTCAGAGATAAATAATTGTTGATTAGAGATTGAATCGTTTTTTTGTTTTGTTTTGTCCTTTACAATGTTTGTTTATCCAAAGTATTGTTAATTTCTTAATTTCGTATTTTACAGAGCGGGGATTTCATTAATTACTGTGTTAATTATTATGAAAAATATAAAAATGTAAAATATATTTTTCGCATATTTGCTGTTCTCTCGTATGTGATATTTTTCGTTTGAAAACTATCGTACGTCCGTCGAAAGAGACTTTATTTTTTCATCTCGATGAAACCACCATCTCGTATCAGGTTGTTTTGTTTATTTTTAACTCCCGACTCCAGTTCACTACGCTCTAACATTCTTACAAACTTTTCATTCCGTCATATCGAATTTTGTCGCATATAAAATGGTTATCGGTAAAGTCGCACAATGCGCTATGGAAGCGCATTTTGTGATAACGGAGGAGAGTACGAAATCAGGGTGTTGGTAGCCGTCGTTGGTGATTTCGCTTGTAATGAAGTTTTACCGCGAATAACGTTCGTTGAAGGGACATCAATTTTTCAACGGAACGATACGAAAGATGTCAGGTATAAATTACGATGCAAAAAAAAAAAAAAAAAATAGAAAAAAAAAAAGAAGAATTATATATGATATGAGAAATGTGTTCGAAAATGTACTGAAAATGGCAGCGTTTTGATTCGGATTTTGTATTCGGAAAAGCACGACAAAGAGAGTGTACGTGTAATATCTACAAGCATATAGAAACAATAAAAATCCATTTGAAAGTTTTACCATGTATTCATAGCCTGTGGAAATTCTCGGAAAGTCATCGACAGGAACGTTCGTCAATTTGTGTGTGTTTTTTTTATTTTTTTTTTATTTAACGAAGATACGTGTTCAGATTCGTTCTGTATTTATCTATTTGTTTCTCGATATGCGTTTTCAAATACAACGAAAAGAGTGATATAAAAGCAAAATCATTGAAATAGATTCGGAATATATATGTATATATATATATATATATATATATATATATATATATATCTTGTCTTAGAAAAATCCTAAGAGAATTTCTTTCAAATACTCAGAAAAATTTTTCAAATATTACGAAAGAGTGTATGCTCTTTCGAGTTTGGTTTAAAAGTTTCAAAACATATGACCTCTGTATCGAGCTTTAAGATTGGCCTTTTGAATTCGAAACCTTCTGATTATTTACACTTTCAAAGACTGCCAAAGGAACGGGATGGTTTGATACCTGCTATATTCTTTTATCGGTATCCTTACTTTTCATGATTCTCTGTGACCGACCTGGTCTCCTCATAAATGTTTCAACCAGTGAACTATCTAGTCATATAATGGAAGATTCATTCCTTTTATTTGGTGTAAAACTTTTTTCAAAGTTGAGCATTGCGATGAGTACCCTATCTATGATAAATTGAAGAGATACTTTTTTCATTAGAAGACATTCTCTAATAAACAAATTCATTCGTTGAATTTGTTTTCTCTTTCTCTCTCTCTCTCTCTCTCTCTCTCTCTCTCCCTCCCCCCACTCTCTTTTATTGGATACATATAGTATTTCGTATTCGTGAAAAATTATTTGGTCCACCAGGACCATTCTTGTATCCGGTTCAATAGTTGATAGCGAGTTAAAACGAGTATTAATTCGCCAAAATATCAACGTTGAATTGTCATCGAGAATCTCGAGTATCACTCAAATCCTTTTAATAATATAATGCGATATATCTATCAAAACGATGGCTTCTCTCTGATTTAAAGTGAAGCGTACCCTTGGGAATAAACAGAACAGGAATAACGTTTTTATTCTTTATCCATTCTCTTCGTTCCGTTTCTCGGTAAATGTGTACATCATATTCAATGGCGGAAATTACGTACTCGGATTTTTATCGCGATATCTCGTTCTTTAAGTAAAAATGCTTTGTTATGAAATTGATTGAGATACGCTCTCAACACTTATAGAAATGGAAAAATATAACACGCGTATTTATTTGACTCATCACTACGTTTAATATTTCTCGTGTTGCTAGTAACACCGATGAGTAACGATCGTTGCCACTCCGTTATTTTATTTTATTACTTTACGTCGACTATTTTCCAACGCAATTTAGTTTTTATTTTAGTTTTTAAATTTAGCTTTCAGAAAATTCGATGTAAATATTATGGAAATTCGTTTTCAAACTTTTCTTCATTCGTACGCATATAGGAAGAATATTTCATCGAAAGTATATTTCTATATTTTGATAAAATCAGATGAAATTATTTACAATGATATTATATTTATTATAATTTCTATTCTGAAATAATATTGTTATTTCATTATGATCTAATTTTTTTCATTTTATTTCAATAACTGCGCCAATTATAATAACGATTGTTTGATACAAGAACATTGTTTTAATTGTGTTTATCGAATGAACGAATTGTAACAATCGATAGATCAATAATTTTCCCCTTTCTCTTGTGCTTGTAATGTTTTGTTCCACTTTGCCGCAAATTAAAACATATGTTTTATTCTTTATGGTTATCGTTGTATACGTTAGTAGCAAATGTAATTAACTGTAAACTTAGCCCGTGTATTCAGAGGCAAGTTTTTCCACAAGAGGAATAAACTTTAAATCAAATCTATACTCGCACACTCGCCGTACTCCTTCTTAATGACATTGAAATCGAATGGAATATCCTTTTTAGAACGGAAAATTAAAAGGTATAAACGAATAACGAAACTTCATAATCATATAACATATTTGCCCTTTTGAAACTGAATTTTTAAAACATGATGTTACTTAATAACCATTTGTTGTTATCTCTTACGACGCGATACAAAATCATAGGCATAGCACGTTCAATTTCAACCAATATATGTGTGTGTGTGTATGTGTGTGTGTGTATATATATATATATATATATATATATATATATATGTGTATATACTCTAGGAAGACTATGCCGGTGAAACATAATACTATCCGTTGCCGTTAGTTTCAATTTTGCTGGATAACGTTTAGAGAGTAGATACGAGAGTAACTAGAAAATTGTGAGGAAGTTGGAGAAAACTAAAACGTGAGCGTAAAATTTATAAAGTATAACGTAACACACTTCGAATGATCAAAACTATCATGTTTCTTGCGACAAAGTATGAATGGAAAAAGAAAGGGGGAATAAAGAAAATAAGTGGATCGTGGAGAAAGAGAAAAATCAAATTTACGACGGATTACAAAGTCGTACCGAATTCTTTGTTCCGCGAAGAAAAGAAATATTAAAAACTTTTCAGTCGAATTTCTACGGTAATTCGGTCCTCCGCAAGAACACGAATTAGCTTCTAACTCGAGTTCGTAATGCGTAACGAGAGTAAGAGAATTTCTGTTTTGCGAAAGCTCGCTTGTGAAAGCAAAGCTCTCTGCAAGCCCGACGTCCACTGCAAGAAAATGATTCCGTTGTAAATACATCCAATCTGGGACTGTGGCTCGAATATTAACGTCCCTTCTCTTTGAAGAAGAAACAGGAAATGCTTATTATCATCGAACTTCCTCGTTGCTTATTTATTCTCTCTCTCTCTCTCTCTCTCTCTCTCTCTCTCTTTTTTATTTTCATTTTCTATCTCATACGTAGCTCACAAATTATCAAAATATTTAATCGAAATATTCAATCTACAAAGATTTTATATATATATATATATATATATATATGTGTATCATATTCCCAAGATGCGCATTGATTAAAAGGTGACTATCATTGAAATGGTTAACACAAGAGAATTCATTTCGAAAGTTCAAAGTTCGGTAAAGAAGATAATAATAGAAACGAGCATCAACAGAGAAAGCGAGAAATAGAGAGGAAGAGAGAAGAGGAAGAGAGAGAGTGAGAGAGAGAGAGAGAGAGAGAGAGAGAGAATGAGAGAAAGAGAAAGAAAACGCAATGAACTCGTCTAAATGGGAGAAACGTGTTTTGAAAAGGGTGCCTTGTGCGTTGCTCATCTTTAAGCCGATTGAGAAATGGATATGTTCACGTGGCTCATTTGTTTTAATACCTTTTCACGGTTCAAATGAGAAATACAAGAAGCTAAAATGAGATTTGAGAGGATGGAGAGAAAGTAGAAGGAAGGGTAAGGGTGTCAGGTGAAGATGAGAATAGATAAAGTATCGTTCTCGCGTCAAAAAGAAATATAACGTAAATTTTCTCGATAGAAATAATATTTATTGATTGTTCAAACGTATCTCACTTTTTTTTGTTTTTCTTTCTTTTTTTTTTTTTTTTTTTTGTTCTCTTTTACCTGTCGAAATGAAAATTATTTGTAACGCCTGGCGTTTGTATTCGTTTCTCATCACTTACGATGAGAGAGTAAATGAGAACGGCAAATAAGCATTTACGTTCATTGTTCTTGGAATGAATGGAAGCGAAGCTCCGGGCCATGATTTAGCCCAGAAACGGTCCTACATTAGTTACGTAAGATAGCACCATGGTCGGAAATGTGAATTCTCTTTACTCTTCCATTGTCCAGCATGGAAGGAAGGTACGGACTGCTGGAAGAAGGGGGACGGGGATATTTGCTTTATCGACAAGGTAAACGTCGGAGCTTTTCATACGCGAGAAAGTCGCTGTGCTAACCCAATTTTGTTAGAAACGACAAAAGTGAAGACAGAACGACGTATGTACGAACAGGCCGTTTGTGAAAAGTGCCTACACGTTATTTGCATTCCTTCACGTTATGGATACTTTATTAGGATAGCAACGTTTTAAAGTTGACGTTGGGAACGTCGATGTGAACGAGAACGAATAAGGTCTGTCGCCTAGAAATAAATCAATTTCGATGTTACATGAATACCGAACTTCGAACGGACGGCTCTTTTTTACAATATTCAACGTTATTCCAGCGATATCGAATTACAAAGAGCGAACGAAAGGGAGAAAGAGAAAGAGAAGAGACAGACCGAGCCAAAGAGATATTTGGAAAGAATTTATATGATATTCATACAACCCTCGAGAAATATTTCTTTTTTCTTTTTTTTTTTTTTGTCCATTTTTTATCAAGAGACGCAGATCAACTTTCATTGACCCGTTCAATGTATTCTATCGGTCGTCTTTAATTGGAGGAATACTTTTCGACGATAATCCGTAACGAAGGCAAACTTCTTCGGGATATTAATCCTTATCGATGAATAAAAGAAAATAGAGAAAGTAGAAAAGTAAGTAAAAGGGGGCGATTGTATCCTCGCAAAATCTGCCATTCTCGATTCTAAACACGTACAACGAGCTAGCGAATGAGATCGTCCTCGGACGTCCGCTCATCTCGTTTTATAGGCGCGACAGATCCGAGATGCGGAGAGAGTCGGTCTCTCTGGTTTGGAAGTAAAGTGAAAGATACACAACGCTCGTAACGAAGTTTTCAAAGACAACATTGAGCCTGATATCTAACGAGTTCATTCCACTTGACTGCTGCGGCAAAAAAAGAGAAATAAAAAAAAAAAAAGAAAGAAAAAAGAAAAAAACAAAGAAAAGGAAAAAACGGAATGAGTGCAGTTCTCTGTCTAACGCAAGCGGCATCTCTTTTCACGCATCTTTTATTTTCACATTGAAATATTCTGGAAAGTATTAAAAAAGAAAGTATTATGAAAGAAAAGAAAAAGAAAAGGAAAGAAAACTTCCCTACGGTATGCATACGATCTCGACAAGATTGGTACGAGGATTCTCTTTTTTATTTAGATTCGAATCGATCGATGGTCGTACGTATACTCATGAAAAAGAATATGTGATTTCTTTAAAAAAAAAGAAAAGGAAGAAGAAGGAAAAAACCTAGATGCATGCAAGAGTTCGATAAAGGAAAAAGAGGAATAAAAAAGTTAGCTGTTAAATTAAATGGAAATTTTTGTAGCTATATCTGAATGGACATCTATATTCTTTTTTCTTTTTTTTTTTTTTTTTTTACCTCTGCTTCCGGAGACTGCACGGTCAAGGACTGTCTCGGTGGCTTCTCTGGTGGAACTTTCTTGAGGGTCCCGGTAAAGGTGCTCGTTGTAGTAGTACCACCAACGATGCTTCCACTGACTCCAACGGTACCGACAACAACTCCCCCAGCCGATGTCGCTGATGTACTATCGTGACTGTCGATTTGACACTGATGTCGATGAAACTGCGAGAACGAACCACGCGACGTATCAGCACGATCGAACTGTGGGAGACAAGGAAGTGGCATCTGTGACATGTTAGGTATCTGAATGGAATTCGGATCATTGACATCGTGTTGGATACGTGGAGATAGTTTCTCACAAACGGACGACGGGCAAGCTTGAAGGCTCGAGCTTTGCGGATACGTGGTGGTCAGTAAACTGTGATGGTGGCTGTGCACCACCTGATGTTGATTCTGAGACAAAGAGGGTGTCTTCTCCAAATGATCTTGATGATTGCATAAAGGACTCATTTGTATTTGGTGTACGTCATTTCCAACGGTGTGCTGTTGAATTTCCGTAGATTGTCGCTGAATCTTATCACCGATTTGATTCTGCGTTTGCAAACTTTGTAATCGTGCCTGTAAGTCGCTCTGTTGATGCTGAAATTGAGCGACCTTATCTAAGATTTGATTTTGATTCTGAAGACATTGCAGTTTAGCTTGAAGGTCGCTCTGTTGACGTTCAAACTGGCTTAGCTTCTCCGAAATCAAATCGAGACTCTGCTGATTGTGTAACTGTTGTTGTTGGGCCTGAAGGGAATCCGATTTTTCACTTTGGGAATCAAGCTGACTCTGTAAGCATTCCGTTTGACTTTTGCTATGAGTTAATAAACTCGAAGAGATATTGTGACTCTTTCTGTGACTGTGTATTATATGATCGACTTGATCGCTTTGTTTAGTTGTATTAGACTCTCCGAAATCGGTGACTACTGTTAATACGGCCTTAGTGTCTAATTTGGCTTCGCTCAATGCTGGATACTGATGACAAAGATTTGGACTGGCTCTTTGTGATGAAACAGTACTCGCAGTGCCTGGTCCAAGATTAGCTACAGAACCACTGATCGGTTGATCATCGAAATCTTTTCGAGACAATTCCATGTGTTTTGTTAAGTCAGCACTTACGTGTCGTAAATGACGACGCTGTTCCATTATAGTACTTTGACTGATGTTCGGCAACGGTTGAAAAGCAGATTGCGACATTCTAGTTTCTTTACGTTCTTCAGATGGATGTGAAGATCGAGATTCTCTTCTTTCCTCGGATTGATTACGAGATCGCGGACTAGTAGAAAATATTTGATTCTGCATCATGCTCCTCTCTAATTCTTGACGTTGCCTTTGTTCGGCCCACATCGCTAATTCTTGTCTGGTCTTCTCGAAGTTTTGATTAACAAACGATGGACTTTTCTGATTTGCCCGATCGGCAGATGTATCTCGAATCGGAACGAAAGGCATTGGTGATCTTCTAACATCTTCCACTCTTTTACCTTCCAAATTCATCGGTGATCGTCTATGTTCTTCGAAATAATCCGATCGTCTGCTTTCTTGCGGTATGACAACTCTTTGATTCGGACTCACATTGCCCCAATCTGCCTTTCTTTCGGTGGCCACACTTTTCCGATTTTCTTGTCTCGAATCAAACGCCATAGGTGAAACTCTTAAGCTCGCGTCCAATCTTCTCTGATCAGGTGGAAATACCTGCGTACCCTCGACTCGTTTTGGTTCTATAACCGTTGGCTTTCTGGATGGTACAGCCATATCTTGATTTCCATCACCGGGAAACGTAAAAGTGATAGTATCGTTGCGTCTTTGAAAACTCGTTGTAACGTCAACGGATATGGACTTTCTGTGCTCCGATTTAGAAACATACAAACCACACTCCGTTCCGATATTATCTACGACCTTCTCCCGTACCGTTTGATCACCATTTGCGTCCACATAGAGACCGTCCTGCCTTGTTCTAGGATTCTGGTTTATCGTAGTTAGATATCTCCTTTCTTGCGTTTCACCTGTAGCAATTTGCGATCCTTGTACGATTATGGCACCTTCGCTACGATGAATCTGATCTTGAGGGGGATTCTGCGATTCGTATTTAACTTTTTGCAATGCCGGTACGTCGACGCTAGCCGATTTTCTGTGTCCTGTATCATGTGTGATTTTTGAATTTCCACGGGGTGGTACCATCGGCTTTGGGCCACGACTTGGCCTTTCAGTCGTAGCGATTGCTATTCCATGAGCAACATTTTGAGCGATCGGTTGAATTATCGGTTGCGTTTGATATTGGCTCAGCTCTTGAGTGAATCTCTGTGGATTGGGCGATTGTTGGCCGAATTGTTGAGCTTGATAGATGCCTGTATGGGGATTGTATGGCACCGCATTCATAACAGTTTGAGGATACTGGCTATACGGATATTGAGGTTGGCTACCAAATTGTGTATATCCAGGTGGTTGAGGTACCACAACGCTCGCAAAGTAAGGTGGTTGTGGACTAGCCGACTGAGAGGGTATCTGTGTTCCGTGTTGGACGGTAACATACTGACTTTGACTCGCGAACATAGGATTGGCAACTGTGCTTTGACCATATAGCGCTGGATCTCTATACGTAATGTCTCTGGTTACATAACCGGCCCTCTCTGCGTACTGAGCTTGCTGAGGATATATCTGCGACCTAACATCAAATTGACCTCGTATTTGTGGATATTGACTTTGCTCATAGTCCGGAGCAAATTGAGGTTGAGCTTGTACCGGGACGGTTTGCGTGCTGGTTTGAGAAACGTGCTGGACTCTTTCGGGATTTGTTTTATCCACGGTGTATTGCTGAGGAGGTAATTGACCCGTAGGAGGATGTCTATCCTCTGGTACTCCTACAACAGATTGTCTTCTTCCAGACGGATATTGTCCAGTCTGTTGATCTTGCTGCGATTGCTGCTGTACTTGCTGTGATTGCTGTTGAACTTGCTGTTGCTGTTGCGGCTGTGGATGCTGTTGCTGTTGCGGCTGCGAATGTTGTTGTTGTTGCTGTTGTTGTTGTTGGTGTTGTTGTTGGTGTTGTTGTTGTTGTTGATCTTGATTCTGTACGGTTGTTTGTCCCTGTTGATTTCTCTCTTGGGAAAATCGCTCGTAATCCAAGGTTCGATTCTCAAAACCATTGGATAGGTCCTGTTTTGTAGTATCTGTCGGTGGATCGACCCGGCCATTTTGGTGGCAATCTGTCTGTTGATTTTCCATCGTTTGCCCGTTTTGACTAGTTTGACCCTGTGATCCGGTTAAGCCTCCTGATCCGGACTGTGACATAGTGGCGGCCCCCACCGACGGTCGTCCGCCGATGTAGCCGAGGATTCGCCCTAATCCACACACCGTGACGACTTTTTCGCTCCCCTCCTCGGAAAACTTAGAACTCGATGATGAATCGGATCGGTGACGAACTTTCGTGCCACCTAAACGTCAGAAGATCGGTGCGAGGCATGTAAACTTTGATACTCCGTCGGACTTAATTTTAATTGTATTTTCACTACGACGCCTAAGATCCTCTTTTCTTGATCGAAACAGTTTTCTTGATTTACAATCGATATTACCAAACAATTCTTTTTCCTCTCCCGCTGTTTTCTTTCTTTTTTTTTTTTTTCTTCTTCTTCTTCTTCTTCTTCTCTATCTTCTTTCACTGATTTTCGATTAAAATTATATTTATCGTAGGATGATAATCTTAGAACATCGTAATTATCTACGAATGACGCTCTGGTCTATTTGATTTAAAGCCGTATCGAGTTCTTTTTGCTTTCTCGTATTTTTATTCCCTGAGACTCGTTATACGGACTTTGCTCTTTTACTTCAACGTGGATATGGCGTCTACGTAGCGTAACACAGTAAGCTCGTTGTTCTTTGCCTAGATCGATATATCACTTTGTATAAAGTATATATCTATGTACATATATATATGTTAATATATTATATTATATCGGATAGATAGTATCGAAAGAATTTTGATTATTCGATACATCGATGTAAATTCTTCGAAAATTTGTTCGTTTAATTTAACTTTGATTTTCTTTTTGTTTTTTCACGTGTTATCAACACAAGACTTTTGATTAAACGTTTAAATTGCTCAAATTCTACTAGCATCGATTCGTAGATATCATTGCAAATTTCTAATATATATATATATGTATATATTTTTATACATGTATATATATATATATATATATATATATATATATATATATATATATTAGAAATATATATTACGTTGTGTAAGTTTTGACAGCGACTATCTTCAGTTGCCGTTGATGCAAGTCCCCGAGGGCGATCTGTAAAAATATAACATCTCCGTTTGCTGACTCGGCGACGTTATACGTCTCGCACTTTTTGAAACGTGGTAATCCAGGGAACGTGCGTCCGCCATAAAATGGGTTAAAGTTTGTTAAAAATTGTCTCGAATAAGAGCTTCGCTTATCGCATCAGAGTTGAACAGAACGAAAAACACAAAACTTCTGAATTTAGTGGTAAGCAATGTGAAAATTTTGTGTTTCTGCGGTTAGACCGAACGAAATATTCGCATACGGACGAATCGATAAACTGCTGTTCGACCTCGAAACTGTCGACATTTGGAGAGTAATCTTTTTGCACTTAAACACCGTAATGGCTTTCTGGTAGAACACATAGTCATAAGCCCACTACGCCGACACAAACGTGTTCCACTTACAGAGACATAAGCGGCTACTTTTACATTTATACAGTTCGTTCGTTCGTTCAAAACGACAGTCAAATCGTTCGTACTGGTTATACGGTATGTGACATATATCATATACCATTAACATTTTGTCGAAGCATTTATTGAAATTCTCCTAGTTCTCCTCCCGTTCCTATTTCTAGGAGTTTGCATTAAAACTAACTGGTAAGCACCAAAAATATCATTTTTCTAAATCATATATAGAAAGAGAAATCAATATGATACAGGGTACAACGTTGAATAGAAATTAAAGACGATCAAAAATCAGACGGAACAATATTAACAAAAATAACCAAACGAAAATATTTCGTAATGTTTATGGCAATTCGCACGACATGGAAACGTAATATTTATCTTCCGTTAGTTTCTGTTCAGTATTTTGAAGAATATTTCGTATGAAATACATCGACGCTCTCAGTCTATGAGCCATACGAAAATTGAAATCCTTTTGAAATTCGAAGCAATCAAAGTTTTCGTGCGTTTCACCGTTGGCATGGATGATAAAACGGATGGGAGAAAAAGTGTATGTATGTGTGTGTGTGAGAGAGAGAGAGAGAGAGAGAAAAACCGCGTGAGTAGTAGAAGTGATCAATCCCGTTCATCGGAACAGGAGAATTGTTTTCACGATTTCCGAAATACACCGTGATGACTTTAATTTCTCTGAGGCAAAGCTATCTTTCATTGCCACTAACTTCATGGCTGACGGAATACGCGACGCAAATCCAACCAAGCCGGGAAAAAGCCAAAGTAACGAGCCATTGACGAATATTCATACTTGCACTTTGACAGGATTTTCGGATATATCGTTGGTTAATACGATTTCCGACGGGCTAATCTCTTATGCATAATAATCTACTCTACGTGCCGTTAACGTGCGATCCAACGCGAAGAATCGGATCATAGCATTTAATGTTCTATCGGGAACGTGTTATTATCTTTCCGAACGAACTATCGTATCGTTTGATTCATCTCCCTCATGTCGTATTTTTCTATTTATTTTTTCTTTTTTTTTTTTCTACGATAAAACTTCAGTGAAAGGAGGCGCACAGATAAAACGAGACAGAGTTTGGAAAAATTTCTTCTTTTTCTTTCCTGTGTCTTTTTTTTTTCTTTTTTTAGTTTTGCTTTCTTTTTTCTTTCTTTCTTTTTCTTTTTCTTTTTTTTTCTTTTTTCTTTTTTTTTCTTTTTTTCGTGACCACTGGCCGTTGCCACCAGATATCTCTGTAAGTTTTGCAACATCCTGCTCGTAAAAACGGATTTATCTTCGTGGCAACTGGAGCAAACGTTTCCCATATCGTGGAAAAAAACGAATTAATACCCACTTGTTCTCCATTAGAACGGCGACTTGTTAAAATCACGATAGTACTGCGATTTTTTTCTATGACTCCATTATCATTATTATACTTGTTTTCGTATAATCCTCGAATATTTATATATATATATATATATATATATATATATATATATATATGATTGGAGATATTTCTATATTCAGGCAATTCATTCGTTTCACTATGCAATTAATTGCAAACAAGGGCAAATATATCATCGATACATTTAAACGAATCGATTGACCCATTTAACGTATACGATTATTTAGTTATTTCTCTACATTCACGTGTTTTAATTTTTAGTTTCTGTTTTCCTCTTTTTTTTTTATTTTTTTTTCTTTCATACACTCTATCGATCTATGCACTACGTACGGTATATACGATAAATAGTAGTAGTATTTCTTCAGAGGGATAGAATACAGAAAGAAAAAACAGTGGCAGAATTTATCCGATTAAAAGGTCAGACGGTGAGTTTTAATAGGTGAAATTTTCCACGCAACATCGTAGGAAGAGATTAAATACAATTAAAAGTTAATTAATTCCAATTTGATTTTTAACAATAGAATATTAAGCGTGTAATCAAATAATACCTTTTATTACGTATATTAATAGATAGACTATATCGACGTAATTTGATTTATTTTATGACCGCAAAACTCGAAGGGACAGACAAATAATACCGTGGAATTAGAAAACTTATAAATCAATCATATTTATTTTGAAGTTAAGTTTTATCTCGCAAGAAAATATGAAAGATTAAGAAAATAAGAGAGAGAGAGAGAGAGAGAGAGAGAGAGAGAGAGAGAGAGAGAAATAGGGAGTCGAGATCCAATAAACCATTTCGAGGCTACTCCTCGAAGATAACTCGGAAAATTTCGCTGTGAGACTACTAGGTCGGTTTTATGATCGTTCATACGTACTATACTGAACGTGCGCATAGATACACTCACATTTCCAAGTCCGTGTATGGAAACACGCTAAGCGTATCGTCCGCAGGATGCTTTGATCGAGTATACGGGTGATACGTTCTCCGTTCGGAATCTGGAACGAGTTCATACACGTGCTTCTCAACCACTAGCATCGCGGAAAGAGAGATAGATAGAGAGATAGAGAGATAGAGAGATAAAGATAGAACAGGAGAGAGAGAGAGAGAATTCCACTTTCATAACCCTTCCTTCTCTTTGCGATATCAATCGTTAATCCGTTCAACGTAAAATCTACTACATCCAACGAAATTACACATTCTGAGAACGAATAGTTGAAGGTACCATGTTGGTACTATATGGTATATATAGGTACCATATGTATACATACATATGTATATATATATATATATGCTGTGTGTGTGTGTGTGTATGTATGTGTATCATATATATATAAGAAAGTATGCTGTTGGTATACATAAAATGAAGGTAAAGACAAAGATATTTTATACATCTAAGATTCTTTGTCGACGATTCATTACACTGTATCTTTCTCTTCTAAGCATTCATTTTTATTTATCACATATTTATTAATTTTATCACATTACACGATCCTTTCTATTCTTTTCGTTTCAAAATATCATTTATGATATAGATTTATTTTCTCTAAAGCAAAAAAAAAATGTCTCCAATCATTTCTCAAATCTCACAATATGACGAAACACGCGATTCCATCGATTCAATTTTCAAAAGGTTAATACATTCGTATGGTATTAATATTGTGTAGATGCCATATAGATTATAGATACCTTTTTGTCTCCATTCTAATGTCAGCGATACAATTGCTAATTGCGATTCGACTCGTCGAAACTATATGCTATTTTTGTTTCTTGTCAAATACGAAGATGTCGTTACTTGGGAAGTATTGATCTTGTTACGGAGTCATAGAATTCGATCTACACTATCTTATGGAGAATTCTATAAATCTTATAGTACCAACGTCGATAATTTGTCGCTTGTATGTGCAACACATTTCTCAATATCTCGATATTTCTCGTCGTGACGAATGAAAGAAAGAAAAAGAAAGAAAAAAAAAAAGAATAATAATAATAATAAAAAAATAATAATCGCGTTAATAATTTCATTTCAATTCGATTTAATCGTTAAAAACTTTTACACGAACTTGTTTTTCCATAAATGTCAATGAATTCGTAAGTAATATAGAATCGAATTCAATGCACGACGAGCGACGATTTTAATGGTTATTATTGATGGAAATGAAACGTTCATTGAATTAAATATACGAACGGACCAATATAAGTATTAAATTTGAAAATAAATCAAAAGGAATATCCATCCGCTCTTGGGGAATAACAGAAGTGAGAAAAAGAAGGAGGTAGGGGAAAAAAATAACGTGAAGAGGAGGGGAGATACGGAAGAACGATCGGAGGAAGAATGATCTCTTGTTATTCGTTCGGAATTGAAAATTTTGTATTAACAAAGTTTCTTTTAAGAAGAGGAATCACAAAGCGTCGACTCCTACGTGAAATACTTCGTATAATCGTTTTCCGATCTGTTTTCGAATGTCAATCCCTGATTTCCTCCTCTGCGATGGACAATCTTCATTCTAATTCTATTTTTTTCTTTGAAACAATGGAGATAAGTACGAGTACAAATAGATTCGAATTACTCTCGTCAAATCTGTATCATATTTACTTTATTTCAGCTGTGAATTAGATTTAAAGAAGAGATCGTTTGGCATAAATTTATCGGAAGGATCTTAAAGGAATGGTATATCGAATGTCGCAAAAGGACACTCGGATCATACGGGCTGAAAGCCTTAGGGAAAGATCCGATTTAATCGGGTTGTAATATTTCGTTCTGGGGTTAATCGAATCCCGAACTCGTCCGATTGGCGCGTTACCAAGAGTTCAAATGTGGGTGCTCGCATGGCTGCGAAAGATAGGAAGATCGATTAAAATCAATTACGAAGTAAAAGGAAAAGGGAGAAGATTCGATGGAAGGATGAGAAGGAGGAGTATTAATTATCAATCGATTCTTCGTAAAACGAGCCGAAAAATTGACGCTCTGCGAATGGCATTTGAACTTTCCGATTTAAAGTTCTAGTTATTTAAAATCCAGGAACGAGCCAAAACCGAAGCATTGTTCGTTGGTAGGACGTGACGAGTCTAGTAGAAGTTTGTCGGTAGGGTGAGAGTTAATATTCGTGCGTTATCTATCGCAAGCATGTGTAACCCTTCGTCCTCGAGACTGAATCTGAAAAGGTGAGAGAGAAATGGAAAGAGAAAGAGAGAGAGAGAGAGAGAGAGAGAGAGAGAGAGAGAGAGAGATAGAGAGAGAAAACGACTGGATCGTCATATTCTCTAAAGTGGAACGAAAATTTCAACCCTTTGGAGTTTCAACAGACTGCATCGAGATCCAGTGATAATAACGATGACGTTCGAGTCTCTCCCAACCCCTTAGGAAAAGGATGGTTTTTATTTCGAGTTCACAGTCGATGTGTTTGTCTCCATTCTCCTTATCAATTTCACCGAACAGTTATATACGACATCGTACGATGACAATGAATGTTAATTGCACAACGTGCTTTTGTACGTAATTAACAGCGTTTTGAGGTAATTAACATTGTGTTAATATCTGATTTTTTTCGTTCTTTTTTTTTCTTTTTTTCTTTTTTTTTTATTTATTTTCAAGGACAGAAAGTGAAAATGACACACCGTTAAGACGGTGTATCAACGAGATATTTAAAAAATGATAGCTAATCTTTCCATTATATTTCTCCGTTGTGTTATTTTCTTATCTCAGCTCAGATGTATTATATAGGATAGTCAAGTGTAAACATAAACTCTGATTTGTGTGTTTCAATGTAAAATCATAAATTATTTTTATGTATGATACTCGTTTTTGATTATTGACTTAATTCTCGATATTAACTTAAACAAAATTTAATGCAAGTATTTATAAATGATGGAACAAATGAGTTTGATTCCGTCGCAAAACGATGCATCTATTACTTTTCCTTCGTTGTCCTGAGACTACGTTAGTTGGCTTATTGTTAGCTGCATTCTAATTTCCATATTTATCAAGCCATGGACCGGAAGTTTCTTCGCTTAACTTTGTTCCAACCGTTGAAAGTTCCACTATCAAAACTTAAGGAAGCTTCACACCGAAGACGACTGCCCGGTTTTGTTGCCTCGGCAACGGCAAGAAAATTAAAGAGAAGCCATCATTGGATCTATCTCTATTCTCCTTGAAAACGATTTACATTCAATCATTATTGTAATTCACATTGGAGAGAATTATATTCTTATTAGTAATGAAACTCAATCGAATTTAAAAGCAGCTAGATAATTTCATCAATGACATATTGTTTTACACGTAAACGTTTTCAGCATAAACAAAACGAACTTTTGTTTCGTAAATAAATTGGATTAAAAAATTATCCCCGTTCGAAAATCAATGAGAAAGTGGCTACTACTATCTATGGTCCGTAAACGTTCCAAGTAAATTCGTCGTCTAGTCCATTATCATTTCCATATATTTTCATAATACATGTTCACATTTCCACCGAAGTGAATCTCATTAAGGAGAAATTATGCGTACCTTTCGCTTTAACTCATCGCACTGATTACACGTTATATGTCTCTCTGTCTCTGTTTCTCTCTCTTTTTTTTCTCTTTGTCTCTTTCTATCTCTCCTTTTTCTATCCCTCTCTATCTATCTCGAACGAACGAACGAACGAACGAACAAAGGATAACGAACCATGAAAGATTATTTCAAAATCAGCTCGTTTGAATCAAGTCAGTAAAAAGTATGAAAATTTCTTATTCGTGCAAGTTCATTCGTTTACTCACAATCAACGGTACATCTTTTGCGGTCGATTAAATACAAATTGTTGTAGCGCAAAAAGTGTGAAGTAAAAAAGAGAAAAAAAAAAAAAAAGAAAAACAATGAATTAACTAACGTGAAAGGGCGCAGGGGAAAGAAGCATCACCGAAGAAGGTAGGGAGAAACATCGTATCTCTTTTAGAAATTTTCTCCATAATGTTAAAGCGCTCCCTAAGCGTCATAATAAATGAAGCGAACGGGCGCGGACTACGAAACCTTTTGGCCTGATGAGGAAGGAAAAGAAGGATGGGAGGGAGGGAGGGAGAGAGAGAGAGAGCGAGAGAAAGAAAGAAAGAAAGAAGAAAATGTCTTTCGCGTTGGAAGAAATGTAAGGATGGAAATTAGAATGCTGGAAGCTTCCAGGCGAACGAGAGACGATGGAAATTTGTAGCAAGACAGGAAACGTTTGTTCGTCGCTGATTTGCCCGTATATTCGAGAAACGTTTTACTAGAAATGTTTTCAGAAATGAAAAGTAAAATTACGTAGAAAGGATATGGTTCATTTATGTACTTATTGTTATATTAATTGTTCCATTTTAAATGGTTGTTTTATCATCTTGGAAAATAGATGAAGATATGAACGAAAAAGAGAAACAAGATCATATCTCTCCTCTCTCTCTCTCTCTCTCTCTCTCTTTCTCTCTCTTTCTTTCTCTTTCTCTCTTTCTCTCTTTCTCTCTTTCTCTCTTTCTTTAATGATGCCAAGTGTAAATGAGTTATTCCAGAAATGCCAGGCAGATTATAGGGTAATGATGAAACTTTACAACGCCGAAGCTTCTAACAGTATTGTGACTATTTTCTTGAGCATAGATGCTCAAGATAGTAAGTACATATAGTAAGATATCCCGTAAGATTAAGATCTCTCCCTAAGGATAGTAATAAATGAAGAGGACGCGTGAATATTGTGAAGCTCTGGGATCACAGGGAAATATGTCTCGCGATAACGGGAATACTCTTTGACAGAAACGCGACCCTAATCGCGAATAAATCATTTAGAATCATCTCTGTCTCTACTTCTCTTTATTTCTGTCTCTCTCTCTCTCTCTCTCTCACACTCTCTGTCTGTCTCTTTCTCTCTCTCGTTTTCTTTCTCTCTATTTCTCTCGTGCCTCTTACATTAAAAACAATCTTTTCAGGAAGAAAAGAAGCTCCTTTTATATCTACGAGTCTGCTATAAATCGTGATGAATATTGAATGTTGCACGAGTTCTAGTACCCCATCGTAGAATAAAATAGAAACGAGAGATTTTCGTTTTATCGTGAACGTTTTAAATCTTCCAAAATAAAAGTCTGATTGGATTGGTAAACGAAGATTCGCAAATGAAGTACGAATGCTCAGTTTACAGAGAATCATTTCACAAAAAGAAAGGAACGTTTGGTCGATATAGAAAGAGGGCAAATGTTTACCTAAGTTGATTTAGTTTTGCCTGTGAAATAAGTAGATCGTGATAACCTTTCTTTACTTCTATTTCTCTCTCTCTCTCTCTCTCTCTCTCTCTCTCTCTCTCTCTCTCTCTCTCTCTCTCTCTCTCTTTCTCTCACTCTTTTACCTGTGATATTTCACTTCAATCTGTCTGTGAGGGAGAGTACGTGTGCGTATGGAGGGCTATCTTCCATTCTCCAACGAGAAGAAAATCAAGGACAATTTTCTCAATTAATTCGACGATATTGAACTTTTTTCATTTCGAGCAAAAATTCAGACTAAAAATCGATGTCGAATCTTCGAAAATCTATGAAACATACGATCTAGATATATTTTTCTATTTTTAATATATCACTGTCCTTTTATCTTTGGAATATATGTATGTATTAATTGATTAATTCGAAAAAGTATTTTATTCTCTTTCTAAACGTACCTATGCGACGAACAAACGAACGAATGATATCGAAACTCAGAAATTCGCATAGTTAACGAGCAATATTATGAGAGTAACTTTGTTAAAGCGGCGCGTGGTTTAACAATCTCGAAAATTTAATCATCCTAGGAAATTAGAAATATCTCGCAGCGTATTATATGGACGTACAACAAAGTCAAACTTTGCAACTATTTTCAGTTGACGTCACTCAAACGCGTCATAATTAACCAAATTTGTAGATTTAACTTCTCTCTCTCTCTCTCTCTCTCTTTTAGTTTATATATTTCTGTTGAATAACAATTAACGAACTAAAGTTTATCAACATACAACGATCGGCCTATGAAACTTCCGTTCCTCTAATTGTTTCGTGATATGATAGCCAATAGACTTCAAAATGGAAATCATTAACTATCTGTTTTATTGATAAAGTATTATAATCTCAATGTTTAATCTTGTTACATATTATCAGATATGTCATAACATAAAGTAACACATATTAACAAAAGCTTTGAACATATATCGCGAAATTATACATCTAAATGTTCAACCAATGTATGGATATGTAATAAAAATGAAAATCATAAACAGAGTACAAGGATCTCTCGTTGGAATAAATAAATAGTATAATGTCAGATAGTCAACGATTGAAATAAATATTTTTAAGGAGTCTATATTAATTTTTCAATTAACATGCATAGATCCCTTCATCTTTTCGAAATTTTATATCTATCCTGAACCGGATGAAGATAGCATTTTATCCTCCAACTTTTCGTAAGATTAAATAGTAATTTTCTAAGGATTTATTTTCGCATCTCAGATATCGAATAAAATGCGTCAAAGATTTTGTCCGCTCTTTTATCTTTTTTCTTTTTTTTTTCTTTTTCTTTTTCTCTTTTTCTTTAACCTAAGTAACTACTTGCTACCTATATGATATTTCGAAATTGACTTTCTTCTCTTACGTCGAAAGCTCTACAAAAGCTCTACAAAAGCTCTACAAAAGCTCTAAGAAATTCGTCGACACTTTCGACCTTTCCACTTCTTATCTCTTAAATTCTCTCTACTTCTTTTTCTTCTTATACACATTTCGCGTTCTTTCACGAACCACAAAGATCTCAAATCTTTCAAAAAAAAAAAAAAAAAAAGAATTAGAGATAAATGCTGAAAACTTTCTTTTTCATATATATATATATATATATATATATATATATATACATTTTTTTGTTCTCTCTTTACGAAAACGTTTTACGTGCGAGCGTTTGAAAATTTCGATTATCAATAGAACGTGCAGTTGCAGCCTACAAGATAATTGCGTCGTAGCTAGAAGAGATCTGAATTCTCCGATTCGGGTTCACCGAGGAAGTAGAGAGTTACGTGAGTAGCCTTTCAAATCAAAGTATCCTGCAGGGTGCCAGACTGTCGAATAAAATCCAATCTCTCGTCTCGTCTCACTTCTCTCTCTCTCTTTCTCTCTCTTTTTTTTCTTTTTTCTTCTTTTTTTTTCTATCTTTCTTTTTCCATTCTCTGTTTCTTTCTCCCTCAACTGAATATCGTACTTACGTGTATATCTAACTGTTCGTCTCTTCTCTGTACCATACATACATAGGTATATATCTAGATACTATACGTAGATGTATAAATACTTAGACGCATATAGGTACATAGATATGTATGTATTTACATATATACGTGCATGTAACTTCCTTCGTGCGTTAGAAAACGTGAAAAAGTCGTACTAGAATAAAATATCGTTGTTGCATTTCCTACCCCCGTTCTGAAATTTTCACGTGAGCTACATGCGAATTTCCGTAATAAGCATTCTTACACTTTCCTTCGTGTAAACTTGAAGCTTGCTTTTGCTCGAACTAGGGGATTTCCATAGGACTATCGATTGGTTATATCACTGGCAATACGTATAGATAGATACATAGTATATATATATATGTATATATATATATATGTGTGTGTGTGTATATGTATATAGATATACAGCTTTCTATCTGGAGACATAATATATCCACTCGACGGCATTATCGATTTGTCCACAGTCAATAATAAATGTAAACACTTCGCTTATAATTAATTGCAACAATTCACGTAAAATGCTATGACAAATGATGTATGTAAAGTAAACGATGATGAGAGTGCGAAGCTCTTTGTTCGTATATTCGCGTTGTATATATGAGGTGAATGAACTTGGATAAAGAAAGAAAGAACGGAAGAAAGCGAGAGAGAGAAAGAGAGAGAGAGAGAGAGAGAGAAAGGAAAGAGATTCTCAAAGAAGAGAAAGTAAGCAAGATGTAAGCTTTCATGCAAGAGAAAAATCCGTAAAAGGAAAATCCGTAGAATAGAGTATCTATCTATCTATGTGGAAGGATCGTTCTTAAGCATTTGATTTGACCTCGATTCTTTAACAGTACGCATCACGTCTCATTTAATCCGTCGTTCTTTAATACACATCCATAAAAATATCGAGTTCAGGCAAATCGGACAATAAATCGTATATCGTGTCACTGATATTTACGAAGATCCACTACGTGCAACGAAGCATTGGATTTTCTTTCCCCATAATTTTTTTATTTTTTTATTTTTTCATTTTTTTTCCCCCGTTTCTCAATGAAATACGCCAGGATATACGTGGATCCGTTGAACACGATCATCTATAAATATCACGCAACGGATATTAATACCCGATGGAAAGTTTAAAAGTAAAATAAGTCTATTCGCGTACAAAGTTATTTTGTCACGATTTTCAAATATTATCCTATCTGGATGGATCTACTCTGCTTACAGATTGCACAGTGACAATAAAGATGAACGAAGCGAGAAGTATCCGTTTTTAATCTGAAGATAGCAAGGAGTTTCAAGCGAGATGACGACAAATTAAAATGTGTTGTTTTCTTCCTCCCTCTCCCTCTCTCTCTCTCTCTCTTTCTCTTTCTCTTTCTCTTTCTCTCTCCCTCCCTCTTTTGGATTAATATATAGTAAGTTCAATATTACGATTCTTCATTCTTTTTTAAGGTCAAACAGATAGTTCTCACTTCGCTCCAATAATCTTTAATACGTGTTATCAGAGTTTCTATTTGAGATCGATCGTAATTCGTGGCAATCTTTTAACGATAACCAACAGGACAGGCTTTACTACGCACTCGAATAAGAGGTTCTCTATTCGTCGAACCATTTATCTTTCCAGTCGGTGTCCTTTCAACCCCTTCTACATCCCAATTCTTATTCATGGGTCGCTTCCTCGTACGCAAAGCGTCCTGGAATGTCAGCGGAGTTAACTTATCGCCAAAACGTTTCTGCATGACGTCAAGGGACTTAAACAACGCAGAAGCTCGCTATCATCCGTCTTCGTTTTTTGGTAGTGTAAAGATAAAAATAAAGATAGAGAAAGATAGAAAAGAGCTTTTTGCGATCGTACTATAGTTTTCTTTTATATAGTTTGCAAAAACCGAAGAAAAACGTAACCAAAAGAAGAGAAAAAGAAAAGTGACATTTCGATTTCTATGTCGAAGGTAAAATTGAAGAATCTTTATACTATTAAATATGTAATGTTGAAAGAGATTTTTTAAGATATTATTAATAATCTTGAAAATTCGCATAAGAAAAGAAAAATGTAATTTTTAATACCTAGATATATTTTAAGTTTCAGTTTGAAATTCTTATCTTACGTTACGCGTTCAAATTTGAAAAATGACATATCTGTTGAAGACAAAAAAGTTGAATAATTTCCATATTTTAGAAGATATCAGGATAAAAGAAAACAAGTCCGCTTATTCAGAATATACGAATAAATTGTGCAAGTCTATGCAGATTTATATCTTCCGCAACTTTCTTTTCTTTAGCAATTTGTATTTTTCTTTCAGAATGGATCGTAGAGAATTCTCAGTAATGGGGAATGCAATTATGATATTCATGTATTCCAAGAGCGCGAGCAAAGCGTTTGCGTGCTTTTATGATATCACAACAAGTATGACTATGGCTACATAATTAAACTCTAACATTACGAGAAGCGTTGAGAATGGTGAGATTGGGAGGTAATGAATACATGAAAAAAGAAGTAGTTCAATTTAATTATACTTTTAATTTTTCTTCGATGGTTTACTCGAAATTTATAGAAATTTATATATTTTTTATTCGTTAACTCAAAATTCGATAGCAAAAGTAAATCGTAAAAACATCATCAAAATGATACGACATGGTGAATATTCGTACGAATTAAATTCCATTTTGGTAGAAATGATAGTTTGATTTGGTTACGATAGTACGTTACGTTATGGTGGGACAAATAGTGACATATTTCGGAAAATTTTTCGTACGAAGTATTTTGAACTCGTTTACAACAGGAATTGTCCACGTATGGAAATCGACCTAAATTTTTACGAGCAGCTGTACGCCCGGTCGTTTTACAATATTGCTTTCATTTAAAACCAAAAGTACATCGTCGATCAGTGCATCGTAAAACTTAGATGTTAGTCATGAAGCACATTAAGGAAGCGCACTTAAGAAACACCTGCGTTCCGTGAAGCGTTCGCTCTCTTACTCAATGAAATATCTTGCCTCTAAAGATACATTTTTTATCCCGGAAAGTTTTACCGCGGTCTATGGGACGCACAATGCTGAATGTAAAAATTTTACATGCCACCGAACGTTGTCCGACGCAATGTTCACTGCTTATCCAAAGTATGCTCATATCACATTACTATGATCATTTTGCTACATTAACAACAATCTAGAATATATACGATAAGGCAAATAAATGATTACAAATTGTTGCCTAAAATTAATTCGATAATAATTTGAATAGTTTTCAAATTAAATATAACGCACGAGAATTGTCTATTCGCTATGATTGTAAAATTTTCGATTGAGATGGTATTTCATTTTTTTTTTGATAACAATATAAAAAACGTAAACATTTATTTAACGTTCCATTTAAAAGAATCAGAGTAATCCTTTTTATATCTTATCAGAAACGTCAAAAATATTTTCTTTCATTGGATAGTCTTATACAATTTAAACGAAAAAATTATTAAAACGTTCATTAATAATTGTATTGAAAATAACTTGAAATGTTTTTATTCGATTCACCCTCTTTATGTTGTATCTATGTTGCTCTTATAAATTACGCTTGGTGATGCGATATTTTCACGAAAAAAAATCGAACATCATTCGAACAAAAATCGAACATCGTGTAAATAAAATATGAAAGAAATATTATGAGTTTCTTTATCAGATTATTAGCTAACATTTCTGTTCATAATATTTGACGTGTTTGTAATATATCTATATCTACGAAAACTAACTTTTCTCATTCGCCATTAATTTCAATAGTAATTGTGGTACAGAGCGAACATCGTAGAAGCGACACTTAATTAGCCGAAACTGCTCTGTAAATCGAGTTTAAACGTAAGAACTCAAAATTGTCGAATATTCACGAATTTGGATAGTGAATTCGTGGAATGGGGAGAGAATGCTAAAGGAAAAGAGAGAGAGAGACAAAGAGAAAGACAAAGAGAGAGAGAGAGAGACTCGTGACAAGCCGGTGTTGACTACTGACAAACCAAACGGAAACTATAAGAAACTTTGATACTTTTTAATAGAAAATCTTACCTTCTCGAGGGCATTCTTCAGTGAGAAAAATTGTCGAGATAATATTAGTTCTCGAAAGGTAACTGAAGAGAGGTTCTTGAGAAATTGGGTCGTAGAATTAAAATAAAAATATTCTCTCTGTCTCATTACGCGAGAATATAAGAGAAGGAAATGATTAAAAGTTTCATTTTAATGATGGTCGCAAGATGGTCGATCTCTTCGATCTTTCTGAGTACGTTACCTATAAGACAGTCATTTTCAACGATAATCGTCATTTGCTCGTTTGTAAGACATGTATTAGCAACAACTAGATGTATACAAGGTACGCTTCGCTTACGTTCTCCCACGTATCCCGAATGAGGAATAACATTTCCGTATGTCTAGAGAAGCGTAAGTAGAAATTGCACTTTATACACAGCAGCCGCGATATAACCTGCAATTTGCCAAAGCGCACGGCAAATGTCCTGCGGGTGACTCGTCTCTCTATCTCTTTCTCTCTCTCTCTCTCTCTCTTTCTCTCTCTGCACATCTACGCCTCACCCTGTCTTTCTTTCTTTTCGTCTTTGTCTTTCACTTCTCTGTCCGTTTCCCTTCTCGTTGAGGAGAGAAAAAAAAATATAGATGGAAGAGAAAAGGTGGTACCGCGCGTTCCGAATTCGCATTTGTAGGGAAAAATCCTCTTTTCCTTGGAGCTTAGTAAAAACACAGTGGTACTTTCTTCTACCGAAAAAACAAAAACAAAAAAAAAAAAAAAACAAAAAAAAAAAAGAAAAAGAAAAAAATAAAAACAAAGACGTAAAGAAAACACATCACGAAAAAAGGAAACAAGAAAAAGACAAAAAACAAAGAAAAAAAAGACAAAATGAAAACAAAAAGGAAAAGAGAAATAGAGAAATGTTTGAGGCCGCTACAGTCGAGTAATCTTTTTTTTTTTTTTTTTTTTCCCGCAATTCGCACTAGTCTCTCATTTCAACGCCAAGTTCTTACGTATGAATTTGTAATCCGTGAGGAATTGTTACGAACCATTCAAATGGGTCTGTCGTGAAATTTCCACTGTGAGGATTAACGCAATTGTCGCTTATTTGCTTTCTTCGATCAACGAATAATTTACATAGAAATTTGTAACGGGGAAAAGTTTTTCTGAAAGAAAAGAAAAAAGAAAGAAAGAAGAAAAAAAATCATACTACGATATTCATGAGATAGAAAAAGAAACAGAATATATCTTTTAGAAGAACACATAAACGAGGAATAAAGTAAAAACAAAACAAAAAAAAGAAAAAAGTAAGAAGAAGAGATAGTAAAGTTGCGGTATAACAACTTGAAAATAAGATTGAATAATAAATGAAGAGGAGAAACGTGAGGTGGTGACTAAAGGAAGTGACTAAAAAGTAAATCCTTAAAACTGACAAAGGTAAATGCTTTTTAAATACAAGAAGACAAAGAAATTCCATGAATAACGAGAAGTCAATAAGAAGGATCGGCGAAAATACTCGGTCTGATGGCTCACAGTAATAAATTATTTACGTTCTTGTTCTTTGAAGCACAGGCTACGAACACGAGAGAGAGAAAGAGAGAGAGAGAGAGAGAGAGAGAGAGAGAGAGAGAGAGAGAGAAATAGAATGAAGCGTCCTTTCGTCGAAGGACTAGGATAGAAGAGCAACTTACTCTCAATAGTTTGTCCCCGATGCAATTATATGGTTGGAAATGTTAATTAATCTCGACACGGATTCAAACTACATTATGTATTCGATGATCAAAGCGGGTGAGTGCGGGCATTGGGCGTTACTAGTGCAGGAATGGTTGGTGGTGATCAGTTAAAATTATAACTGGAAACACGCACCTCTCGAATTCAGCCATGAACCTAGCGAAATTTATTCACGCCGTTCGCATTGACCAAGAGATTCCTGCTTTTGTCGCCAGCCATAGCAGCTATTGCTCGTTTGTAAGCGACCTTCGGTGGGAGGGTAAACATTCGACGAAATTCTAATGAGGTCGTGCCTACGGCAGAGAGTTGCCATTTATGGTCGTACGCTTGCGACTGCATAGTGATAATGTGTCCTGTGAATTTCGATTAGATATATACGTAAATTTCTAATAATAAAAACAACAACAATAACAACAACATGAAAATGCTTGATTACTTTTTTATTCGAAAGCACTTGATGTATATATAAATTTTGCCTCGAATCCGTTGTTTTTTTTTTTTTTTTTTTTTTTTTTTTTTTTTTTTTTACTATACTCACGTATCTGAAGAGATATAATATAACTTAAAATAGTTTCGGTCATTCACTCAAGATATTTTTCGATTGTATTGAGTTATTTTAGTAGGAACATTTGTACGAGTTCATTATAATGGAAGCTCTATAATTTAAATTGGGTGAGAAAGAAAGGCTTACATTTGCATATTAAAAAAAGCAAAGGTTCTTTATGAAACGAGTTAACAATACCTATTGTATCGTACGAATGTGTACTTAACTTTTATTCGTTGTAATATGAAAATTTAATGAATTCTTCGTTCGCCATTCGGGAATTTTCTTCATTCCTTTCGCGCGTTTTTCATTTAATCGTTAAATTCGTTCTTCATACAATTCGGACTGACTCTTATTTCATACGTTTTCGTGGCAACAACAGAGAATACTCTTTGGCTTCGTAACATCTGATATTTAACACCGTCTAAATTACATTGGCGCCTACTTCCGTGAAGCGCATACGCCCGAGGCACCCTCTTGGAATGTAAAACGAGCGCTTCCTGTTCCGTTCTACTCTTCGAGATAATCAGTTAACGAAGTGCGAGTTTGACTTAACAAAAGGAAAAGAGAAAAAAATCAGAATATAATTAAAAATCAAATTTACGTCGATTTCTTTATTCAATTTAAATATATTGAAAATATGAAAGCTTTCGAATATTTTTTACAAATATATAACATTAAATTACATTAAACATTAATCATTATTTTCTATTTATTGAAAATAATATATGTATATATATATTGAATTTTTCAATGACAAACAAAAGTGAATTAGAAAATGAGAAATAAAAAAGAATACATTAAGATAATCAAGTAAAAGTCGCAATATATCGATTAATATCAAACTAGGTCAGTATCTAATTGTCAAGAAGAAATCTCACTTATGCACATTTTCAATGTCCTTTTGAGCGTACAAATAATCGTGGAAGAAAAAGAAAACAAGGCACGATCTTGATAATAATGCGAGCAAGCAGAATCGTTTGTAGGACGAGGGAAAAAAAAAATTATATACAGCGATCGTTTCGCAAAGTTTTCCGACACGCGTCGCGTGTCGCCAACGAAGAGATATGAATCGCTGCGCGTTCATCTTCGTGTCGATGATATACTGTATACTGTACTATACACATATACACACACACACACATACACACACATACATATACATACACTCCGTGCGTTAATATTTGCAGATTAATAATTCTTCCATAGTTCGGCCAATTTCGATCGTAATTAATGATAATGACATCAATTACTAGATCCTACTAATTCAAGCGATCTAATTTTGTCGTCAGTTAACGCCCCTAAGTATCCCACCAAATCTTCATGATCCAATTCGATGATAATGTTCCCTTTGTTCGTTGTTCGATGTAATATCAAAACGATAAAGATTCTTTGATAACAGCGACTATCATTGTTTTTGATTTTAGGTGCAAAAGCAAACTGTCTTTACATTTGACATATTTAATAAATTTGTTTTCAATTTTGAAGTAACATTGAGCCTGGTTGGATTTACTCGTATCTATCTCTATGCTTATTTCAAGGGTCGATCTTTTCCAATGACAAGAAGATCCTCGAATCGAGGTCACGTCACGATAAATGCGTTATAATTTCCTGAGAGTTGGGGGAGGGGGGGAACAAAAAAAAATACTTCTTCCATAGAAGGACGCTTTCCACGGTATACTCTAGATATTTTAAGTCAATAAGGGAAAGTCGTTCTTTTATAAGGAAGCCCTATGAAAAATTTGTCACTTTCAAGTCTGATTTAATTTTATGAAAATTCGTCAAAATGTCATTCCAACGACATAATCGTGATATAAACGTTATAAATGAATTTAAATTTTCTTATAAACTCTTCGTCGAAGAGCGCGTAAAATGAAGATTTCTTTATTTCTTTTCCTTTTTTTTTTTTTCTTTTTTTTTTCCCCCAATCTCATCCACGAGTAATCGAATATGAACATCGTTCCTGGCAATTCACGTAACGATATCGACGAACGAAACTTTTCAGGTATCATTAATACGCTTTTAATAATAATTTAATTAAAATATCTAGATATCGAGTAATAACGATTTTTTACTTCTTTCGTTTCTTTACAAGAGATACAACAAATCGTATATTAAAATTATTTAACGTAACTAAAATATTTATTTTAATCGGTACATCATTTTATGAATCGATCATATTAATAAGTTGAACGTCAAAATTACATATTACAAAAGTTACATACTGGAAACTAATAATCGAGCCATACTACATACGACAGTAATGATCGTGCAAGATAGAATAAGCTCATCGAAAAGTTCAACCCTTTGCACGAAGTAGGAGGGTAGTGTACAGGGGCGTTCGGTCGGTAAACTCAACGTTAATTTCATGCAGATTTCGAAAGGGTTAGCGTAGAGAGCAGCCGCGAACCGAAGGTAATCCCCTACGGTGTGTTGCACGTTGAACAGTGACACGAGCATCGTAAGCACCGACATCCACCATCCATTTTCCTCTTCCCCCATATTCCTCCTCTCTCTCTCTCTCTCTCTCTCTCTCTCTCTCTCTCTCAGACACTCTCTTTCTATCTATCTATCTATCTATCTCTTTCTCCTTCTCTCTCTTCTTCTCTCTATCTTCAACGACGTACGACCACCTACGACGAATACTTTGACAAAATAATTTAATCTTCCGCTAGATCGCTAATGGCTTCGAGACGACATCGCGTAAATCCTTGACGTTTGTCCCCACCCTTGCCCTCTCCCTAACCCCTGTCTCCATTGAACGTCGCGCCACCATACCGTCTGCACTTCCATTCTGAAATTACTGTAATTGCGTATTGCTTGTCGACGAAGTGCTCCTACGTCACCGATCATTTAACCTTTCGCAAAATTCACATTGAGAATAGAAAGAACTCGCTAAGTTATTCGATATAATCGACGATTATTTATCCCATCCTCTAAACTTTCAATCGAATATTACGTTGAAATACAAGACAATTTTTATGATATGATATTTCAATTAACGAGCATATGTAACATTTCACCTTATACATATATAAATACGTACGTATGTGTATAGATTAGAATACGATGAAAAAATAAGAAATCAATCGGCAGATATAGGAAAACGTATGGATCATTTATCATTCTATAGGTGATTCTAACTGGATGCCCGAGGCAGGCTAATTAAATCTTGGCACGACGGTCACGATAAACGCAACATTTGGTTGCGATACGATGCACGTTGCTAACTAGACACGCCTCGTCGTGTCCCGTTGGTCATTATTTATTAGGTAACATTAATTGCCTCATTTAAAGATGCAGAAAACGTAATCGTCGTATAAATAATTAAGTTCATCGAAATAATCGAATTGTAAGGATTTTTATCTTTAAAACGGTGATCCCTTATCTTTTTCTAATATTTCCATATTTCTTTTCTCCATTTCTTTTCTTTTTTTTTTTTTTTTTATCAATGTTATCACGTCGTTTAGAAAAAGAAAAAGAATACGAAAAGAAGAAGGAGAAGTCATATTCCACGAATATTCTCGTTTCTTACTGAATCCATTGAAAAGGATCGTACCATTCACAATTTCTGGCGAATTTCTCGTAGTATCATATTTTACGATGGTTCGTGCTCTGGTGATATGTTTATCGAAATTTATCGAGCTTCCAGGTATGTAGTAGCAAGTAAACGAGATACAAAAAGAAAGGCGATACATTGTTACCTTCTACAATCGGAAAATAATTATCCCTACCGGGATATATGCTTGCGTATATAAGAGAAAACAGCAGCGTACCTCTCTCACTCTCTCTCTCTCTCTCTCTCTCTTTCTCTCTCCATTTTCCTATTCCTTCGGTAAGCTTAAACGGAAATGCTAATGACTCTGACAAAAAATTATTCTCGCCTGACCCGATTCGTGAGGGAGCCATTAGTCCGGTAGCTATTGCTATCTCCCTCTAGAGCCGTGGAATAAATTATATTTTATATCATATAATGACTTTTTAATATCGCACTGACAAGAATATACGTATAACGTTGTAAAATCATTATAATTTACTGCTCATATAAAAACTCCCACTTTTAATCTCGCGATACCGTAGCAACGATACAACTATATCTATATATCATCGTAAACAGAATTATAAGGAATACATAGGAGACATTTGGAAGCGTCATACGCAATTATGCACTTACGGTTATGGCACTAAGTGCATCCTTTCGGATGATAATGTTATAAACTGTACTATCATCAAGTAGATTTACTTCCGACATTAGGAAATCAATGAAATTGATTGAGAACGAACGAAGGATTCGATTTATGAAAGAGCTGATATATCGAATCTATAGTTACGTATTAATGATAACGATATTTTAGATTAACACGCATCCCATATCTTCTCGGGAAAATTAGGAAAAGAAAAATAACGATAAGGATAAGGGAGAGGGAACGAAGAAATAAAAAGAAAAGAAAGGAAAAAAAAAAGGAGAGAATGATGGGGGAGCCGAGAGAAGATAATCGTGAATTTTGCCGGGTGTATCAGAGGCTTGAATTTCCGTGCAGAAGGAAAAAATAGGACGGCATTGACGGACGGTCGACTTCTATCTCACATCAGGAGAAAGAACGAGAGAGAGATAGAGATACACAGAGAGAAAGAGAGAGAGAGAGAGAGAGAGAAGTAAACGGGCGAAGACTCATCAATAACGTATTTACTCTCGCGAGCGAGTTCGGAGGAGCGCGAAAAAGCGCGAAAACAACGGCTGCTTCGACTATGTTGGTAGATGGAAGGACTGTGAAAAGGATAAAGGGGTGAGGGGAAACTCGGGCCAATCGAGTTTGCCCCCTTTTTGCTTTCTCCACGTTTCTTTCTTCGAACGTAAGCCAACGATCGGGCGTGGCCGGCATTTCGGTCGGTGATTCTCGGTATACGTATCTCGATTGCGCCTCGTTGTCTGCCGTTCGCGTGCATCAAAGGACGATGCACTTTCTGTGCTTTTCCTCGGTAGAATCTCTCTTTTTTTTTTACCGTCGATCTGTCTCTTACCTACTCCTATCTTCTACACCAATCTCTTTCCCCTCTTTCTATTCCACCACTCTTTGTTTCTTCTTTTTTTCGTTTCAAATCAGAAAGGCTCTTCGTATTTCTCTTTCTCTTTCTCTCTCTTTTTCTTTGTGTATGTGTGTGTGTGTATGTGCATGCATCTATGTATATTTCACGCGATGCAAAATGCGAAAAGTCTCTCCTACTTCCCTTTCTATTTTTCTTATTTATCCCTCCTTCGATAATATCCATCATTCTAACCGATCTATCGTAATTAAACGATTAAGTTATCCGAAAATCTTCCATTATCTAATCAGCTTTCATTTTGTTTTCTTCTGTTTCTTTTTTTTTTTTTTGTGTGTGTTTTCCTCTTCTTAACGAAACGATTATACAAAAATACAATATCAGACTACGTTCGGGCAATATATAACAGACGATATATTTTATATTCTGAAATTTTATTGTACGATCATCCGTCATCGATAGGATGTATGTATGTATGTATGCATGTATGTACGCATTGTAAATATTAAACGGTATTTTAATACTCGCGTGAAGTCATGTATCTAAATCGACTAAAAGCTATGGTGTTTCTGTAACGAACATCACTCGTTACAACGAGAGACATCGTATAAAATAAAATTAACCAAGCTATTTCTCATGAGTATGAACTTCGTGAAAAAGAGAAAATAAAAGATATTTGAGATATAATTCTTCTTTTTTTTTCTTTCGTTTCTTTTTCTTCGTATAGTTCTTCGAAACAAAAAGAAGATCGAAATCGGAACAGATATTCTATTTACATTTCATGGTTTGGAAAACATCGAGTGTGGTAATTAACAAAACGAAACGGAACATTCGTTTATCGATTAATCCAGAGCAAATTGTAAATTATGAATTGAAAACGTGTAATCTTGTGTAGTGTATTATTCGATTTTTTCTGTTTTTTTTTTCTATTCTTTTTTTTTTTGTTCCTTGGATCGATCAACTAACGCTTCGATGGCAGGGTCGCAAGGTCATAAAGAGGGGATTTATTTTACCTGAGCGAGCAAGCGAACGAACAACGCGTTCGAAGCGACGGTAATTACGTTAGACGAAGAAAATGGATTTATCTTCGCACGAGTAGTTTCGACCTCAGGGATATAAGGAATAAATCTAATTTGAAAAAGAATAAATTAAGGATGTATATACTACATATATATATATATATATATATATGTACATGTGTACGTATTAATATAGGCACCTCGATCATATGTACATTTTAAGCAAATACTAACGAATGTACGTACGAACGAATCATTCTTCTCGTGATTTCATGAACAATAAAATTTCCAATTCACCGTTCGCTGGATCGAACTAGCTGGATTCCGTGTTGTCTAGAGGGCTACGTTTCACTGTAACAAATGGTATTGTGCGAATTCGAACGATACTACGTCAGTTGAAACTTTTTCGTCGGCTAACACGTAAATTTTCCAATGTAATATAGACAACGATGTAACGATGAATAATATAAACCAAACACAGTTAATACCTATAATTGTTGAATAACGAATAGGTTGAATAACGAATTGTTTTTCTTTTTTTTTTTTTTTTTTTTTTTTCTTTTTTGTTTATTTCAAATAAATTAAATAACGAAAACGTAAAGGTTCGAAAGGAAAGGAAGGAAAATCGTTACGATCGATTATTGTTCGTAGAATGAATCCTGGAATTCTCTTGGAATTCTTGAACGATGTTAAAGGACAGGGCCTGCGAATAGACGATGGCTCTTCCTGGAATTCGACGACAAATGCTTAAGGACATTCGTCTTTGGTCGTTTCGTAGTCGGCGCGTAACTACTTGGTATTCATGCTAGGACGACGAACCGAGGCCGCAGACAGAATTTGATGCATGGACAGTTTAATGTCGATTTTCAACGAGTCAACAAGATCGAAACGTTCGATCTACGTTGATTGATCGTGAACATTCTCTGCGAGGAACTCGTTCGCATTTCGATGACGATCAGCGAAGATATTGAAGGAAACGGGATGACCGACTTACCTATCTTCCATGAGACAACACGACGAATATCTACAAATCTTAACGAGAATTCTTAAATCCGAATTGGACGACGATGAGTCGTATTTTTAATGATAATTAATCGAGACAAGAGTATCTATATACATTGCTTAAGTGCACTTACGTATATAACAGGTACTATACAAGCAACTTACGCATATATATATATATATATATATATATATATATATATGCGAAGAGATAGATGTAAGTAAGAAATAGTTAAGTTAATGAAATTTCCAAGAGATTTTGCGCGAGTGATAATTAAAATTTGCTTAAAGTCTAACGGTGAAAATGGAAAGTAAGTGGAAAGAAAGGAACGGGGAAGGTCTAATTAACAAACGCTGAGGAAAAGCTCAAAACGAGTGACACTTCTTTCTCGACGGTCCTCCGTACGGAAATTAATGCGTATCGTTGGCTCAATGACCTCGAAGATTTTTAGCCGACATATTCTTTTTTTATAATCTTTTTTCTTCTTTTTTCTTTTTTCTTTTTTCCCAATTACAATTGCGTTCGGCGTTTTGGTTACGATATTACCACCGTTATTGAACGTGCGTTATTTTGGATCGCTAAACGTTCGTTTCGTTCAACGCTTCGTGCGCTTCTCGTTCGTTCGATCGTCAAAACAAATATTTATTTACGGTAACCGCTCGCAGACAAGGTCGTTTAAATTTCGTGTACATGTTTTCGTTCAAATCGGTCCACGTACCTCGTTTGACTCTTTATCCTGCATTATAGGTACGTGCCATCTCAAAGCACCAAGCTATTCTCGCTCGGATTTTCTATGTTATCAAATTATAACCATATCCAATCATTTTACATTTATGATTTTGAATAGAATGATCGATCGATATGACTTTTCCATATTAAAATAATACATACGAATATAACAAATAACAGAGGAAAATATAAATAAATCTTTTTCTTTTCTTTTCTTTTTTTTTCTTTTTTTTTTTTAATTAAAAAGTTTTTTCAAACTCGGAAAAAATACAATATCGTTAATCCTGTAGTTGGTTATTATACGAAGCGCTAGGTAAAGTTTGCGATAGATTCATTTATACGATCACAAGGTAATAGCTAATAAGTGTAAATGGTAGGAAGTTATCGTAATGTTCGAAGTCGATGTACAATAATAATAAATCCAATATCAAACATTTATTATAATTCTCCTCGATATTCCCCTTTCTACAATAACGATATTACATATCTGTAATAAAATAATTAATGATTAACACTTCGTGCTTGCTACAATTCTATGTTTCGCAATAATTTTAACAAACTAATACGATGTTTCTTATTCGTTAATAACTCGATATAATATTTATGAAATCACGGCGCATTAGAACTTTCAACAAATTTTTATCTATCACGATAGATTTTATTAATTGGATCCGGGGATCTATTTATAGGAAGAAAAATAAACGCTTATCGTTGTAATAAATTGTAATGGATTTTGATTAATTTTAGACATTATCCGGTATGGTTTTATGAAGACATACTTTAGGGTTAGCTAACGGATCGCTCAATATACTGATCGGGTATGGTATACCTAATCTCTGCAGTTTCACGATTACATTGAGACGACGACTTTGGAGCGCATTTCGGTCTGCTTATATATTCCTCTCGTATTACGTACGTCACCTGTCGTTCGTGTCGATACGTCATCCGCTTATCAAATCTTAACGGTTGCGTCTAACCGAAACTACCTTCGGTATTGTCAAACAAACCAGTTGGTCTCTTCCTAGCGCTCCTCATCCCGCGTTGAGCTCCACGGTTCTTCGAATTCGCCCGGCAAAAATCGATATCAATAATTACCGTTCGTGAGCATTTCGTCGTTAAAAATTCAATGTTTAACGATGCTGAAACGTTGGCAGAATAAAGCGCAATAAAGCGACAAAATAATTAATGTACGATAAAAGAAAAATCGATAGGAGGGAAGCGATTCTCGCGATCGAACGAACTTCGGTTGGTCCCAGAGCGGACAAAATGGAACCATATTCACAGATTGTCCGACAAATCGAATCAAGTCCATTTCGGAAGTACCGTCGATTCGGTATAGTACGCGCAACCACCTACCCTAATCGCTGACCACCGATTATACTCTTCTAGGTAAGCTCCTATCGAAAACATTCCGAAAATGCAGAGAAAACGTGTCATGGACGACTTTCCAATGTGATATCGTTTTAAGAGATGTAAGCTTTAATATCATCGATGGGCCATTCCGGTGAAAGCTTTTATCTATAGATTGCAGGATTCGTTCGATGAAAGTGAGGAAATGCTTTTTTTTTTTTTTCTATTTTTCTTTCCTTTTTTCTTTTTTTTTTTTTTACTCTTCTTTATCGAAAGCACGTGTTTCGTTGTTTGCAACCGAACGTTTTCGACGATGAATTATTTTTTTTTTTTTTTTTTTTTTTTTCTAGAAATAGAAATGCACGGAGTTCAGACGATTCGTCCGTAACGAGCTTTCGCTAAGCTACCATGTACGTTCGATTATTTTATTTTTCCCTCGAAAACGAAAGAAAAAAAATGAAAAAAAGTAACGAAAAAAAAAAAGAAACAAAAGAAAAAAGAGAAAAGAGCAAAAAAAAAAAAGAAAAACACAATAACGGAAAATGTCTTCTTTAAAATTCATAGGTCGGTATAACCATCGCTCTCGATACGTTTCACATTTATACGGCGATTTTCTGCTATTACTCGAACGTGAACCCGATGCATCTGCGAAACTTGAGACACTCAACGTTTTTACTGGCCCCTTAAAACAATGTTCTTCGGTGATAATATTTCGTAGAATAATACGAACCGACGTATATATTGACAATTCGAAAGGTAGCTGTAACAACTTTACGAGCGCCCGAAGCTTCGCTGTTATACGAAGGTGACGTTTTCCACGAGGATTCGTATTATTTTGCTTTTATTCCCAATAAACAAGTTTAAATAGGAATTTTAACTTAGTAGGTTCCTAACACGTTTCCATGAATATTTGAGCGGTACACCATCAACGGTCCCTTTTCCTTTCACGACGACAGCTAACTATGTTTGCTCATAATTAAAGAAACCCGATACTCTTTTCTCTCTAGTCTCTATTTACGCAATCCTTTCATCCGATCTATATTCCGTTATAATATTTTCGTCCAATTTAGAATAATAAAGTTTTAGTATAATGTCGTAGCCAACAACGTAACGTAAATATTTCAATGTAATATACGAGATTATTTATGAAGCGAACGTAAACCTCTATACGGAAAAGATATATAATAACATTTCTCTTGATCGAAACATTATAATATTTTACTCCTTGTAAAAATGTGAAAAAATGCCTCGCACGATCGTCGATATTTTGTTGGCGAAAAATGAGGTATGTTTTATTTTCATAAGAGAGAGAGAGAGAGAGAGAGAGAGAGAGAGAGAGAGAGAGAAAGGGGGGAGGGAGGGAGAGAGAAAAGAAAAAAAGAAAAAGAAAACAAATAGTCGCCTTATCGAAGTTCGCGGCCGACTTAGCCAATGAATCTTTTCGTGTCCGATCAGTGACTGGGCAGAACTACTGACACAAGGCTACCGCAGTGTATAATATTTTCAGGATTGACGACGAGGAAAAGCAACTCCATTTTTGCTATACGTTCTCCTTCCTATCATGTTATACGGCTAGGAAAACATCTATATCTACGTTAGGTAACAAGTTTAACGTTGAAGG
The DNA here is from genome assembly GCF_050613455.1 of Vespa mandarinia. Classification (NCBI taxonomy): domain Eukaryota; kingdom Metazoa; phylum Arthropoda; class Insecta; order Hymenoptera; family Vespidae; genus Vespa; species Vespa mandarinia. The sequence continues at coordinate 5,152,855 of NC_140810.1, read as the reverse complement.
AAAATTATTATCCCGGTGAATGAAGGAAAAGGTTAACCGTGCTCAAAGAATATTGAAACGTCTAATATGTGAGGAAAGCTTGGATTAACTATTTTAGTATATAAAGTCCGAGAAACAAAAATAAGACGATGCTTATGTTGGATCTTTCATAGATACGATTACTCGCTCGCCTTATTCCGTTGAATAATACATGTTCACATGTTTGAAGATATATAAGTTAAAACAAATATATATTTCATTTTCCATGAGATTTTCTCTATATAAACAAGACTAATGTCATATCACAAATAGAAATTCGACCGCTATAAATCGATTGGTCCCTTTGCCTGCGGTTAAACCTTCCTAGTTTAAACGTTAATCAATATAATAATACAATGTTAAGATCGATCAATTCTAGTTGCGAATAGTTTTCTCTCGTTTCCATCTCGTTTCATTTAATACGTTGTTACGGCGAACATTACATAACGGTACGATTTAAACAAAATAAAGGAAACGATCTATAACATTTGGATTCTATCGAATGGAAATTGTATTGATCGTTAAGGCAAATAAATATGTTATGGTAATTATGGCGAATACGTATTTCGACGAACAATTTTCAACTAAATCGTCGAAGACGAAACGTGCGTTAAAGGTCAATCGAATCAATAATCGTTTCCTCTTCTAATAAAATTCGTGAAGAGAAAAGAAAGAAAGAAAGAAAAAAAGTGAAAAAAAATCTATTTAGTTCCTATATTTCGAAATTTGTAACAGGATTTTGGGATTACACGTAATTGGGCGTGGAGAATGTTAAACCAACCAATGAAATTCGGAATAAAGTGTCGTTCACGTGTAAATCGATGTTTCCGCGTGTGGTGTTAATTTATGGCGAGCATGAGTCCACGAAGGCGTACATCGAGACACATCGCTAACGTTTCTATGGCGAATGATTCACTATCGCACGCGAGCTTGTAGTAGCAATATTCTAATCACCCTGTATAAAGTTGTAGTATTGTTTCGAAACGCTACACGTCAACCGGTCGCAATATACGCGTCCCTCGGACATTGCTCGCCCTAGTTTCCTTATTGTAAGTGAACACTATAGCTATTGCGATATCCTTGTCGCATAAAAAAGAAAAAAAGAAAAAAAAAAAAAGAAAAACTAAATAATGTTCAATGACTAAAGGGATTTAAAAAAACTCGACCTTTTAATCCGCGCAATCCAAAATTCCAATTTATGCAAAAGTTACATCGTTAAATATTCTCGTTACATCCGTGTATATTCGAATACACGAAGACATACACGAGAGATGAACGTTCGAAGATGAAACTTTTTCTCTGTGAAAAATCGTACGACATAAAACGAAGTTAAAAGTCGAAAAAAATGACTACGGTTCGTCGTGTTAAAAGCATCCCTGCATATTTATCCGCGTTCCTCTCTCTTCCTCTCTGTCTCTCTCTCTCTCTCTCTTTTTCATGTCATACATTTTTTCTTTAAAAAAATCATCTACGTTACTCTCTCCATGGACGAAGGAACGTTCAATGAAATCTAATGAGGAGAACCAAGAATGCCATAAAAAAAATGTTAGATCCCTGTAAAATAGTTTTACGAGAATAATAAACTATAGTGATCTCTTATTCCGTCCCTTAGACCAAATTGTCATAAAAATTTAATCGGAAAATAATTCACATGGGGAAGGATGTAATGTCATATGGTATCGTAGAAAGATAGATAGATATATGTACGTACGTCCTATTAGAACTTCTCGTTGTGTTAATCATTCAAAAGAGATAGGACCGTAGGTATCGTCAATGATTTTCTCTCAGAAGGATAGTATGAAGATAGTGTGAATAAAGTACTGTGTTAAAGTGCCCCTCGATACGTCGTACACTCGGTGCTAATTTATGTTGAGTGTGCCTGGAGCTTGTCGATAATGGGAGTGCTGTGGAATTACTCGGAAATGAGAAGAAGGTAGTGCTAGAGGAGTTAGTGAAAAAAAAAAAGAAAGAAAACAAATACAAAAAAAAGAAAAAAGAAAAAGAAAGAAAGAAAAGAATAAAAATGCAAGAAAAACAAAAAAAAAATAAAAAAAGGAAAAAAGTGAAATGTCCCCACGATGAGCAGGGAAGCGAGAAACGCATAAAAACTCGTCAATGTACCTACACCAAGAAATGAATATAATCTTACGATACGCGAATAATGGCGACTCTTCTTTTACGTAGTAACGTTACTTTATCTGATCGTTATAAAGGAAAGTTAACGATTGCAAAAAATGAGAGGGATGAGTAAAAAGGATATCTCCCTTTTCTTTCTTGTTCCTTTCTTACTCGTGACAAAAAAGCTACGGCAACTTTTTTCAATAATTTTCTTCGTTAACGTTTATCGTTTCAATTTTCGTTGTTTATCACCGTTAGACCGAATTTCCTGATATCATTCTCAAAATCTGACATTAATTGCAAAATTTCTCGTGCCAATCCGATGAAACCGGAACGGAATAAATCGAATGATGGTATATAACGAGCAAAACGCCGATGTTTTATCTCGGTTTTACAAGATTCGTAATGGTTAAGAAACATTGAAATGTTTTCATGATTTCCTTGCTTTTCGTTTCTTGAATTTTCTCGGCGCTTATACACATACATACATACATATAGGTATAGAGAGAAATAATTTCCTGTTCTTTTCGAAATCGAAACGTCGGAAAGGCAATATCGCAAAAGGACCTTCTTCCTCGATAGTTTCTTGAAGGAAATCTGACGATGTACGTTAGGTAAGATATATAAAAGCGCAATATAGGTATATATATATATATATAGATTGATAGGCACATTCTAGAAATGCGTGCTCGTTGTAGGCTACTCGAAAGAGTCCTTTTCGTTGAAACCATCGATGGGCGCCACTACCAACATCAGCTTCAGAAATATCGATCTATTTGGAGTGAAATGGGAAGCATCGTCGATGGCTCTCAATGGAATACGATATTTTTCAATACTATTTGTTCGTTTTGCACTATCGCCCAAAAATTGGGACATATTTTTGCAGGATATCGTTGTAAGAGGATATATGTACATATATATATATATATATATATATATATATATATATATATATATATACATGTAACGTTCGTCAAGTGGCAATTTGCATCGAAGAAATCACTTTTTCGCGTGCATTTTACAATCATGCTACATGAAATGACTATCTCTCTCTTCCTTTCTCTCTCTCTCTCTCTCTCTCTCTCTCTCTATCCTTCTCATTCTTGTTGGATCATGTTGCAAGCGTACACATTGCGCTTTGGTGGATTTAAAGCAGCCAAATATTGCGTTGTTGCTATGATATGAAAAGCGATACCTTGTCGTACGACTCGGAATGATGACTCATAAAGTGAATAAACCGTGAGTGACGGTGTAAATTTGAAAGTTCAAGCGAATTCAGCCAGTCTATTCCAATTTAACATGTCTATATCGATATAATCAATTACTTTCGGTACGTGGATTTAATTCGACTAACAGATTGAAAACGAATGGAACGGTATAACGACTTTGGAGTGACTGAAAATTTATTGATCCTTCGATCAAATAAATCTCTCGTAGTACAAGAAATAAAATAATTCAAGAAAGAAAAGTTTTACGATACTCTTGATAAATACTCTGAGAGCATGTGGTTTAAGAAGTCCTATACTATTCGACGAAGAGTCCATGCAATATAAATTTTCTATGACAATGTCATTAATGTCTAACGTGAGATAACCAATCGACGATCAGATCGATACGAACAGAATCGCTTACGAAGGACGGATGCGTGAAATACGCGACGTGCGCTCGTTTTGTCCTCCCCCTTTTCGAATCGAATACTCCGAGAGCAAAGTAGTATACCACCGACCGTCCAAACCGATTCTCCCCTTTTGCACTGTTTGTCATAATTCTCTCGAAAAGGGCATCGATCTAACACGGATCAGAGGGTGAACGATATACATTTACGAAGCGGAAAACAACCGGCATTTCGTTATTCCTATCCCATCATAATCGTGATACTTGTAAATTTTATAAAAGTTTAATTGACTTCTCGAGCATTATTTCAAAGAAAAAAAAAAAAAAAAAAAAAAGATAATACAAAAATTAGAAAAGAAGAAAGGAAAAATATTTAATTGACTCTCGTCGAGCTCGATATCTCTTTTTTATTTCTCTCCCTCTCTCTCTTTCTGTCTCTCTCTCTCTCTCTCTCTCTCTCTCTCTCTCTCTGTCTCTCTCTCTCTCATTTTCTCTTTCTCTTTTTTTCCTTCTTTATTTTATTCGCTTAGAATTTCATGCGACGTTTTCTTTCCAACGAAGTCTCTTCCTTTTATTTATCTTCGGTGAAACTCGAACGAAACTTTGCGAATCCTTCAAAGACAAGTTAAGTGGTAAGCTCTTGAATTGAATTTCGGTTGAACTATACATTAGTATTTTTGCGTAGCGTATTTGAAGTTTTTCTTATACTCTATCTCAGATACTAAGAAAATAAGAACGTAGAGAGTAGTAAGTATGAGAGGAATAGGTACATATATTCTTAAAAATGTTCTCAATGCAATTTTATTCGTTTTTTCGCTATTTGAAAAATTTCTCATGATTTACACGTACAATCGCAGAAATATCTTTCGGTTGATATTACAATGAGGATAGTACGTGTAGTAAAGATACATTGGAAAGTTTTTCTTTTTAAATATCGATCATTTTATTTAAGAATAAATTTCAAAGAATGAAAAATCATTTTGGTTATCGAATACTATTGAATTTTAAAGAGACCATCAAAATAAATAGTTCTTTCTTAGGTATCTCTCTCTCTCTCTCTCTCTCTCTCTCTCTCTCTCTCTCTCTCTTTCTTTCTCTCCCTCACTCAAGCACGTATTCTTTGAATACGATGTCACAGATAAAAACTCTAAAAGATACCTACTATGTTCTTACCGTGGAGTCGATAGTGGTACGTGCCGCAAAAGAGCGATATGTTCTTGATCCTCTTGTTACAGCTAGCATGAAATTTACCAACCACCTGTAATGGTGGTAAACCGTAAGAGCCGCAGATACATATGTGCGATCACGATATTACGCGAGTAAACAACTTAGCTTTTCGTCCTCGTATATGTATCTATGTATATAACCAAGCCAAACAAGAATTTGTGTCAACATTCTATATAATAGTTATTGTTCATAAAAAATTCATTGAGAATTCAATATAAAGGTGGTAATTCACTATCGAGTAATAGTTTGCACTGTAATACAAAATGATTTTTAACGTCGGTCTTGCTCTTTTGCTTTTAAATGATATTTACATGATTCAGATCGTAATTTGCCCTCTACCTACAAATGGCAGCTCGTAGGAACTTACTGACGTAAACTTCCAATACAGTCCGTCTGTCAAACCGCAAAGTCGCCTAGAGGCTACATCGCGTCGAGCACCAATTATGGGTAATCAATTTCGTCGACTGCATCTTCGAGCGTGATCGGTTTTAATTAGAGTCACGGATGTTCCTTTCCGTCGTTGGTTAACGCCGATACGACCAAACTGATGACCTTGTGACCCCACCCATTCGTAATACTCTCTTAAATAATGTTCGCCGAAGAGGATCTACCGACTGAATACTCACTTTGATAATATCCCTTGATATAATGAAATATCCATAACGAAATTTATTATTATCTAGTATTTACGAGTGCTACTCTTCGAGATCTCAAAGAACAATATATTCTCGATATATCGATTCGCTTTTCAACATCTAATATATTATATTTAATCCAAATTAAATTAAATTAAGTTATATTAAAGTTTATCTAATATCCCGCGATGCTACGACGAGAAAAAAAAATAAGCATCGCACATAATGTTGCTCTTCGCAAATATTTCATTTCGTTATGTTTGTCATCCGTAATGTAGTTTATTTTTTATATGTCAACGAATTGCGAAATTATTCGTGAAGAGGAATGAAATCGCTGTCTTCGCAAAAATGCATGATATTTATTTTTACTCGTCTATTAGATTTTGTGTTATTTTCTTAATAACGTTATTTTGTTACAAACATTTCCTGCAAGGTAGTTTAATATAAATAAATATATAATTTTGATCCTACCCGTATATAAGTACCAATGTTCCATTAAGCAATAACATGGTATAATTATTACTATGATTTTTTTCTTTATATTATGATGAAAATTTGTCGATCTTCGTTCATACGATATAATATATAATACAAGAGAATTAAATTAATCCAGATTATTTTTAAATAAAAGTAACATGAAACCTTCAAATTTGAATTTCTATAAATATGATATATTAACAGAATATTAAATCGGTTTATCTTTATACTTTACATCGAGCAATAGTGAACGAAATTGATATTATTTAGAGTTTTCAACACCGACATTTAATTCACTAAACGCGTCAGTGCTCTTGAAAGTAAATTTGCGTTCATATAAAAACAAGATTTTTCGTGCTAATTAACTTAATGTATAAAATAACGATTAAATGTTACGTAAACAGACTTATTTTCAAGTAAATCGTGAAAATAAATTAGCATTGGTTCTACGAATATGAAGAGGTAATAAATTTAGATCAATGAATTGATTTCTAATCGAAATCAAATCATAATGTTTTTGAAATAATGATCGAAGAAGAAAATATTTGATCGGTCGAATGAGATTTTAAAGATTAAAGACGACCTTCTGACATTTTTACAATAAGGATACGACCTTCTATCATGGTTGAAATGTATTAAAGCACGACTTTTGAAAAGGATGAACGATACAGTAAACTTGTCCGCAACGTCGATAACTCGACGATCAAAGGAGTCTTCTTATCGTTTTGACGTTCAATCTCGATGATTAGTTCGCGGTTTAAACGTTTAACCCTTAAACTCTCTTCCATCGGCTGACTTTGTCGTGCAATGAGCTTTAAATTCGACAAGTTCCTCAACCGAGTTCCTAGAAAGCGACGTTGATCCATCGCATGAAACCCGATAGTCTCGTCATCTTCGCGAGCAAAGTTAAAACTTCGGGGCTTCTCTTTAAGGTGTTCGAAACGAATTAAAAGTTGTGTATCTAATGATTAAATGTTTTACGAAGAAAATGTTAAAGGAAACGTTTATGAAATATTCCACAAACAGGGCGTGACAGGATAACGATGTTAATACATTGATCGAATAATATATAAGATTATTAAATACATATGGAAAACTGACAAACTTTTAAATATATTCGTGATAACTTGTGTTATTACTTTAGACTTTTAATGTATTATTTAAGTAATACTCGTCGTAGTGATCTATTCACGTTGATTATCCAATTAAAATGTTATACTCTATTAATCGAGTAATTATAATTACTAACAAAAAATTATATATAGGAAATATTTTTATAATTTTATATTCCTCCTTTTAACGCAATAAAGATTACTCTCCACGCGATCGTATACGCGAAAATGTCGACGAGCAAATGAATTTGAAATTTTTCGTAAGAATTACGAGATGTTCTCATATTCCCAAGGAAACTACGTTCGTACATTTCCTACAGAATATACCAGATCGATTCGAAATGCTAAGGGCTGATTCACGTGTTCGTCCTAGCAACATAGGGCGGGAATCCACGTTTCAAATCGTACGATACGATTGAAAAGCTAACGATCACTTCAACTTATTTCCTTTTTTGAATAGGCATACCTCGTAACTTCCAATCTGTGAAAAAGCTTCGTATATACACTTTAGATCGAAGCACTTCACTGAAAGGACAAGCCGTCGAATTTCTTTTTCTTTTTCTTTTTCCTTTTTCTTTTTCCTTTTTTTTTCTTCTTCTTCTTTTTTTTTTTTCAAACTTCCACTATCTCCTCCTGGCGTTTATTCAACACAAATCACAATTTCGAGCTTCTCACGATTTACGATACGATCGGTTGGATCACTTCGAAAAAGATTTCTTTTTTTTTAAGCTTCTCGAAGAAATCTCACAGAACACTTCTCTTAGACCATTAACTCGAGAATACGAAGTAATAATCAATGTCTATTTTTCTTTTAAGACAATCGTAAGATTTATCACTGAAAACGACGAAAATCCAATCCAATGATTCCTCTTCGGTGGCACGTGATCTTATTCGTTCAACGAGCTCTCCTCGGCAACGTCCAGACATAGGAAAGACACTAAAGTCCAGAAACACCGATCCCACCTCGCACGCCCAAGCGAGACACACTTTGAGCCGAGGTCGCTTGGCCAACACCCCCTTCGACCCCCCGTTTATGCCCCACTCCAAAGAGATCCACTCGGAAGATCCGCGCCTCTAGCAACACCCCTCGCGAGACGGCGAAGGCTCCGAGCGTATCTAACCTCGAATTTCGTTAGGACGCATTCCAGCGCGTTGCATAGTGCTACACGAGCAAGCCAGACTCGAGGAACCACCACCACAACCGCCACCGTCACCGCTACTAGCACCACCGCCACTAGTACTACTACCACCACCACCACCACCACCACCACGAGCACTACTACCACGTGAACGAACCTTTCTCAAGAGTCACGTGCACGTTCGCGCATGTTGCTCCATCCTCTCTTCTTCTTCCCTTCGTTCATCTTCAAGAAACTAGCGTATTCGCGAAGTCTTCGAGAGGATTCCTTCCGATCAGAACAAAGCGAATGACACAAACGCGTTACTTATCGAACCTTTAACATTCGACGCGTATACCAATAACGAACGTTTTATTTTCTCTTCGTTCCAATAGACCGATAAAAGAGAGAGAGAGAGAGAGAGAGAAAGAGAAGAAGATAGAGAGAGAGAGAGAGAGAGAGAGAGAGAGAGAGAAAGAGATAAAGAGCGAATGGATGAGATAAAAACAGCAAGATAGAAAAGAGAAAAAGGGAGAGAATGAGATTCGGCGGCAGCGTCGCTCGCTCCGGAACGAACGACGCCCTGTTGTCGTCGCGGCACGGGGTGAACGCACGACTTTGCGGACGGCGATCCGCGCCCTCCACCACCCAGAAACTACCTTCCACCACCGCCGACGCCCCCAGCATTCCTACCGAGCCTCCACCACCCACGCTACTTCCCCTAACTTACCCTTCCTTCTATACGCCCCGTATCTCACTACCCCTAACGCTTTTACCCCTCCATTCGACACCGACGACCCTCCGACTCTCCGTCCAACCATTGGACTCTCTCGTCTTCGTGTGAGTAACGTTCGGTTAGGTTGCTTTAAAGTCGAACCTTTTGACAAGGTAACGTTAATGTTGTTCCTTTCCGCACAATTTTCAAGATATATATGTATATATATATATTTTTTTTTTTTTAATATATATACGTCCATATTATAAAAAATTTTCAGAACACTGAAAATAATTTTTTTCAATTAACAAAATCTCCTAGATACTTTGTCCTATCCAATCGGTATCTCAATCGAACATCAGTTTTCTTAGTTGTGTCGGTATAATACGGTAACTACTACTAGCCTCCTTTCGTACGCAAGCAGGGGGAGACACTGATCGAGTACGCGCACAGAACGTCGTTGATCTCCACCGAGGAAATCGAAACACGTACATACGTCAGAATGAATCATTTTTATGGAGAGTTCTCTAAGGCGAACTTAGCTTGCTGTTGTTCGGAGATGTGTGTAAATAAAACAGTATAATAAGGATATTTGTCTTATAATATTATATGTGTTGTGTGTATTAAAAAAAAAAAAAAAAAAAAAAGAAAAAAGAGAAAGCAAAAAAAGAGAAAGATGAAGAAAAGCAATAAGAAAAGAAATAATGAAATGACCAATTCGACTGACAAATGATAACACGATCCACTTCGTTATTTTTTTACCCTAAGCTAACGTTCGTTAAGCAGCTAAACGAAGTTAACGCACGACGATTTTCCAAGCAGTGGTTCTCCATCCGTTCATTCTCTCTTTTTTCAGTCGAGAGGTCGACGGGTGACGAGTCGGAGGATTTTAGAGGCATCAGGCGTTCTCTCACGAGGCCTGTGTTTACGAGGGGGAGTCGCAACGCAAACGCCACCATCGAGCCGGTGGCTACGACTGGAACCTTCAGCGTCGATCGAATTCCTAATTCGGCGGTAGGGGAGGGCAAGGGACGTAGAACGTTCGGGGTTGCACTTCGGAAGCGCACCCTTCGCGACATCTAAGCCATCGTGAGGCTTCAACGACATAGTTCCTCCCGAAACTCTTTTTACCGTATAAACTTCTTTTAAAGAACATTACTTTCTTCCTTCTTCGTCTTCTTTTATTATTCTTTCTTTTTTTTCTTCTTCTTCTTTTTCTTTTTCTACTAAAATTTTAACGGATTCCCACTTGACGTTTATTAACAATTGCCTTTTTCGTTATACAAGATGGACGCAAAAGTTCCCAGACTTGGGACTTTAAAATCTGAAAAGAATATTAATCTAAAAAGTCTCGAAAAAGAATAATTGATGTTTTAAAAATCACCTGGAAACTTTTATCCTATTCTGTACTAGATAGTTTATTGGTCCATAAGAGTAGAAATCGTTCGAGCCGTGAAGATTCTTGCTTTACAACATAGGATATTACATTTAATTGCGAAAAAAAGAAGAAAAGAAAGAAGAAGAAGAAGAAAAATAAGTTAGAAATATATATTTGTCAAACGACAAAACCTTGCCGAGCGCGAAACGTTCTCTGGTCGTATTGCTACAGAATCTGAGAGTTGAGAAAAGAGAAGAGAGAAAGAGATAGAGAAAACGAAGGCAAATTGGTAGAGTTAATGAAAAGGGGACACGGTAGTTCGTGGCAGAGTGAATCAAGCTTTGGGATTGCGTTTCCATTTGTTTATTTTCTCTGCCCATCTCCCTCTTTCATTTCTCGATTCTAGTTTTCTCTACCAATAAGTGAGATAAAGAGCGAAAGAGAGTAAGAGAGAGAGAGAGAGAGAGAGAGAGAGAGAAAGAGAGATAAAGAAAAAGAAGAGGATCGTATATGCCAGTAGAACAGGTCGCTGCTCTGCCAGACGAACCTGGACTGTGTCCACACCGTTCCGTAACGATCATAAAAAGCGTATCGTGTTTGCTTGGCAACTCGTACGAACGTGAGAAAAAGCCTCAAATTCCCGGTTCATTGCCACTCGGGAGCGATCGACGCTAGTGCCAAGTTTCAAATGTCCTGTGCACATAACCAGCCCATGTCATTGGAAGTACATACATACCGATTTCTTGTGAACACGGTGCGAGGAATAATGAAAAATAAAATAATCATATAAAGAAAAGAGAAAAAAAAAATAGAAATAAATTCCTGAATCTTTTTCAGAGAAACATGAATATACGAATAACGAGTGAGGTTTAAATAAAAATTCAATTTCATATATCGTACATTTTATCCGCTTAAAATAGCGAATTAGTAATGCACATTCAGTAATGAAATAGTTATAATCCGTACGTTATATGTTAAAAAATATTTTTCTCGATCCAATTATTAAAAACATTTGTTCGTTACGATAAAATCACGATATTGTTTTCATTTAAATATATATACGTATGTATGTAGGTATCATAATCAGCTCGAAAATATTTTATCGAATTATTTTGAAAATTGTATATCTCATAGTATCAGCTTGTAATGGTTCGTAAGATGCAGCTCGCGTGTTTCTCGTACATTCTATTTTGATATAGGAACCGCCATACCCTCTTACGTTCAAGGGTCAGAACAGCTTTATCGTAACGGTGAAATCGAGATGGGTTGTAGTTAGCGTGTACGGTAAATTCGTAAAAGCAGACGAAGAGAAATGAAAAAGATAGAGAAGGAAAAAAATAAAAAAATTAAAACAATGAAAGAGAAAAGCAGAAAACAGAAAGAGAAGATGGAGATAGAGAAAGCGAGAGAGAGAGAGAGAGAGAGAGAGAGAGAGAGAAAGATAAAGCGTAGAACGGGGAACGAAAAGGACACTCGAATCCAGGCAGCAAAGCCGTTGGATAGGAATCATTGGCGCTTTGCTTGGCCGGAGGGGTTGGACTATCTGAGGTCTCTTTACGGGGACGCGGAAGTGCAAGCTCAGGCTTAAGTAAAACAACGAGAAGTAAGGTCTAGGGCAAGTTGATACGTGTGCTCAAACCATACACCTCGGCCGAGCTTGAAACTCTCTTAGCCCTTTTACCTTCGACTCGTGAGAACCACACTTGAGAGCGATGCAGCAATCCTGTGGAAATTGTTAATCGAGAATCACCAAACCCTCGCATAAGATTTTACCTATCGTCCATCGTTTTAAATAATTTTCGAAACGAAAAAAACTTCGTTGTTAAGAAAAATGAATAAATTCTATCATTCTCGTTAATCGTCAATAATTATTTAAAATATGTGTTATTTTTTTGTATTAATAAAACAATCGATTGGAATATAAGTTTAAAAAGAGCTAATGGATAATAATGACATTAAAAATTATATTGGATACGTATGTTAAATGAAAAAAAAAAAAAAAAAAAAAAAAAAACAGAAAACAGAAAACAATCGTTTCCGTATTATTATCAATTAATATAAAGAGAATTTTTACGGAATAATTTTATCTATACTTGTTCTAAAATTTCTACCTCGGTTAGTTTAGGATAATGAGGATTATTTCAGTTCGTTAAGTTTATAGTTAATCCTCTTGGATTTCTCTTCAAGTATCATTGCTTTTAGCATAGAAAATCCTTGATAGCATCGTGATATTTTTAAAATCAAATGCCGCCATCGGTTACGTAACGTGCTAGTTTTAACATCTAGAGAAATTAAATAAAGCTTTGGGAAAAGCATACCGATCGATAGATTTCCTTCGATCGCAGGAGATAGCTCGAGCAAAGCTATGCTATTATATCGACGGACGTTTTTGTTTGTGCCAATAGAATCTCCCATCGCATCGAGTATTCTATGCATATGAAACGCGTCGATCCAACAAAATGCAAACTAACTTCGCGATCGTTTGGTGACATTAAGTATGCCCTTTCACAGACGATATTTCTAGGTTGATATGTTATAGAAATATAGCGATAGGAATTACGTAAAGGTCGATAGTTCAAAAACTATTCACTTTGAAATGACACATCTTGTGCAGCCGACTGAGATCTTGATAAATCCAATCTTTTGGCGAATCCAAGTTCGTAAGAGATTCGAAGGATATTAAACCGTTATAGTCGTGGATATTAATTCAAGACCTTATCGAGGTCGAGTTCTGGCATTGGCTGTTCTCGTAAAGAAATATCTTTGAAGATCCTCATAGGAAGAAACTCAAGAAAATCCCGGTGTAACTAAGAGAAATCCTTTGGCAAGATATAACTATTCTCGGATGCGGAAAACTCGTTAGGATGGGAAACATGTTCGCATTTCGCAGACTTAACAGAGCGAACTTACAGTCGAAAATCCAACGACCACGTTGCAAAAACAATTTCTCGAGCGAATTGACATGAACGGTAACAGGTATTCGTCCTGTATGGAAAAACTGCAAAGTGGTTTCTCTAAGCACAAAAGGAACTGGTGATATTGAATTTCTAGAAATTCGATTGGATAAATGGATTTTGGCCTTTTCTGAAAGAGCACCATTTTAATTTTAATCATTTACCTTTACGTGCGACCATTTAAGTAAACGCATATCGCTTGTCGTTCGCAATCGTGTAAATAGAATGATCTTGGCGTCGGTTTGATTTCTTTTTTATCCAGTAAGACGATAACCGATGGTTTAGAAAACAAACGGCAAAAGTTCGCCTGATAATCGAAATTCCATCGTATCGATGATCTTCGATATAGCGATGAAACGATTCATGAAGAAAATAAAAGACAATCGAAAATGTTCGAAATTTTCAAGGATGTTTTTCACCGTGACTTTTGACATTAATCACGATGTTTTCAATTTCATTTAAAGCGTGCGATAACAAAAGGATAAAGTTCTCAATCGCGAGAAACTTATCCGTACGATTGATAATACGCCCTCCTTTTTCAAAGGACCATAGTCAAAGATGATGATTTACGATTTAAAAGCACACGCGAAGAAGTCATAGAAGTAGAAATTTAGATGGAAGTTCGTTCGAAACGATCGTAAAGAATGTTAGAGAAAACGTACGATTTTCCTAATGTGAATTGGTTGAGGCGTGCTATGGTTAAAGAAGAGGAAGCAAAAGAAAAAGAAGACGAAGAAGACGAAGAAGAAGAAAAAGAAAGAAATGGTGTTGATCCTTTTGCTTTTCTTGATGTCCTTAGTCGTTCCACCTTTAGCTTGTTCCTTAAGTTTAAGCTTCTTCTATACCATGACTATTAAAGACGATTCATCAAAAAGCCATTTTCTAATAAATTTCACATAGGATAAATGAGAAAGACCCGTTCCTACGTTCTTCGTTCTTCTTTCTTGTTTGAAACGTACGTACGTACCTGAATTATTCTTTGATAAAATGCGCATAAACACTTTGTACAGAAGAACAAAGATACATAGTCAGTCCTCGACACGTAAAGTAAAAAAGAAATTTCATATAATTATAGTTTACCGAGTTCGAAATAACGTTAACAAAGATTTCTTCAAAAGAAATTGAAATGTTAATATCATAGTCTTGAAATTGCAATAGAAATCAGAGAACATTTAATATAACGGAGTGAAACGAAAGACTAAAAATGTCCATTCACTTCGAATACAACGAATATGTATTTTAATGTGAGAAATTAAAAGCAAGGAGTAAATTGTCACTCGGATTTTTTTTCGTTACTCTTTATTCTATTCCTTATACCCCTCCTTCGCGCTAACGTTATAAACCGAGAAAGTTTCTCTTCGTTAGATGCTAGCAAAACTTTACCAACGATAAACGAGCTTCTCATAATCCTCGAAAGCTCGAACGATTTTGATCACTTAGTTTGGACGCTCGGTTAGAAGCGAAGGAACGATTTGATTGCTTTCGACAAAGATGTCTGTCTTAAACTAAAGTAACTCGTTTGAATTGTGTAATCCATTCGACCTATCGGAAGACGTTTTCGCCAAGTAAAATGGTCGACCGCAAGGGAGAGCCATCGTATTCGAACATCGGCTATATTCTTATTCGAAGAACGTTTACAGGTAGAATATTCTAACGCTGGGAAGCGAGTTATCGTGAAATCAATACGCACCGTTGAGCACATTCTCCCTCAATGAGCACGCGCGCGCTCGATAGAAAGAGAGAAAGAGAGAGAGAGAGAGACAGAGAGAAAGAGAGAGAAAGAGAGAGAGAGAGAGAGAGAGAGAAAGATAGAGAAAGAGAGAGATAGAAGAAAAGAGAGAAAGAGATATATATATATATAGAGAGAGAGAGAGAGAGAAAGATAGAACGAGAGAGGGTGGCAAAAGGGGAGAAAGACAGCCTACTTGAGACTGTGTTTCTCCTTCCGTGCACGCGCAGCCACGCATAAACGCACATGAATGGGTCCTCAAGGAGAAGCGCCCGTTCACATGTACCCGAGCGAAAGGTCTATCGCTCTAGAAAAAAATCCACCAATATAACTCGCACACCCAAGGAGACCTCCTCCCCACTTCATTCTCCTCTGCTTCCCCTTTTTTATGCGTGCACTCTACGACAATCTCGTTCTTTCTTTCCTCTCTCTCTCTCTCTCTCTCTCTCTCTCTCTCTCTCTCTATCTCTATCTCTCTCACACATGCGCGCATGTATACTGCTTCTCACCCTCATTTCTCTCTCTCTTTCTCTTTTCTATGTTTCTTCTTCTTTTTCCATCGTCTTTCTCTTTGTTCATTCCCTCCGGGGACTTACTAAATATGCACCCGTCTGCCAACCTCGTAAACTTGTCCGCCCTCTCGCGCGGTCAACTTTCTTTCCCTCCCGGCACAAATCGCCACCGGTTGGTTTCTCTCTGGCCCTTCTAGAAGAACGAGAGATAGAGATAGAGAGAGAAAGAGAGGGAAAGAGAGAAAGAGAAAGAGAATATGTGTGTGTGTGTGTGTGTGTGTGTGTGTGTATAAATGTCTGTAGGAAAGGGTATAGTAACTGCGCTATGTTGCTTGTACTTTTCCTGCTCGATAACGTTTAGGACGCATGAGAATGATAGAAGGAGAACGAAGAAGAACAACGAGGAAAAGATAAAGAAGAAAAAATATAGAGGATGAAACGTAAGTCGCACTTTCTTGTTATACGTTTCCCCGAAGGGATTTTGTCCCTAAAAAAATATGCCGACGCGCGAAAGTACCACCTTATATAATTTTAAGTTAATAATCTCTGATACGCGCCTGAGACGTAATAACGTTTTATATATACCAAGAAATATCGAAGAATTTTACGATAGACATTATTATACGCTAACCTGTTATATCCACACGTTATTATATCCTAAGATATAAAATATATCGAAGAATTTGCTGTTTGTTTTTTAACGAAAACTTTTCCCCGATTTAATATAATCTTTTACATCGATCTGATAAAAATGATATGATTGACTTTAGTTATGTTGGAAAGGTGTCGAAGTTTATTTTATCGTTTAATCTACGATACCTTTTGATATTTTTCATTGGTTTACGTGAAACGTGGAAATAAAATGAGCTTGTAGATTCGAAAACTCTCGGAAATAAATTGCAACGACAGCTGTCAGTAGCCGAGACTCGCATCGATCAGACGTATCGATAAGTGGTAAAGTCGGTTATTGGTCGGACTATCCAAGAGACTAAAGGAATAAAGGAAATTTCATCGATTTAAAGATATGATGAATCTTAAGATGTATTTATTTCCACACATAATAGAATTCGTGTATAGTTAAAGTATATACGTCTCACATACCATTATCACATAAACGGTTTTATATAATAAACATGTCCAAATTGCATATCTTCAATCTCATAATATTTATTTTACTAATGTACGTTCGAAAGGAAATAGTGCGTAATATGCGAGCTTTCGCATACCAACGTTCTCAGTATAAATTCATATACAAACTCATGAAAACTATAATATATGCTTGTTTTCAACCCTCTGACTATCCTTTTAATTGTATCTTCATTTAATAGTTCTCGCTACATATGATAACGGTTACGATAAAAGAAAAACCCTTTTTCTCTTCTCGTACATCTGAATCTCTTACAAAGTCCGTCTTTTTTTTCTTTCTTTTTTTTTTCTTTTTTTATCTTTTTTACTTTCTCTTGAACCGAATACTTTTTAAATATATTTCTACGTATGTACGTATGAATTCTTGCAAAAAAGGAAACGACATACTAAAATTTGTAAGCATTAAACGAAACGTTTGTACTTTTTCAAGCTTTTCCCTTCGGTGAATGAACGTACGCGAAAACTAGATAAAAATGGAAGTAACGGAGAAAGGGAAATAAGATAGGGTGTGTTTTGGATGAGGGAAGGGGAGGAAGAAAGAAATATAAAAGAAAAAGCTTTCGAAAAATATAATAGCCAGGAACTCGCAAACATCGAGATACGCGAATTCTATCGAATTTTCTTTATGTTGGACACGCACACTCGCCCACAGAGTATCTCCAACTTTCCTCCCGTGAATCCCGGCTTTAAGCGTTTCCTTTTTTTTCTCCTCTTTTCCCCTATTTTTTTTTTCTTTTTTTTTTTTTTTTTTTTTTTTTACAACGAGAGGCAAAGTTCGATGAAATTAGAAATTCAACGGGGAGGAGAAAATGTTAATAGTTTTTGCCGTTAAACATAAATTTACATTTTTTCGATCAATATCGTATTTTCTTTGATAGTAATAATAAAAAGTGACATAACGTAAAGACGTCAAAGGTACAAAATTTCAACAGAAAACAAACTTTTGTGTTTGACCCCATTTCTTTCTCAAAAGAGTTTCTTACTAGTAAGAACTTTTGAGAAAGAAATAGAGTTACAATTAACAAAACTATGGTTGGAAAGGATTTCTTAAGTTGGGAGGATCCCTTAGACGTAGCCATGTAAAAAATGAGAAGGAAAGAAAAGGAGGATGGAAGAGAGATAGAATAATAAAAAGAAAGTAAGAACGAAAAAGAACCATGGAGGAGCAAGGAGATCGCTAGAAAAAAGATAAGAAAAGAAGACAGAGAGAGAGAGAGAGAGAGAGAGAGAGAGAGAGAGGGAGGGTAAAGAAGGGAGACGGAGAATACGTCGGGAAAAGGACTCAAACGACAAGACAAGTGCCATCCGACAAAGCGCCTGGAGGTAGTCGTTCTATAAAAGGAGGGGGTGCTTGCGTACGACTCATTTTCGGAAGTGGTTCATTTTTTATTATTTGCTGTGTCAGTATCTTCTCTCTCTCTCTCCCTCTTTCTCTCTCTCTCTCTCTCTCTCTTTCTCTCCCTCTTCCTATTTCTCTTTCTCTCTCAATTCTCTAGACGAGCTCTTTTTGCGTGTCGCACAATGCCAGGAGGAGATGGAAGAACGCGCAGAAGGTTGGTGGAAGGAAAAAAAAGGGAAAGTGGTGTGGAACTTACCCTCACGGTTTCTCTCCTTCCTCGAAAGGAACGAAAGAGGCCTCTGGAGAAGTGCACGCGTGCTACCGGTGCACTCTATCCGCCCTTTAACGTCAGAGTTACGTGCCGCATCAAGAGTACAGTGTACCACCGACGTTTCGTCGAACTTCTTCGAATCTTTCGTTCGATCTTTCATACTGTCGTTTTACTCCGTAAGAAAAAAAAAGAACTAAAAAAAGAAAAAAAAAAAATAAAAGAAAAAAGGAAAGGAAAGATAAGGAAAGGAAAAAAATTAAAAATGTAAATCAACGAAGACGAAGAAGAAAAGGAAAAATAGAATGACCGTAGATCTCTTTTTAAATTATACGAATTTTAACGGAGCAAAAATATCACGTAATTATTTAATTTAAATAAATCTCACTGTTGAAACGATAGAAGATAGAGAAAAAAAAGAAAAAAAAATTGCATTTAATGAACGTTCCCCGTTCAATTCGAAATAGTTCGTTAATTTATAATAAACTCGGAATATTGCGATCGATAACGTGAATCTGTTCAATTAAAATTCAAACGGCTCTCGATGAACCGTAAAGGGAGAGGAAAGATTATAAAAAATTGTTCGCTCGTACGAGTTAACACATTCATCGACTAAATTCGAGAAAAGAGAATGTCAAATTACTACGTTGACGTTATTAAGCGAAACCGTTCGTTTGTCTTTCGAAAAGAAATTCGAAAGAAAACTTCTCTTATAAATTTTTTTTCAACGGAATTCTTCAAAGGAAAATGAAAAACAGTGAAAACGATGTGACGATGGTATTATATATATATATATATATATATATATATATATAAATATATATATATATGACGATGGTTACAAAGCGTTGAACGTTCGCGAGAACGGCTCATAAGCTTAGCTTTGTTTACCGTTAATACTCTTTTGCGGATTTAATTAGTAGTTAGTTAGTGGTCCTTTATATCCGCTCAAAGGGAACTTGTGTACGGTTCGCTTTGTTAATGTGCATTGTTTAATTTATTATTAAAAGCGAATAACATTGTTTGATAAATTAATATAATAAATAATTCAGGATTTGTTCAAGAAACATTACGAAGGGATTAACTTAACTGTTAATCCATGAATACCAAAAAGAGAGCTTGTTAATATTATTAAATTAATAATCATTCTTAGGTATAATCATTCTTAACTTCCCATCGTAAAGATTATCATCGAAAATAAGCGACAAAGGTATTTACAATTTCTTCTCTGAATATTCTCTTAAATCTGAGTATATAATTATAATATAATTACTTAGAAATTCGAAAGACAACGGATGTTCGGGATCAAGAAACAAACATTTTTTTCTCTTTCTCTCTCTTTTTCTCTCTCTTTCTCTCTCTCTCTCTCTCTCTCTCGCTCTTTCTTTTTTATCGCCGCGTGCAATCGATGTCGGTATTCCGTACTACGGAGAATTTTTCATTTTCATGGCGAGTCGAGTGATTAATTGCTATTTTAGTTCACTTAAGAAATAGTTGAGCTCACTCGAAAAGGATTCTCAAAGGAGATTAACGAGATAGGAGAGAAAGTAATCTGGCTCGAATTAATCGTTAAACGAACGTCAGGTTTCTACGTTCGGTGGATCGTTCGTTATAGGATAATGAAATGGCGTCGTCGTCGTTATATCCTTGAAAGAATATATCCGATAAAACACCTCTTTCTCTCTCTCTCTCTCTCTTCCTCTCTCTCTCTCTCTCTCTCTCTCTCTCTCTCTCTTTCTCTCTTTCTCATACACACACATCCAACGAATTCTATTTATTT
Organism: Vespa mandarinia; assembly: GCF_050613455.1. NCBI lineage: Eukaryota > Metazoa > Arthropoda > Insecta > Hymenoptera > Vespidae > Vespa > Vespa mandarinia. The sequence continues at coordinate 5,132,715 of NC_140810.1, read as the reverse complement.
TCCATCAAACTTACGCAATACGCACTGCTAGATATTCTATTACCTCTGCCCTTTGTAGTATCTACTAAATAAAATGCCTAATTCCGTTAATGTATATAACATAGATCGCTCAGTAAACTTAACACATTTCATTATAGAACGCTAAAAATAAGATATAGCTATGATTAACTTAATTTTAGATTATCTTTTTAAAATTTAAAATACCATCATATATTTTCATACCGATCATTACGGAAAAAACTTCGACGAATTCTCACGTGTATTATATCTTCATTCGATATATACAAAAAAAGATACCATCAACAAATACGTATTCTCACGAGAATTTTATTAACGTAATAACGACAGTTGCCATCGACAAATTTTATCTCGATTCTCCTACAAATTTAAAAAGGAAAAAAATACTTTGGGGGTTGGCTAATACCCGACACGTATAAAATATTAATTTTAGGTTAACGATGCTAGCACATGGTAAACGGTGGCGACAGCGGTAGTGAGTTTCATCGCGTAATGTCGCCTAGATCGTACAGTCACGATAACAACGACATTTTATGCTAGAATTTGTGTTTATAATATGAGTAGAAGCATACTACCGAAGTGGGATTGTAATTCGGAATAATGCAAATCGCTTTGCGAGCTACGTTGTAGGTATGTACCTACAAACTCACAGTGCACGCAGGTATCTATACGTCGCTTGTCCCCTTCCTGTCGCCCTTCCCCCCGCCCACTCATGTTCGTATGTGAGTATATGTAAATATGCATATGAAGCTAAATACGTATATTTCTCTTTACGTATGCGTACCAATGGCTCGAAGCATTCCAAAGTGTATGGCTCGATACTGGGAGCCGAATATAAAGCCTCTTCAACAGTTTATTGGTTTATCGGGAAATTGAAATTCCTTTCGTTCAGTGCGCACGGATTTTTGTTTACATCGATTACCTTTCTTCCTTTAGCGCGGTTAATCGTTATCATATCGCTGATATACAGTCGTTTTAAACTACGTCAATCAAACTACGTTACGATGTGCTGGCACTAAAGCCAGCTATTTCATAATAGGCAATGTAATTACTAAATATATAAGTATGATAATTAGCAACGATTTTCCCAAGAATACTTGACGTACCTTATAATCTTGTAATTCAAAATTAAAAGCAAAATATCGATGACATTGAATCTGTCTAATGGATATCATCGTATAACTATGATAATTAGCATTGATTTTCCCGAGAAAAATTGACGTACCTTATAATCTTGTAATTCAAAATTAAAAGCAAAATATTAATGACATTGAATCTGTTTAACGAAGATCATCGTAGGATCGATTCATATAATTTGGAAAATTATTCCATAATACCAACGTGACGACACACGAATTCGAAGCCGATGATGGGCTCGAACGATAACGAACAAGTTCGATCAACGCCGATGCGTATCCTGCGGCTTTCTATACGTCGAACCGCGTATCTATCCTTTCCCTTTACCTCCCCTTCCATACTTCGAATCCAATATACGATATCTCGACCCATAAACTCTGAGCAAAGCGTACCACGAACCAAGTCGATACAATTACGGTTAGGGTCCATCAATGATCAGAAAAAAAGAAAGTAAACGAAAAAAAAAAAAAAAAAAGAATAAAAAACATAGGAAATGAAACGAAAAGAAAAACTCTTTTTCTCTACCTATCTTTGCATTTGTCTTTGTCCTCCTTGTGAAACTCTTCTCTGTAAAAGAACTGGCCAATGACGATGGACGCGTATCGTTGCTACTTTTCTTTACTCTCTCGTTTCTCTCGATTCATAACTATCTACCAGACTATGCTACCACTTTTGTTTCCAGTTTTTTTTGTTCTTTTAGTTTTTTTTTCTTTTTTGGATGTTGTTTTTTTTTCTTCATTCACGTTTCTATATCCTTCGTATAAAAAGATCACGGGAAAGATAGTATTAGCATTCGTAATATCGCATTTTCTTCGATTCGAGAAAACACAATTTTATACATATTTATTGATATTGAATTTAAATAAATATACAAGTATAAGATATCTCATGTTTCTTCGATATAACAAGATTATTCATTTATAAAGACGAAAATCGAAAGGTTTTCTTTTCAATGATCTTTATACGAATCGATTAAAAAAAATTAAAGCATGTAATGTATAACTATATATCATTATATATTTAATATACGTACATACATGCAAGAGAATAAAAAATTTAAAAAGGAATTATGATAATTCCAAATTCGGTTGTTATAAGTTGAGAAACCGGTTTTCCCTTCCCTTTTGCAGCTAGATATCCTCTCTTCCTCCCAATGCAAGGAGTGCAAACTGCCGTACGCGAGATAGCTACGATAAATCATTTCTCTGATAAGCAGACTAGCTCCGTACTCTATGTCATTAGCTTAATATCTATGATCGTGTTACGTCTCAAAGGGTTCTTCTAAATTACCTCAAAGATGTTTGGTCCCATACGATAAAATAATAGATTAAAATTATAACCGTTGATACGACATTATATTATTTATTACGTTTCCTTTTTTCTTTTTTTTTCTTTTTTCTTTTTTTTTTTTTTTTTTTTTAATAAAAACATTTACTCGAGTTATCACAATACGCGAATGTAAATCCGAATATTTCTACGACATCTCTATCATAAATCATGTTCGTGATTAAAAGTCTCCATTTCGAGTAAGTAATTAAGATATATAAAAATCACGATAAAATCAGATAAATCATTTCGATCGTTCTTCTAATGATTTTCATATATCATTAATTCTTTAAAACGTTTCATCGTGAACATATTTGGTTTCTCCTGGAGGCTATTTCCTGTCTTTTAAAAGTTTTTACATTGTTCGCCTTTGAAAATATCCATCCGACTAAAATAAAAAAGAAAAAAAAAAAATAAATAAAAAAGAAAAAAAGAGAAAAAAAAATTCTTAAGCAGCTGTTATTCGTTAATGTCTCGTGATAAAAGGCGGAACGTGTTCTTCGCCGTCAATGTTTTGTATCAAAAATATAACGAGAAGATACGAAACTCGTTTGGTGAGAGTGCCAAAATGGAGATGTAGCGAAGCTTGGGAAAAAAAAAAAAAAAAAAGAAAAAAAAAAGAAAAAAAAACAGGAAAAAAAGAGAAAAAAGAAAAAACATCGACGGAAAAATGTGGAATTTCTTTTGGTCGCGAGCAGAACAATGCCTTTATTTCGCATACTCATTAATCTTACGCGATATGTAATATATACAACGTTGGATTTTAATTAAAAATACTTCCACTTTTAAGAGATCATTTAGATTCACAACGTGTGAAATATATTCTTTCCCATTTTAACGACGGAACAACATAATAAAATGATATTCCTTCAAACACGGTTTGAATGTTCCAACGTGAAAACAGATATAATATAGATATAATATAGAATAAACGATTCATCGGATCTAATAACAATTCGAATATCGAGAAAAAGAGAGAGAGAGAAAGAGACAACTCGCAAGTATCGAATAATTCGTAAAGTTCCGATAATCTTGGCAACCCGAGGCTTTCGATAAGAGTACGGTTCTATCGAAGCTTCCGAATTACTCTCTCACCCTCTCTTTCCGCCATTTTCCCGATCTCAAACCTCTCTCAATCGAGAAGCTTCTTCGAGAAAAGGCGGAAAATGATGTCGCGATAAAACCATTACTTCTTCCAAACCATTCACTTTCAATTATCCTGTATAATAATCTACGGAAAGGTGTACGGACATTTTTTTCTAACTCGTAAATAATATTTTCTCATCGATCTGATTCGATTCTTAATTAAATGAAATACGTAAACTGTGCGTACGTTTTGGGGAAAAATGAACAACGAAAAATGTTTTATCGGATTATTCAACGAACTGTCAATTTCGTCGCGATCTGATTTACGGCTTCGACAATGATCGAGCACGATAAAGGTCGTTGCCTTGATATTTCACGTTCATTATTTTTCTCTCATATTCTAGCTTGATCGCTGGAGTTATATACACGCTTATATACATACATATGCACACGTATGCAAGCATACGTGCATATACGTTTCTCTCTCTCTCTCTCTCTCTCTTTCTCGTTGATTTAAACAGACGTCCTACGAGAGTGTAAAAGGTGACTTGAAATCGATCGATAAAAATAAAGAGCACTCGCTGGTAGAAATAGTGTATAAGTATGCGAATAGAAGTGGGAAGACGATCGAAATAAGGAAAATGGAACGATTTGGCCAAGTTCCCTACTGGTTTTCATGAATGCGAGCGATTTAAACGAGGGCGTATCATTGGTGAAAACCTCTGAAATGCTTAAATTTCATTTAATCATGTATGCATAATAGTACACCGATACGTTAATTTTACGATATCGTAGAATCAATCGACAGAATTCAAAATAATCCAGCATAGTTAGTTGGATCTACTAGAGATGCTATTCTCGAAGCGATATATAATCGAGGACAGGTAATAAAGTGTGACGTATATTCGAAAAAAAAAAAAAAAAGAAAAAAATATACGTATTCATATATGATAATAGAATTCGAGTGAAAGGAAAGCCAAGGATGATCGTCGAAAATCAATGATTTGTTCATTATATCGTAACGATAAGCTGCTGAATACCAAAGTTAGAAATCCTCTCGGATTAAGATCGTTACGTTAAGATCGTTGTTAATCAATATTATCACATATATTTTGTATAACGTTATTATAAAGTCTTACGTTGAATTCAAGAGCTATTATTAACGTTGCTAGTTCGACGAGTTAGTATAACCGATAATTAATTTCACGAGAGTAACGCATATAAAATATTGTGCGATGAAAAGAAAAGAAAGTTTGGAGGGTAAAGGTCAATGGTCAACAAATATCCATTCTCCGTCGCGTAAAACTTCATTCCAAAGTTTTTCATCTCTCAAAGATATCTCCCTACTTCTTCTTTCATAATTGAATCTCCTTATTACGCGCTCGTCTTCATTGCATGGCGACGAGGACGAAGAAGCGTTTCATTCTCTATCTCTCTCACTATCTCTCTCCCCCCACTCTCTCTCTCGCTCTCTCTCTCTCTTTATCTCCTTACTCTTAACAATAGAGAGAACTTTTGTCTCTGCTACCATTTTCTAACGGCACGTCGGAATAATGTTCCTGACCCTGGGCGGAGCGGAGAAGTCTGTAATTGGACACCACTAATGCATCTCAAGCTCGTGGCCTGAACGTGAAGAGAATCGAGAGAGAGAGAGAGAGAGAGAAAGGGAGAGAGAGAAAGAAAGTGAGAAAGTGAGAGAAAAAGGGAAAAAGAAGAGAGAGAGGGAGAGAGAGAGGGAGAGAGAGAGGGAGAGAGAGAGAGAGAGAACGGATAAAGCTAGAGGGAAAGTAAGTTGGCAATAAGGGGAAGGATGAAAGAGGATAGCTAGCTTGCGTCGTTATTTAGTTTGATCGTCTGTTCGATCCATTTCTACGCCGGCTGTATCAGCAAAGCAATCCTTTTGTTTTCCTTCTTTGTCTTACTCTCTATCTATCCATCTATCCATCTTGTTTTTTCCCTTCGTCTGCTATTATACACTTCTCGCACCGTCGACTCTTCGATCTCTTCCATATCTCTGGTACTCCCGAGCTTCAGTTTATTGATAGGATAGTACTCACTCTCTTACTCTCTTATTCTCTCTCTCTCTCTCTCTCTCTCTCTCTCTATCTCTATCACTATCTCTCTCTCTCTCTCTCTCTCTGTCCCTGTCGTTCTCCTTTCTCATTCGATAATCCGATGGTTCTTCCAGCTCTTTTGACTTCGTCGCCCTTGCCGAGAGCTTCCTATTCCCTCTCTCTCTCTCTCTCTCGCTTTCTCTCTCTCTCTCTCTCTCTCTCTCTTTCTCTCTATCTCTCTCTTTTTCCCTCTCTCCTCTCTTTTTCTCTCTTTCCCACCTCCTTTACTTTTACCTTTTACTTGATTCGAAGATTCTAAGCAGGAGATAGAGTCACCATCTTTCGATTGCCTCTAGTTCTCGATACGTTACTACCTTCATTGACGACGTACGATAATCCAACCGAACTTTCATTTACTCAAAATGGCGAAGAACTTTTGACCTTTTCTCCATAGAAAAGAGAAGAAATTGAATCTATTACGTTCAGACAACGAGAAAGGGAACGAAAGAGAGAGAGAGAGAGAGAGAGAGAAAGAGAGAGAGAGTGAGAGAGAGAGAGAAAGAGAGAGAGAGTGAGAGAGAGAGAAATAAAGAAATAAAGAGAGAGAGAGATAAAGAGATAAAGAGAGAGAGAGAGAGAGAGAGAGAGAGAGATAAAGAGATAAAGAGAGAGAGAGAGATAAAGAGATAAAGAGAGAGAGAGAGAGAGAGAGAGAGAGAGAGATAAAGAGATAAAGAGAGAGAGAGAGATAAAGAGATAAAGAGAGAGAGAGAGAGAGAGAGAGAGAGAGAGAGAGAGAGAGAGAATATAAAAACGATGAATCTGTCTCGTTTTCAACATATAACCAGACTTGTAGCTGAGTTCATTTTTTATTTTTGCTTTCTCTTCTTTATCCTTTTTTTCCTTTTTTTTTTCTTTTTTCTTCTTTTTTCACGATCCCATTACATTATTTTCGCAACCTCAGAAACATCGATCACTGTCCACTTATAAAGAAAGCCTAGCATGTACGTAGAAACTCTATCGAGTGCTCTCCATCGTACATCCACTGGATAATGATTTCTTTTTCTTTATTAAAAAAAAAAAACGAAAGAAAAATATTTTCTCTTATCTGAGAAAAAATAATTTTTTTAATATATATATATATATATATATATATATATATATATATATATATATATATTGACGGTAGCTCGTTATATTGTTAAAAATATCAAAGAAATTTAATAAATTAAATGTTGGAAAAATTTTTTCCTTGATAATGTTTAATTCGAGGTAAGAATCAGAATTATCTCGTTTCGTTAGAATAAAATCGAATCGATTCCTTTATATCTGAGTATTGTCAAATAAAAGAATTTTTTTATGGAATTATTTGTACAAAATTAACAAAACATCTTTGTAACGAAACATTAAAAAAACAACATAGAATGACAAATATTCGTATCGCTAAACGAATATATCCAGTCAACTGTTATGACCTTTCAAGTCATAATATTTAGTTCTTAATATTTACTACTGATAATAAAAAAAAAAAGAAAAGAAAAAATAAATATACTGAATGTAAAAAGTTTTCAGGATATTTACTATAACGTAAGGACGGAAATATTGAACTGTTTGTATTATGTTTCCTCTGATATCGTTTTCTATGAACGACATTATTATGTTAATCTGATTTCTCATGTTTTTTTGATTCTCAATTGAAAATTGAAAATATATCACATTTTGTTTTTTTTTTTTTTTTTCATTGCGACTATTAAATTACGACAATAATAATAAATAGATATAAATAGGAAAAGAGAAAATGAAAGAATAAAGGGAAGGAAATAAACAGTCCATTCAAATTAGATTTCTAATCGTAAGATTTATAAACAAACGATTCAATCGTGATCCATTAAAAATTTTGCTCTTTATGCGGTTCTTATTCTTTTTCTCCTTCTTTTTTATATTCTTTCTCTTTTTTTTTTTTCTTTTTTTTTTCTTTTACGTTTCATCCTTTTACTATTACGATAGATTTACCTAATGGAGAGAGAGAGCGAAGCTGTACGCTTCCTCTAAGCCGAAAGAAAAATCTATTATGACAATAGTGCATTATGTCTGCTAATAATTTTAAGAATTAAAGCTTACTAAAAGCTTAAAGAAAAGCTAGACGAGGTTGGTCTAGATAGGTCGTATAAATTAAAAATAAAGAACACTTGGAAGATAGGGGAAAAATTTTACAAACGAAAATGAAACACGGGATATCAGTTACTTACATCAGTTTCGTAAATATAAACGAACATAATGTAGTTTCGTATTTCAGGATCCAGTTCTCAAAAGTTTCATGAATGCATTTTCACGATGTATATATATATATATATATATAAATATTCCCATCGATTGAACATAAAGGTAATATCACCAATAGTGGAAGCTCACCAAGCACAGCGAGATTTTCATGAATAACAAATAATAGAGGTTGGCTATCACGATATAGAGAAGAGGTAATTTATCTTCGTAGAATGAATCCAAAGAAAATAAGAAAAGAAAGAGGGATCGACGATGAGGCTTCACTTACCTTCCCGGATCCTCTTGAGTTGCAGAGAAGTACCCCAGCTGCGTGTATTCTGTACTCCTTATCGAGCTGCTCGTGCTGTCCTTGGATCTTCCTGTGGAGCAGACAGATATAGATTAAAGATTAAACTCAGATGACCTTACCGTCTACGTCGTTTCCTTAATAAAACGTAAGAGAGTATAAAATTTTCTCTTAAGTCCGATACGTTCGTTGCTTCGTAAATAATAAACATTTCGAAAACACGAAATATTTTTTTTTTCTTTTCGTCCCGGAAAATGTTCTATCTATATCATTGATAAGTTATCCCGTAGTATTTCCCCCTTTTCTTTTTTCTTTTCTTCTTCTTCTTCTTTTTCAAAAAGGAAAAATAAATTATGCTCGATGAGGATTCAAGCAAAAGGAGAAAAAATTATGGGTTTCGAAAAGAAATGGTGTACGTGCATTGGGAAATATTTTCTCTTGAAAGTTTTCACGCTCGAACAAGCACAGATTCGTGGGAGTGGGTGGGGGTGTGGGTGGCAGGGGAATGATGAGGGAATACCAAAGTCGACTTAACCGCCATCCTTACAGACTCCGATCTTTCTTGGATTCGAAGAACGGGAAACGACCTGAAGGGCAAATAACGAGCAGAAGATGGCACACCTACGGTCCACTGGCACATTTTCCGAGCGGTTTCCTTGCCACTGACTTAGGAATTGAAAAAGTTCCAGATAGACGAGCACCGCACCGGAACTTCAGCAATTACTAAAGGGCAAACAATCTTATAAATTCATGATGTGTATGCAAAAAGGAGAGAAGAAAAGAAAGAAAGAAAGACAGAAAAAAGAGAGCAAGAGAGAGAGAGAGAGAGAGAGAGAGAGAGAGAGAGAGGAGAGAGAGAATCAATTCTTTTGTCGAATATCATCATGATATTCATCGTGTTATATCGTTCATCCGATAAAAAAATCACAAGAGAATCAATATGATATTAAGATAAATGTCTCGCTGATTACTATGTTTATATTTTAAATATAATTCCTTTTCTATACAACGATCTGATAAATATGCAAAAGTTGATTGTAGAATGTTCATTAACCGATATAATGAAAAACTTTACAGTATTTCCTAGTTTAATATCGAGCGAATAATGTTTGTGCCTTTGGCCATTTACTAAGCGTGATTATTTTTTAATCTCCCAGTAGGATTATATACTCGTTACGATATAAAATATTAGAATAAATATTAACGATTTCAGGTTTTTTCTTTTTTATTTTTTTTATTTTTTTATTTTTTTATTTTTTTTTTAATAAACGTATAAACAAATAGAAATGAATTAAACAATATATCTCATAGTTTCTTTTTTCTTTTTTTGTTGGTCGAGATTCTTGAGTATGAATATGATTATGAATATTTTCAATCTAACAAAATCTCTTTTTATATATATATATATATATATTAACCCATGTAAATACATGACATAAGTGCATACGTGTCAGAAAAAACTCAGAAAATGATGAACATTCTCAATGTCCGTCGATATTAATTGAACTCATTATCGAAAATCTTTCATCGTGACATTTTCTATTTAACGAGATAAATGAAATGAGCAGACATTGTCAAAAGAAATTTCGATAACATCGTCGTGGATTATCGAAAAATTTTTGAAATTGATAGTCTTGTTATAAAAATATGGATATGATAGAGTACCACGTTAACTTCATTCTTGTGTCCAAGAAATTGATCGTGAAGATTCGATGTTATCGTTCCTAAAAAGTTTTCTATCATCATTCAATAGTGTAAGTCGATCAATTATCAGCCAATATTCCGTCCAAAAACATTACATTTATTTCGTTCGACGTCTTACAATAAATTTTTATTTTGTCTTATATTGATACTTACGTTTCAAATATTTTAAAATAGAGAACTATCGAAGTATTAAATAAACGAAGAAAGTTTTTCGAGCATTATAAGATGAGTGGTAGAAATGAATTTTCTGACGTTAACGACGTACGGGAGTCTCGTTAAACTAGACTGATTCGATCTCCAAGTTAACGTGGAAAAATTGTAGAAACTTCAAAGGTAGTACAGTTAGGAGGCGGTCTCATGAATTTCTTACTGTCATAGAATCAAAGAACCCCGACACCGCCCAAGTAGTCCCGCCATCTGCAAAGAACTCACAGAACACGCTAAGCATGTAAGAGGAGTTGTACAAACAACATTGCTGAAGTACAAACTAAAGATGAAAAAGACGAAGGAAAGAGAAATGAGAGAGAGAGAGAGAGAGAGAGAGAGGCAGGAAAGAGGTTGAAGGGAATTTCAGATCATGCTGACCTACACTTTTTCACGAACCACCGACAACTTGTTCCTTTCAATGCGGAACAGTATAAGCGGCTCTATCTCCAAGGTACATATCTCGTCGTATTCTTTGTCATAAATCTGAGAAAAATCTTTTTTTTTTTTATTTTTTCAAGCAAATTTCCTGATAACTTTTCTAAAATAAATATTCCCTTTATCCCTTTACATTTTACCAAATGAGCGACTTCTTTCATTCGTTTAATCTCGCATAATTACGAGAGAGAAAATGTTGCGACTTTCGAAAATGTACGAAGCTTTATTTAATATCCTCACTAGTACGATCAGATTTTGTATCTTCTTTTCTATATAAAACAAAGAGAGAGAGAGAGAAAGGGAGAGAAAGAGAGAAATGGAAGAATAATAAATCTTCAACGAGTTAATTCTTGCTCCCATTGGAATAGAAAGCAAATCTGAGAAGGTAAAAGTTCACGGATGACCTAACATCACGTCGTAAAAATATAATGTTCGCAAAAGACTTTCTACTCTTTCTTTCTATCTCTTTCTCTCTATCTTTCTTTCTTTCTTTCTTTCTTTCTTTCTTTCTTTCTTTCTCTCTTCGTGGCTCTAAAAACTTCGCAAGATTTTTCAATGAATTCGTTACTTCGATTTATCTTTCGTAGACGTATAAATGTAAAAGTTTCTTAACTTTTTTGAAAGAACTTTAAAATCTCTACTCACGCGAATGCTTAATTGAACGTTATTATTAATTAGTTCATTAATCTTGAATATTTTCTTAAATCTAATCGATATAATGGAAAACATTAATCTTATCCCATTTGAAAAATAAATTGAACAACTTACGAGATAGCGTGCAGTAACTCCTGTCTCTGCTTTTCCTTAACTTTAACGCTACCTCCTTCAGCAAGTGCAACTTGTAATTCTCTTTGTAGTACTGCAAGCTTTCTACGTTCTGCCTCCAAGAGTAATGACGTCACCTGTAATAGAACATTAAAAAAGATAATATAAAAAAATGTAAATGTAAAAAATGAACGAATAAAATTTTTCATGCATTTTTTAAAATAATTTTTAAATTATTAGCATTGAATAAAGTAGCAAAAGGATCGATTTATAGAAAAAATATCGAACGATAATCTGCTCCTCTAAAAAGAATACTTTTTGACCAGCTTTGATAGTAACCTTTGCTACTTATCGGCTATGTCCATTTCTGTTTTATCGACTAAAGCTAAACTTGGAATCATAATAGAAATCGTTGTTACCAACATTTGGAAAATATTACTCCGTCGATAAAATATCTTCTATCGATAAAAATATTTTTAGTGAAACAAAAATTTTTTTCTTTTCTTTTTTTTTCTTTTTTTTTTCTATCAAATAAAATATTTTATTTTCAAAAACGATTATTATTATATGGATTTTTATTTAATATCCGAACAAAAGTCGTAAAGGAAGATTATGGAAAAGATTAAAATAACGATTCCAAAGTATGCGTGGAAAATAACATTCTCCTGTCTGCCAGAATGATAACGTTCCTGTTCTACTCCCTTTCAGGGAACAGAACTGCTCCTGCATAAAATGTTCAAACATGCAATAACGCATACATAGTACGTGTATCTCCATATGAATGTACGTATGTATACGTAACGGAAGGTTTTTGCATAGATATATTCCAAGATAAATCCTCCGCGACGTAAGCCCATCGAGTTCTTGGAAGATTCGCGCATGCGAATGTGCTCTTTAATTGGCTGAAAGCACCGAACATTCTACATTTTGTATGGTTTATTATTACGAAATTATGTAAATTTTTTTAACGCTAAGTCATATAAGTTATCTTTATAATATTTTCAAGATAATAATACCTAGTATAAAAAAAAAAAGCGATTACTATCGGAACAAAAATAAAGATAGTTCGTGTGTGTAAAATTTATCACTCCTGGAAAACATCTTAACGTTCGTGATTGTCCGTTCGAATGCCGCAATGACACAAAAGAGAATTACCAAAAGGAATTTTGAATATTTCGAAGATTTTTTTTTTTTCGTACTTTGAGGTTTTGGTAAGAGTATAAATAAGTGAAAAAGCAGCAATGAGACGAAATTTGAGTAAAGCGGTTAAGAGCACCTTCACCTTCCTTTTGAATCTCGAATATATACTTCTATTATATTCACGCAACCTCAGTAAATTTCCAATGTACCAATGATGCAGGTAATTTAGCGAAATGTGTACGAAAGTTATCGTCGATCGATACTCAAACGCAATATACTCATACACTTTACTTACACATTTACACAATCGAGACTCGAAACTCATAAAGGAGTGAATAAATGAAGGTAACTATCGAGAACATTACATTATTCGTATCGCATTTCCATTTCACTTTACTCCTTTGAAATAGAACAACGTTACTATTCTAGTTTTCTATGGTTAGAAGAAATAACGATTACACAATTCGATTACGCGTCGTTTCTGAGTCACTATGGCTTATCCGTTTTGTTAGAGGCGATCTTTGATACCGATCTCTCACGAACTTACGAGTCTTATTCGCTCTCAAGAAAGTAAGAAAGAGAAAATTCGTAATTAAGCCTCAGGACAGGACGATGAGCGAGCTCGATGTACCTTCGTATTATTGCATAAGGATATGCCACATCGTTGCTTCTTTAGTTATCGTTTAAAAGAATCTTTGTTTCGTTTACTAGAAGATTTACCCCACAGACGGAATGTATATATATATATATATATATATATATATATATATATATATATATATATAAGCATAAATATTTTATTACGTTAACATAATATCAAGATAGAATTTCATTTGTAAAAACGATTATCTACAAAGTGGTTGTGGGGGGGGGGAAGTGGGAGAACGAATTAAAATACATAATATAATGTCGATGAAGGAAGATAATAAAGTTGCAATTTAATTAACAATAGAAGGTCGATTGTTCAAAGATCCAGTCGAATAGAATAAATGATATGATAATGAAGAAAAGAATAAGATCATACACAATGAACGCGTTTGCATGGCTAGATACGTAGGTGGACGTTGAACGCGATAATTTATACAAAAGGAAGAAATAGAAATTGTGAACAGCTTATCATCGTCTGTCGAAACATTCTTTTGAGTAATATCCACGTTGAGCGAGTCTCCGCTTATTAGAGATCATCGTGATAGGGATGCTGATTACAAAGTCTTCAAATTATGTCGTAACATCTCTCTCTCTCTCTCTCTCTCTCTCTCTCTCTCTCTCTCTGTTTCTCTATTTTTCTCTTTTTCATCTAGTAATACCACTTCCTCGTGAGCCACAACTAAGATAATTATCATTTGGACATCTCCCAGGAGATGTCACGGTTCGAACAAATCTTACGATATAACTCGCGCTTTCGATTTTTTTTTCTTTTTTTCTCTTTTTTTTCCTTGCATTTATTACATGCTATTTCGTAGCTCCTACCACTATCCTTATATATCTTACAAGAAGTCAACAATCGGTGTATGCTTTCTTCAAGGATTTTCGGTGGTTTCTTCATTTTTATAATGAGTCCCTATACTGTGTGACGTTTTGCCACAAACTGTTTGTTCTTTCCAACAAGTTACACGGACGTTTGATTACTACTTCTACTTCTAATTTTACCAACTTTCTCTCTCTCTCTTCTCTCTCTCTCTTCTCTCTCTCTCTCTTCTCTCTCTCTCTCTCTCTCTCTCTTTCTCTCCCTCCCTCTTTTTCTCTATTTTTTCTCATTATTCCTACAAATTTATTTATTTTCTACAAGAAGAAAACCTAATAGAAAGATCTTACTTACTCGTCAACTACTTCTTCTACCATCGTTGCCCTTTAAAAGCATATGTATCATTATACCGAGCAACATGCTCGCGCACGTCTGACTATCGTTTACCCTCTTCCCTTTTCTCTCTTTTTCCTCCTCTATTCGAGAGAAACACGAGATCTTACGCAAGACGCATGCTGCATCCTCCAGCTTGGACATATATATATATATACATATATTCATTTACATATATACGTGTATATATATATATATATATATATATATATATATATTACGCCCGCAGGTAGAATTAAACTTTACTCGAAAGATTACTGACCGAGTACTATCTCTTGACCTGATTCGATTATGTCAAAAACGTTGATAGATAAAATATGTCGATATAAAATATCAAAATACTTTTACTATCTCGATTTGGCTATTTAATGATCGGAATAACCATTTATAGTAAATTTCGAATCGAATCGATGTTTGGGACTTTTGTGTTTCTCAATTGAAAAATTTCATTGCAAAACTCATCCATGGTATTTTCTTCATTCCAATTGATGGACACTTCAGATTCCTCGTCGAGTTCTTCTTGTCTCCAATGGTAGAAGAAGGCGGTCTGACGTAAAAGAACGTTTCGCAAGCAACTGAGAATACGTAAGTACACTGATCGCGCTCGCCAAACGAGTATAACGACCTGACTGGATTTTTCCGAGGAAAGAAAAATTTATTTCCCTTCTACCGACTCGATATAACGTTCGAATTTAATAATCATAGCTGTCTAACGCGCATATGTACACACGATCTATTATAAGTATGAATCACCATTTTCGCACTTAACTAACGATTAATTAACTCGCATAAAGATCATTATTATTTTGCAATAATAATATATATTTCATTTTTCAACATCATAACAATCAAATTATTCTCAATATTTTTAATAAGTGATATATCTTCGAGTAGCAATACAAATTATATCACCGTACGAGACTTTTCTCTTCGTACGAACTATTTTTCTTAACGTAAATCGTATCTAATTATACGACGTTTGTAAAAGGGAATAATAAAAAGAATAAAAATAAAAAAAATCATTTAAGAAATAACTTTCGTAAGAAAGGAGAAAGATCGATCAAAATAAAAAAAAAAAAAGAAAAAAAAAAAAAAAAAAAAAGAAAAGGCAACGTTAATACATATAGACGAATTTTACGATAGTAGTAGTTATAGTGAAGAAATAAAAAAAGTATCGGAATGATAGTATCTATCTCGTTTATAATTTACGAGCAGTGCGAGAAAAGTAAAGAGATGAAGGAGAGGAAGTTTAACGAGACGAGCTGGTAAAACGGATTCTACGTGCCAACGCCAATAAGAGGAAAAGAGATCACGAAAAAAAGGAAAGATAGAGATCGAGTAAGAGATAGATATATAAATAGATAGGGAGATGAAAAGAGAAAGAGAGAAAAAGAGAGTAGAAATGAAACAGACTTCCCTCTCGCCGTCGTTTCAGTTTCAGGTGGCTGCTCGTTGTACCAGAACCGACACCGGTTTTATGACTCGGACCTCTCACTACTTGTTCAACGTCACATACAATTCTTGGCAAAAGTCGAGCATTGGAATCGAGCCGAAGTTGCCAACAGCCACCATAGAATTTATTCTTACCCCTCGACAAGTAGTATACTCGGCACGTTCGCATTGTTTCCTTCGTCGTCGATGTCTCCGATCGATTATCGCGTTCGCGTTCAAGGTCTTACTCGATTCAGGTTTTATCTTATATATCTATTCATTTAACTCTCTTAACTCTGTTTATTCTCCAAAAGTAAAATATATTTTTTAACTTATAAAAAATTTATCCATCTAATAAATTTATATAATATTTTATTATATTCTATTAATATTCTATTTTTTTTTTCTTTCTTTCTTTCAACTAAATAACTTGACAATGTCGTGATTATTCGATCGATATATTTTTATTTATCTCAAATCTTTTTCATGAATAATCTTTTAATGAATTATTTAGGTATAATCATTAAATAAATTACCTCGAGTTGTACGCCAAAAAGATCCCTCGATCTTCCGGGTCTTGACACATTGAGATTTTGCATGTTGGCTTCACGTTCGACCAAACCCATTTCCGTTAAGTATCTGTAAACATATTATATTGACAATATTAGCCTTGATTTGTATTACACTTAAAAGAGATAGTGAAAGAAACCAAACTTTGTTTTTCCTTATGACGTCAAGAGAAAAGAAATAAATTTCCTATATTGAAAGTCCCTATATGTATCCTGGCAACGCTTTCTGATTTTTCGTGATCCATTCGATCATTACGATTATCCTTATCTTCAACGATATATTCAAAAATACGCGTGCTTCGATGAATGAAAACGATTATTTTTATGACGTATAAATAAATAAGCAATCATGTAAACATTATTATTTTATGTAAAATAATATTATTATTTTTATATTAGATATTCTTTTATAATCTTAATTCTAAATAATACAAGCTAATGCAAAATTATTCAAGAAATACCATTCTAATCGTTGAAAGATTAACAAGTTTAATCATGGAATTCATAGAAATAAAAAAAAAAAAAAAAACAAAAAAATCAACCGGATGTTAGAGAAGATACTGAAGCTCGTATATCAAATGCGCTTACGACTTCAGCCAAGACGTTAGCTTGAACTTGATATATGAAACTTTCTATCGCTGACAAGAGCTCAGACGAAATCCTTTTTTTTTCTTTTTTTTTTTTTGCGATATAGAAAAGAAAAATAAAGCATGCGAGCTCGTCCACGAGAGTGATTAAATGTTTTCTAAGATGCACATACTTTTCGCAATTCGTTTAACTTTGTCGTAGCTAACAACTAATCAGGTTTTTTACGACAAACGTATTTAAAGATAATTAGAAGAAAATTACCGCACGGCAGAACGAAAGCAAGAATGCTATCTTTAGTAAAGGGTGGATAAGAAAGAGAGAGAGAGAGAGAGAGAGAGAGAGAGAGAGAGACAAAAGTGAGTTGGCAAATGACAATGAGAGATACAAACGTGCGAACAATACACAAGAACGAAGATTACAATGTACGAGATTACCGTTACACTCTAGAGAAACAACACAGAGAGAAAGAAAAAGACAGAGAAAGAGAAAGAGAGAGAGAGAGAGAGAGAGAGAGTATAAGAGATAGAAAGAAGATAATTATCAATAATTAATCGTTAGACGAAAACACACGGTTACTCTCAGCTTTTCCTATTATAGTTGGTAGTTATGAAGAAGAGTGAGAAAGATAGACGATCGTCACTCGCACTTCTCTTTCCTCTTTTTCCTTTTATTCTCATTCTCTTCCTGAACGTTTCTTTATCTTTCCTTTCTCTTTCTCTCTTTCGCTCTTTCGCTCGTGCGAATCACGAGAAACGAAGGTCGTTTCCAGCGCCGTAATTACCACCAGGATAATCCCATTATTTACAATACTCTTCGTTACTATCCTTTCTCTCTCTCTCTCTCTCTCTCTCTCTCTTTATTTTTCTTCCCTTTATTCTTCAGTATCCGTTTGGCTTTGTCGAGCGAACGTTGCTTCTTTAATGAGTCATTAGTGGATTTAGCAAAGAGGATGAACGATAAATACATCGATTAAACCTGAACGTCTCGTAATCAAATCGAAGAAGAAGCCAACGTTGGCAATTAGTCTTTATTCGAAATATTCGCTTTATTTTTTTTTGTTTCTTTTTTCTTTTCCAATGAATTTTCACACAATGCTTCAAAGCGAACAATTTATATTATTAATCGATTATTTATATTTAAATTTATTTATTATTTATATCGTAACGATCTATATTCTAACGACGGCAATAATTCGATCGCTTTGTTATAATGCAAGAAAAAAAAAAACAAAAAAAAAAGAACAGATTAGAAAGCAAAATAGATATTCTCGTCTTTGATGAAGAAAGTGGCCCTTTCGTTGGACGATAGCGAAACAAGGCGGAAGTGAAAAATCTTATTTATATTTAAATTTATTTATTATTTATATCGTAACGATCTATATTCTAACGACGACAATAATTTGATCGCTTTGTTATAATGCAAGAAAAAAAGAAAAAAAAACAAAAAAAAAAAAAGAAAAAAAAAACAAAAAAAAAAGAAAAAAAAAGAACAGATTAGAAAGCAAAATAAATATTCTCATCTTTGATGAAGAAAGTGGCCCTTTCGTTGGACGATAGCGAAACAAGGCGGAAGTGAAAAATCTCAATGGCGTATTACTTTGAACAAGACGCAAGAGGTAACGGTATCAAGATACGGATCATTAATCCTCTTTCGATCTACGATCGAGCATTCTAATGCAACCGCGCAAATCCATTATTGCAGCTAAATCGTAAAATCGGCTGCATCATCCAGAAATTCTCTTCTTTCGATTTCCACGCCGTTCTACCGTGAACATGTTGGCTAAGTTAACGTCGCAAGATCTCCACAGCTGTTCGGATAACACTCGAAGGAGATTACGAGATCTATCTTTGCTATGCGTTAAGACGTAACGAAATAATTTCACTTCGGCTTCTGGTGGGTCTTCTTCCACTTACAGTAAAAGCCAAAGATTAAAATGATAATTATATAACCACTTTTACGATAGCTTACCTCACGATATTCTCTCCGTTAGAATGGATTAGAATCTTTTTTTCTTCTTCTTTTTTTTTCTTTTTCTTTTCTCTTTTTTTTTGTTTTTTTTTTACATGGAAAAATAAAATAAGGCTTAACCAAGCAACAAACTCGATAGAACCGATCGATCTCACTTTTCAAGGAGCACTATAATTAATATTCCTTTCTAGTCTGTTCGTGTCGTTTGCTCGTTCTCATATGTAAACGAAAGAACGAAATGATGTTTCGGATGGTGACACGTTGAAGAGTAATAAATAATAAATTTATTACTTATTACTCTATTCGTGTTCCCTTTTAAGACTTTAGAAATACTCATTTCACGTCCAATGACTGATATCGCTTAATTATTTATGAGTCCTTTCGATATCTACCATACTTTATCATACTACTTTTATTTATATATTACCTCAATCGATACGCAACTATGCATTATTATGCAACTTTCAATGGAAATTTTTTATATTATCAAGAATTATATTTTCAAGCGAAATGTCGTTTTGATGTAATTAATTCCCGATTGAAGGAGCAAAAGGTTAAGGATAAATTTTAATTAACTTTTGCGAGATTTCAATATGATTAATTGGCCGTGCTTTCGTTTCCTTTTTTTTTAATGAAGACTGATTAAACGTTATAAAAAATAAAAACAAAAAACAAAGAAAAAAAAGGTTAAGTGACTCCCTTTGTTAAGGTTCACCTCTATTCCTTCTTCGTTCAGATACTATCGTACATTCTATGACAGTTTCGAAGCAAGTCGAGGGAAAGTTAGACTTAGCCCGTGATGTTTAACTTCCTGGAAAGCGAAGAAAGGTTGCTAGTAAGGGACGAGGTATTATAATTCCTGGAATTTTCTAAGCATCGCTAACGTTAGCGTGCACCCGTTCGCGTTCTCCGAACATGCTCTAACTCTAGGTACAAGCTTACCTTTCACGGGCTTTCCGATGCAGTTAAGATAAAACGAAACGGTAATACAGTTGCTTCTCGATACTCCATATTCAACGTAATTGTCCACGTTTAAAATAATCTAATGGTAATTAAAAGATAAATCTGAGATAAACAAATTACTAAACGATACGATCTTACGATTGAATACGTTCCTTTCGTTTTTTTTTTTTTTTTATTAATAAAAACGAAAATAAAAACAAGAATAAAACTGTCGATATAAAAAATTTCGACATGAACGATTAATGGGAAGAAATTACATATGTATGTAGATATAGATAAATAAGTAAGTAAATAAATAAGTAAACACGTTTGATTCGCGATCTTCTAAGTCTTAGATCGAAGAACCCTGACACACATTACGAACGCATTTCCCTGCGAATGAAAACGAAACGGCGCGTTCCGCTCGAAGATAACGACTTCGATGAATGAACGATGCACGGTTATATAGCGAAACAAAAGGGAAACTACAACATCGCCCGACTTATGGAACCAGTCTGACTCGTTTCTACGATACCTCTTTCCTATTCCCTCGATAAGATCGATCTTCTAACATATTTATTTATTTTTTTTTTTCGATTCGATGGAAAAAAATTCGTCTTTTGTTCTTTTTTTTTTTTTTTGGCAAACAAACGAAAGATCATTGCGGTAAAAGGATATCGATGTATCGTCGATAGAAAAAAATTGATCTCTTTCGTGACAAATAAAATCACGATTAAATATAAAACGATCTAAAAATAATGAAATATTATTCAGTGACGATCGTTCGATCGAGACAAACATTGATTCCTCGTAACGATCTCCATCTCATAAAATATATCCAAGACGTTGATACATACATACATCATGATGCAATACCAAAGTCTTTGTTCATAATTAGTAGTAATTAAGTTGCATATATAAAAATAACACGAGATACAACAAGGTATATAATTACCGGCAAAATAGCATCTAGTGTGCTCGAGTTTAATAAAGTATCTTATTTTTTTCATTCATTTTTCTTCTCTCTCTCTCTCTCTCTCTCTCTCTGTTTCTCTTTCTCTTTTTCTTTCTCTCTGTCTCTCTTTACTGTATATTTTCATTGTAAAAAAAAAAAAAAAAAAGAAAAGGTACGGTGTCTCTACAATCTTTATTCTCTTCCATGTAAGCAGAGTCAGCGTAATCAGAGAGTGATATGCATCTAAGAATCACTTTATATTCGAATTGACGTTAACGACAAAAAAAAAAAGAAAAAAAAAAGAAAAAAAAAGAACTTAATTTCAATTATCATTACGGAAACGTATAAATTAAAATAAAATTGAACGACAAATAAACTCGATCGTAGTTCCTTGAAATTCCTGTTAATTGAAAATCCAAGAAATGTTTGTAACTTTTAAGAAACAATTTTTTACACGACTTTTGAAACAAAACAGAGAGAGAGAGAGAGAGAGAGAGAGAGAGAGAGAACATTTGAATCGATCTATGGATGATGATTAACATTACCGGTAGTTTCCAAGTAGGTTACGACTGCGTTGAGATAAACGACCGATCGAGTCCAGTGGTCATTCCTTGACCTAGACGACATGACATTAACCCAAACCGACCTACTCTCTTCCTCCGGTTCGTCCACACGGTTCGTTCCACCATTCTACAAGTATGTACGTGATGTCATGAGAGAGACATCTAACTTGTCATCAAATATATGTATATATACATATATATATATATTTTTTTTTTTTGAAGGATTCCGATTTAAAGGAATAGTCTCGTTATATATCGACAATAATGAAATATCTTTTTTCTTCTTGTTTTCTTTTTATTTTGATTTCTTTTTTCTTTTTTTTTACATTTCTTACGAGATACAAACAATTTCTCTTTCTCTTTTTTTCCCATTAAACATTTTCAATTCTTCCAGATTATTATCCGTTAATAATACCTTTAACGTTTCGCAAACTGACATAACGTAATAAAACGTTCAAACGATAAACCTTTTTCTTTTGCTTTTTATTCACATTTATATTGTATCGCTCGATGTCGAGATTTCCAAACTTTTTTTTTGATCCCGTAACACTCGATATTTTTGTTGAACGATCACCTCTTATTCAATATTCGTTAAAAATTTAACTCCAGATATATTATATAAAAGAGAGATTTTGTTTCGATATTTCAAGCTTCATTCGACTGAAACAAAATTAAGCAATAAGCGATGTCGTCGAATCAACCATACTCTCATTTAACATGAATAATATTTATAAAATTTGACGCGTCTCAATAATTCGATCGTATTCATACCGTCACATGGTGATCCATGAATTTTTTTTCCATGGAATTTTAAGATGTTCTCGTGGAACGAACTTTGAGAATCACTGGTTTAAAGTATTCGATCGTTAAGGACGAAAATTCTTTTGGCGTTCAAGCTCGTTACTAATTATTAAGAGGACTAAAAAAAAAAAAATGAATGAAATAAGAAGATATTTTCTTTGATTACAAACAACGACCGGTATAATTAATAATAACGAACAATCGGATACACTTTGTTCGAGTGTAGTTCATCGAAAAAAAAAAGATACTACAAGAATTCGTTCGCTTTTGCTTAAAAGTTTCATCTTGGTCTTTTCGACCATCCTACGTTGTCTTATCGAAAATACTTCAGCTAACGACTTTACCAAAGTGCCACTAATTAGGATTGTAAAGTTCTCCTCGGCTCTTGGGCACCTTGGATACTGGAATATATATACTTTTTCAGCATAAAACGCTTCGTATTTCACAAAACTCGTTTATACACCTGCGATCATGCGATCGTGCATGATCGAGCCTTATTAAATCGGGCGTGAAATCTATTCGAGTGCGATTCGAGTTAATCGTAAAGGAAAATTAACCGAAATGCGCAATGGCTTAACGTTTCTCTCTTTCTCTCTCTTCCTCTCTCTCTCTCTCTCTCTCTCTTTCTCTATCTTTCACTTTTTGTTTTTTCCCTTTAATTCTTTTTTTTACGAATAGAAAGAGACTTAATATTCGTTCACCGTTACGTTTACCGAACGCAATCGGCAAGGTTAATAGGCGAATGTAATGACGTCGAAAGGATTTAATCGGTTAATCCTACTTGGATTACCTTAATCGTATATTGAAATAACATGAACTGCAATCCATTAATCTTACGGGGAAATAACGAAAAATATATAGATATTTAATCGAATTTATGGAAATGAAAAAGAAAAATGATATTAGGAAAAGGGATAAAGTTAAGAAAATTTATTTTTCGTACAGTAATTCAATTCTTTATATTTAAATGGGAACTTATTTTTTAACCTACGTACTAACGTTTGACCTTAGAAAACCCGTTTCTAATGAAAACGGAGAAGGATAAGGAAAGGGGAGGCGCAAGTATATAATTCGTGCGAAATGCCAAAAGCGAGAACACGAAAGGTCCGTAAGGACCTGCCCTTCGTTTCTACCCTTTCCTCACTTTCTCGACCTTTCATCTTTCTCCTCCTTCTACATCGGCGAACATTCAGGATAATTTCCGAGGCGACTTTTAAAACCGCTTCGACAAAATAGCCGCCAGTTCTCGGATCTCATGCGGTTGATTTCAAGCACGTTCGCGGTAAGATGGCAGATTGTTAAACGTACCTACCTCTTGCAGGTCAATGGATCTAATTTTCGTAATGCCAGAACGTTAATCGGAATAAATCGAATTTTAATCCATTTCATACAAACGTTTGCGTTTGCTTGTCCTTTTTCTATCAGCACACTGAAGAATACAGAAAGAAATAGAAAGAAAGAAAGAAAGAAAGAAAGAGAGAGAGAGAGAGAGAGAGAGAGAGAGAGAGAGAGAGAGAGAGAGAGAGAGAGTAGAATAGAATTTGTAGAAAAAAGATAGTAATAGAAGAACAATATCTAAAATCGTAGAAGTATAAAAAAAATTCGTACAATAGTCTATAAATTCCAAATATTCTTAAGTATTTCGTTTAAATCCTTAAAACTATATGTTATTATCTTTCGTCATCTATATTCGCATATAGGAATATTAAAACTTTTCTAATCATTTGATTTCTAATCATTATGATTAATTATACTTTTCGATATTTCAATTAAATAGTACTTGTTAAAGGATAAGAAATGTGTTCTTTGGGAAGTTCTTTGATGTCCGCACGAGGAACGCGCGACAGGAAGGGTAGGAAGGAAGTTTTCTATCGATCCAATGGCGGTATTTTGAGGTCAGGGCGCTGCGCCAGCACTGCGGCTACCGGCCACCGTCGAAACCATCCTCGACGTCGACGTCGAAGTCGTCCTCCTCAACGGCGGACATCCGATAAACTCCCTCCTCGTACTCGTCCTTCTCCTCTTTCTCTTCCTCCTCCTCTTCCTCCTCTTCTTCCTCCTCCTTCATTGCCGTTAGTAGCATTAGCAACAGCAGAAGCAAAAGTAACAGGGCCGACGGCACCATCAGGGTGGCATCTCGCGTGACGGTTCGCTGCATTTTAAAAAACATGGCGCACTGATCGCGCGACTGTAATCATTCGACTTCTTTCTCGGTTAGCCGCATTGCGGACTCGAATTCTTCTATATATTGAGAAAACGTTTTGCTTCCTTTCCTTCTTTTCCTTCCTTCTTTTTTCCTATCTTCCTCCTTTTCTTACGTCTATGAACTCATCTTAACATCCGAACTTTTTCATTTTCTTTTTCCATCAAATGAACTTTACGTCGTACTGCTATTAAAAACAAAAAAAAAAAAGAAAACAAAAAAAGAAAAAAAAAGAACGCAACCTCTTTGTTCGAATCCTCATCGTTTCGATGGAAACATTAAATTACGAAAGATGATGGGTGAAAGAAGAGGAGAGGTGGAGAGAAGGAGACGGGAGGAGAATATTGGCTTAATTTGAATTTTAATTCGAGTGGAATTTCGTAATGAAACGAAATTATAGTCGCGTCAGCTAATTCAAGGAAATCAAATCGATATCCTTTTCCCCGCATAACCGAACACTTTTCGTTGCAAGGTCGTGAAGACTTCCTCGAGGATCAATGACCTTTCTCTCTTTCTCTCTCTCTCTTTCTTTCTCTCTCCCCTTCCCTCTCTCTTTCTCTCTCTCTCTCCAATTTCTCACGGTCCCCGTTCTTTCCTCCTCCAACTCTCTATCTCACCGTACGGAGTAGCACGTGCAAACCGAACGTAATTCATTTCTCCTTTCTCTTTTCGACGGTATTACTGCTATAACATAGCCGAGAGAGGAAATTTACCCCTGTCGGTGCATGTATGTACATACCTCTATCCATTTAAATGCCTACGTTTTGAGTTGAATTATCGAATACGTGGAGTCATTGCCATGGTTAATAAATGAAATCGAATTAACTTTTTTGTTTTTTGATCCCTGTCAAATTATTTTCTCGTAAGAAAATAAAGCTTTTTAAAATTACAAAAAAAAAAGAAAAAAGAAAAAAAAAAATTCTAATATATTCACCGAAACCTCGTTTTATATAATTGGAAGTCATCATATACTTGTTCCGACAATATGTAGAGCATAAATAGTAAAAATGTAATTTTAAAACAAATTGACATTCACGATTTCCTTCAAAATTACATTGTTACATGATTAAAATGAATCACAACGTAAATAGCTGATATTATTCAAGTACTTATCAAACGAACAAATAATATCCTTTATATTCCTACAAAGAATTTTAACCGATATAAAAAATATCGTAATTATATAAATTGATTGATAATAACAAGAAAAACAAAACAAAATAAAAAAAAGAAAAAGAAGAAAAGATTTCTTTCTTAAATACAAATAATCGTAAAAGTCTATTTCGACTTAGTTTGCTTTTAATAAGATGGTAACATTCGAAAAGATGTACGATATGGATATAAAAAAAAAGTAATAAAAAAAAAAAAAAAAAAAAAAAGAAAGAAAAAAAAGAAGAAAAAAAAAGGAAATGAAAGAAAGAAAAAATAAAGAAGAAAACGGAAAACGTTAAGATGAGACAGGAGGGGGGAGGAGCCGAGGGTGGGGAAAAAAGAACTAAAATTAATAATATAAAAGATAGAATGATAGGATAGTTCGATGCGGCAGAACGTGCTCCCTGTATTAGAAGTCAAGATAGAGAAGGACGTGTAAGGATAGAAAAGGAACATATCCCATAACCTCCACCTTGGCTCGTCGTAAAGTTCGTCGGTGCAATAAGCGAACGATAAGTCTTTCGTCCTTTCTCTTATACTTTGGCGTGCGCGCGTTCGTCGCACACGCGTTAACAGAGTAAACGTCCTTTATATATGTAGGTTTAGACGGGGCGCGGTATCGACACCTCATAAAGCAACAGGGGTAAGTCGTTCTTTCTTTTTACTCTCTTGGCTGGTGTGTCTACGTGGCACGTAATAAAAAGAGCATACGCATCGTGTACTTTTCCAGAACGCGTCCATTACGCGCGAGGCGCGTGCGACTGAATAACACACCATGGACAATGCCTATAAAAAGTGTTTCCCTTAGCTTCTATCACTGTGTCTATATATGCAGATATTATTAAAAGTTGTTTGGTTTCTCTTTCCTTTTCTTTTTTCTTTTCTTCTTTTTTTCGTTTTTTTTCTCTTTTTCTCTTTTTTCGTACAGACTTATATCGAGCAAGTAATAAATCGTATATATAATATATCTGATAGTACGAAAGGATAAATAAAGAAAATCCCGTATCAAATATTTTTCTCTTATAATATATTTCGACAATATACGATAAAAGTGATAAGTGATTGAATTTTATAAAGATTTTTCATTTATATCACTTTCATTATTACTGACACATAAACAAATATATTCTTAATATATATTTAATATATAAATGAGATATTTACTCGAGATTACTTGATATATATAAATGTGTTATTGATAAAAAGATATATTATGTGGATACAACTATACGAAAAATGAAAATAGGTTTAGGATATTAGGAATTAGTAATCTGATGAATTTGCATGAATCGACCGACTTATCTCTCTAAATTGAAAGAGAATTTCGAATTTTCTTTTCCCACGAGAATGAAAGAAAAAGAAAAAAAAAAAGAAAAAAAAAAAAGAAAAAAAAAAAATATTCGATGTTACGAAATTAATGGAAAGCGGAGGATTGTCCATAGCGTTTCGAGCGTGCTCGTTTCAGCCCGAAACGCTATGTTTTGCGTCGAAACTTTTGGTCGCGTCAGGAAAGCCGAACAAAGAGACAGAGCGAACCGAGAGACGCGTTCCGGTGGTCGTCCCTATCAGCTGGCTCTTCAAGGCTGACGGGACAAGTGGGCGTCACGCATGGGAGATTTTTGGTCGCGCGATCGAATCGTCCGGTAAGCATTTTTTCGTTGAAACTCGCCTGAATGAATGCACCACGTTGACTATAATCGAAAAGCAACCAAATCGTTTTGTTGCTTTTTCTTTTTAAGAATGTTATCGAAGTATGAGTTATAAATCGACGTTTAATGCCGCTTTAAGTATCTATACCTATATATAACTCATGTACTTGTGTATATATATATATATATATATATATATGTATGTATGTATATATGTATATATGTACATCCACCCTTAGCGAATTACGATTTATACGATTTACCGAGACCGCTTCTGATCGATGGCAAAGCGATTGCCGGCACGTAGGCGGTTCACCACGTAGCATAGGATGTATAGTCACGTGTTCGATTTAAACGCTTAACCGAGAAACGAACGTGTGTGAGGACGAAACGTGTGCCCTATAGAAATGTAGACGTGTACGCGCGAGTAAAGCAAAAAACTTTACGTGGGGTATACGTGGACATGAATGACCGCATGACGGCATATGACTATTTTTTTCTTGTCGATCCCATTCGATCGTCTTAGACACCTACTTTTCCATATATCCGTATGGAGTACTCTTGTGCGTGCAAATTTTTTATAAATATATATATATATATATATATATATATATATATATATATATATAACTAAGACCTACATACGGTATGATATAATAACACATATGATGTATCTATAAATTATGCAAAATATATATACTTATATATTTACATATAAATATAATATATGTGCATTATATATTCCGTTTACTGTGGTTTAGGGTACATGACCGTATATATATATATATATATATATATATATATATATATACACACACACACATACACACACACAACATTATCTTTTTTAACTCGTATATGAAAACCTATTCATCTTTCTCTACTGTCTTTGAAAATACTTAAAAATTCGCTCCATTTTATCTTACCCTCTCTCCGTTTACTTTTCTCTTTACTCTTTCATCTATTCTTTTTCACGTAAGGAACATTTCGTGTTCATTAGATCGGAACCGCGAAAGTCATTTGGTCATCTGCTTTACTCTCCCCTTCGCCACGAAGATAGAGCAGATGTCGAATGTATTATCTACAAAACTAACGATCGCCTTCAACGTGTCTGCAACATGACTCGTCCTTTCAGGAGGATTATTTAATGATTATACGAAAAATGGATAAGATAATTTATCATCGAATGACCTATATATATATATATATTCATATATATATATATATGAATCAGGATTTATCTCTTTTCTTTTCTTTTCTTCTCTTTCCTTCTTCTTTTTATTCCTTTTTCCTTTTTTCTTATCTCATTAGATATTTTTTATTAACATTCGAGTAAACACAGAAACAATGTATATCCACATTGATATCAAATCGAAATGGACTAATTAAAAAACTTCAATAACACTGTTTAAAGAAACTTATTACTAGTTCTATTGGTCCTATCAATGAAAATCTTGATTGCGTTTAAAAATGACGATGAGAAAAGTGGGTTCGTGCCTTTAAAGATAAATAGGTACATATTTCCCTTTCGTCGGCATCGTCCCACGGAACGAAGCTAAAAGCAAAAGCCAGGATAGGGAACTATGGTGGTGGCCTAGGCAAGCCGGTTCCGTTTTCGACGTCGGAAAAGCACGCTTAATAATATTCTCGTGACCCGAGGCTGCTTAGTCGGGAACCCCAGCGCTGTTTATCGATCCGTGAACCAAGTCACGCTAACCGGCCCTCCAACAAATAGAAGACTCTTTCCATGCCGAGGTTAATTCAAATCTCTTTTTTTCGTCTTATCGAAACTTCGCCGATAGGTAAAGTACGTACATATGTATGTACGTTCTCTGTATGGGAGTTATTACAGAGAAAACAGAAAAAAAAAAAAACGAAAGAAAAAGAAAATATTACAACGATATTTGGTTTCCCAACCTAACAAGAATTATAGACATAGAGATTTTAAGGTAATGAAATTAAAAAAAAAAAAAAAAAAAAAAAAATTAAAAAAAAATAAATAAAAAGAAGAGTGAAAAGAAAAGGAAAAAAGAAAAATCAAACTTTCTCTTAAAGGATGTTCGAAGGACTCCGAAGATAACGTTTTATCCTAAAGATCCAACTTTCACGCACTTTCGTGGCTGAACAATTTTATATTCCTCCCTTTACGGATCGGTATCAAGAAACGTGTTTCGTGGTAAGGCCAACTGCGTGCGGTTACGAGGATCTCGCTTCCTTCTCCTCCTCCTCCTCCTCTTCCTCCCCCCCTTTTCCTCTTCCTCTTTCCTCTTCTTCTGCAAGAAGGGTAGAAACTACGGAGTTGTAGGGGTGCCGGTAGAGGTGGGTCACGCGAAGAATGGGCGGAGATTCCAAAAATAGGACCATTACCGATAAGACCTAGCCCAGCAGAGCGGCATAGGTGGGTATATATCGCGAGTTAGGCGATGGCAGGTGATAAAGCGCGGCAAATGGGCTGAACTAAGGGGTTTAGAGAAGAAAGGAGGGAGGCTAGAAGAGAAAGGTAGAGAGAAGAGCAAGGTAGGACAAGAAACCTGCGATAATAGTGTGAAAGCCAACGATGCTTGCGAACCGGGCGAGGCAAAAGTCGCGAGGTGACATAAACGAGATGTACGATGGAAAATGAAATAAATGGGGTGAGGTTATTCCTGAACCGACATTGCCCGTCTGTCCACACCTCAATGCCTTCCTCTCTGATCGTCGGCTTAATTGAATAGAACGATCCAATGTCATTGCCCGTTAAAACCTTCCTTTCCGTTTATAATATTATTAAATTAATTAGATCATTGAGAATTTTCTATCGATGATTTCTTTTTTTAAATCAAATTAACTCGCAATAAAAAGAAAAATTCGTAAATCTTTCCAATTACGTCAATAAATAAACATCCTGTAATCGATAGTAGAAACGTTCTACATAACGTCGTAGAAAATTGGAAAGAACGTAAACGAGTTTGACTTTGAAGAAACGAAGATTATCATGTTCGCCGATCTATCTGGAAACCTAATGATTATAACTATTCGATATTATAAAAATCCGAGTTAAGTTTAAAGCGAAAGAATAGAAAGAGAGGAAGAAAAAGAGGAGAAAGAAGAGGAAGAAGATGAGGAAAAGAAAGAGAAGGAGGAGGAGAAGAAGAAGGAAAAGGTGGTGGTTGTTTTAGTAGTGGAAAGAGAGCGGGGATCGATGTGCGAAGGTAGGAAAGGAAAGGAGGGGATGGAGAAACGACACAGGAAAGGTTTGAGTGGCGTTTCTACGAGGGAATCGCGTGACTACTCACGGATCAATAGTTTGCTCGTATACGTGGGTACACAAGTCGGCTTCTACGAGCGTTACTTTGGGCGCTGGCGCTTCTGTCGACGAGGGTGACTCGGCGAAGGGCAGCAAAACGACCAGGAGAAAAGTATGATAAGGGAATGAAGGAGGCCCAGTAAGAACCCCAACGAGTCAAATCTACGCTTCTTACCCGTCGTCTGTGGACATTGTACACGTGTCTATACTTTCTCCATCTGCATTATGCAATACGATCATTTTCTCATCATTCTTCCTCGATGACGAGCCCTCGACAAATGATCTTTTTTCACGGCAAATCAATTCGACAACTCGCACTAATATATTTCCGTGATAAAAAGTCGAGTCTTTTTCTTTTCTCTTTCATTAATTAAATTCAATCATATATGGACTTTTTACAATTATGGTATTTAAATTAATCCGTATTTTTGATTAATTATAAATACTCTGATATAATTTAATTGCATTAATACATATATAAAAATTATTTTTCTCTAATAATAAATAATAATCGTAGAACGATCTCAGATCTCAGTTTTTCGATCTATTATATAATATTATTCCTCTATTAGGTGAGCGTGCATTGCTCGAAATTGGTAGGCCGTAATGACATGTAGACAGAGGCGGATTCACGATCTAGGAGGTCTCTTTCCCAGACGTAAAGCCCTGATTTTCCAGTCCGGTGCGAATTGCATTATACGGCTATCTCTACGTATATATTACGAAATGCGTTACGTCGAAAAACACGGACTACAGCGTGAAATCTATTTAATAAAAGATCTTATGCGAAGATTTAAGACAACGTTCCGATGCCAATTGTTTTTAATTGTTCTAATATCACACACACACACATATATATATATATATATATATATATATATACCATTTTCATCAAGATAAGAAATCAAACGTACTTTGATTTTCTTGATTTATGATTTGTTATAACAAACTTATGTTAGCATAAACTACTATCCTATCCCCACGAATGAAAATAGAACGAAATAAAACGTAAATGCTTCGGGAAAGCAAGTACATAAAATAAACGAAGCGGAAGAGAGAGAAAGGGAGAGAAAGAGAGAGAGAGAGAGAGAGAGAGGGGAGGGGGAGAGAGAGAGAGAGAGGGGAGGGGGAGAGAGAGAGAGAGAACGAGTGTGGCGAGCGTAAACTATACATCGGCAGTAATGGCAGGCCGTATCGATCGAAACGAAATGTTCTTGGAAACGTGACAAGCTTCGAGTTGTTTTTGCTCGTCCATTTATCGGACGTGTGGCGTGCGTACGAGCTTATGAGCTCCGACCGTGTGCTTTTTTCTCTCTCGCTTTTTCCACCCTCTCTCTCTCTCTCTCTCTCTCTCTCTCTCTCTCTCTCTGTTTCATTCTTCCATCTCTCCTTCTCTTCTTGCTTGCACCCTTTCCTCTTACTTCACCTGAACCATCACTAATGTACGCCCGTATGACGCACGGAGTCTCACGAGAATACATTAAAGGGTGTCGTATGTTATTCTTAATAAGGGTAGACCTACGCTCGATTTATCGCAGACTGTCTACCCAATGTCTAATATCTTATTAGAAAGGCGTGCAAGAAAGAACTCTCTTATTCGTGAATATCTGACTTTTAGACTCACTTGTCTACGGGTTCTTACAATTACATAGGGTGTTCCTTTACTTCCTGCTACGTTTACGTAATTGACGAATAGTTATGCGATCGTTAAAATACATCGTGTTATTCGATACTTCCTATTAGATTCGAAAAAAAAAAATTTCGTTTCCATCGAATTAACTTTATCGTTATCTTTTATCCTTAATGAAGTAAAATACTTTCATGTCGATCGGTCGATATAATTGTACTCATTGGAAATTTCTAATTCAAAAAAGCATAAAATATATAATCTCTTTTTCTCGTGATACCCTATATCATTACATCGTTTTTTTCTTTTTTTTTTTTTTTTTTTTTTTGTCGATCTCTAATAACGAGTGCACTCTAATAACGAGTTCGATCTCACGTTGTAAAAGTAATATAATCTCGATAAACGAAATTGATGAGAAAAAAAAAGAAAAAAGAAAAAGAAAAAAGAAAAGAAAAGAAAGGGAAACTTATCATATTCTCGATTTCTTTGGCGACGAATAAATAAATAAATAAATAAATAAATAAATAAAAAAAAGGAATAGTCGCTAACTCAGCGGCACAGTTCCTTGACGTGCATTCGTGTTTGAAATGATCGATGATGAATCTTTTTATGACACTTTCTTTAAGAAAGTCGTTCCTCCATCGATTAACTATGGTTCTTATTTCTTATAAATTCTATTCTTTATAAATTATATTCATTCGCGTATAAAACACAACATTTTATGCAAAATCTTATCGAGAAAAAACACGAAACCTCGAGTGATCGTACCCCCACCCCCTCGATCTTGTCACCATGAGGAGGAGGAAGAAGAGGAAAAAGAAGAAGAAGAAGAAAAAGAAAAGAAAAAAAGAAAAGAAAGAAAAAACAGGACAGGTATAAATAGGTGAACGAATTTTGATTCGTTCAAAGGTGCTGACGTAAAAAAAGAGTAGTTCGTCTCAAATTGAATAGTAAAGATGATCCCAACCTCTTTCCATGTTCAATCATCTTCGAAAATCTTTTTGCGCCTTCAATAAAGTTTTTGAAAAACTTGGAAACATGACTTTGAAGTAAACTTGAAGATTTCCGCACGTACCGATTAGCCGGATATACTTTCCAAGCAGGTAAGAAGTTCCACCTTTTCGAAAAGATCGTTGAGATGCGATAAAAAGAGGAGAGGACGCCTGAAATTCTTACGAAACACGTTTTCTCGAGATCTGTCAAAGACGTGACCCTCCAGTTATACTGACTTGATTGGGTACGCTTTCTCTCTCTCTCTCTCTCTCTCTTTCTCTCTCTCTTTCTCTCTCTCTCTCCCCTCTTCTTCTTCTTCTTCTTCTTCTTCTTCTTCTTCTCCTTCTTCTTCTTCCTCTTCTTTCTCCGAAAGCTCTCAGATATTCCGGAATCTGAGGAGTCCAAGTCTCTCGTGTCACGCTCACCAAGCCATTCCACCGATTCGATCTTTCCAGCTTCATGGTAAAGTCAGTGAATATTTTTTTAAAAGACACTCCCAGACAAAATGTTTCAACCGAGTATATATAGAAATAAAGAAACACGCGTGCGCCGAATCATTATATCTTCCGGCTTGATTATACTCGGCTTCGTATAATTGACGATGGTAACATCAAAATTATGTATGTAGTCTCGTACCGAGCAACGCGAATCTCCGAGGCTATAGAAACGAAAGGAAGAAATATGTATGAACGATGAAAGAGAACGATAAAGATAGAAATAGAGATAGAGAGAGAGAGAGAGAGAGAGAGAAAAAAGAGAGAGGGGAAAGAGAGAAAGAGAGACGAAGGTAAGAGTATAAAATGTATATAGAAAAAGAGATGGACGAACAAACCGGAAGTACGGCCGCGTGGTCTCGTAGTTCATTCAAGCTCCGCTTCCAGGTTCGCTTATATATGCTCCACACGTACGTTTCTCGCACACGCGAAACAGCCTCCAATCCCGTTTCCACGTTTCCCTCTTTCTCCCTCTCTCTCTCTCTCTCTCTTTCTCTCCTTTTCTCTTCTATCACTTTCTCACTCTCAGTCTTGCTCGCGGATCTCTCGTTTACTCACTCTATCGCTCCTTTAGCTTTTCTTTGCCGTTTCTTCTCCGTTCTACTGGTTCGAACAATAGAACGGCGATGCCATAATACACGCCAGAGGGTGATTAATAATTCCAGGTGCAACGATGAGCAAAGCCAGCCACGAAATCCGAAACATTTCCGTCTTGGTGCAGTAAGTTGCTGCTGCTGCTCCTCCTCCTACTGCTGCTGCTGCTGCTGGCTGTTATTGCCTTTACTATTGTTGTTACTATTGTTGTTACTATTGTTGTTACTATTGTTGTTGCTGTTACTACCGCTTTTATTTTTGTTACTCCAATTGCTTTAATACGCATCGTTTGCCTTCCACTTTTTAATCGTTCACAATTGAATATATTTCTATAATGATTTTATTACAAGGTAAAATATAATAAATTTTATTCTCGCAAAATTCGTTGAAAGTAATTAACATTTTTCTTTCGTATGAATATTTCCAATTAATTTCTGTCCTTTATTATTCGTTTTATATATATACATACATACATATATATATATATATATATTTTTTTTTTTTATTTATTACGACAAATAAAGATACGTGGTTATCATATTTTCTTAGAAAATTTTTAAGTTATAATTCAAATATTTGAAGATTCTAAAATTATACGATTCATTCAGTGTACAAAATAAATCAACGATAATTCTTCGTTATTACTCCATCACTAATCGACATCATGACGAATAAAAGAAAGAACCAATCGTTAATATTATTTAATAACACGAAAATTACTGGATAAAAACTGAATACGACTCGTGCAAACTAAACAAGAATTGTTTTTAATTAGTCGAAGCCGACGTAATACGTACTAGCTTTTACGAATGAACATTTCGAGAGCGTTCGGTCACGCCCCTGACGAAGAGAATCGTAAATTTACGGTTGGCGAGTCATGAGACGGAAACGAGGGAGCATCAGGTGTTGGTGGACCCACCTGCTCCCGCGCTCCTTCTTCCCTATTTATTCTCTCTCTCTCTCTCTCTCTCTCTCTTTCTCTCCCTCTCTCTTTCTCTCCCTCTCTCTCTCTTATTCTCGATCTCTTTCAATATCGTTCCACTTTTTCTCTTGCAATTTCTCCTTTGCAAAAAATTAACTTTTTTTCTTACGAAAAACAAGAAAATTTTCGTTTTTCTCCTTTCTAGGAAAATCATTATAACTTCTATACGTTATTAAAATATTAAAAAGAGATTAGATTCGTTCGACAATGAATATAAATAATCAGATAAAACAACTCGATCACTTTTTCCAACGGATACAATAATAATATTAATGAAAATACTGAAAACTGATAGAAAAAGGATATATGGTTTATAGGAAAACAGGTGGGTTTGTTGATGGAAGATAATGATCTAACACCTACAAAGGGGTTCGTAAAAAAAATTGCCTGAAACTAAAGCATCGATTTTGTCTCACAAAATGCAGGGTCAAGCCGTTATTACCTATCATGTCACCTCTCTCGATAATACGTTCACGATACCGAGTAATCCTTCGTGATGTAGTATATCTTGCTGTTGACATCAAATATCGTGTTTTACATCCGTAAAAGATACATTGTAAAAAATACACGCTTTTTAAATTATCATTTATATATATATATATATATATATATATATATATATAAATATATTGTTGGAGACGCAATCAACGGTATTAAAAGATATCAACTTGAAAAAACGTACGTCATTTGTGATATTCATCGATTAATTAAGCTTTATAACCTATCAACACAAGAAACAGAAAGAAAATGTGACATCGATCTACGCACGAATAAAATCTATAATTAGAGAGAAAATAAATAATTTTTAAAAATCGATAAGAAAAAGAATGACTGGACATATTAGAAATAGACATGTACCGGCGCGACGGGGCGATCGTATTTTACGCATGATCAAATGGAAAATGGAATGAAAGGCAATTTCGCAAGGCGGAAGGGGAATCCTAGACGTTCGATCTTTGAATAGAAACGCTATTTCGCACCCCCCGCCGCATGGTTGAACGGACGTGGATCGTTCGGCTGACATCATTTGCTCGGACATACAACTAAAAAAGTTGAATTCTTTTTATTTGATATTCGTGTCCGTCGGTGAACACATTCGATTTGCTTCTATCTAATTCGATATTTTATATGAAATCCTTCAGATTTTTCTTATGGATATTTATTAGGACAATAACGTTCAATGGCAAATTATACCGTATATAAAATTCTTTTATATAATAAATCGAATTAAATGAACGAGCAATATCAAATACGTTCGGTTTTTCAAACGAAATAAAGATTTTCTTTCACCGACATCCTTGCGATGTAACTTGTCGATACGGCTCTCGCCTCTCTCTCTCTCTCTCTCTCTCTCTCTCTCTCTTTTTCTCTCTTTCATCAATCGTCGATTCAAATTACTCTGTGAACGGATAGCAGTAGCCTAGTTACTCTCAACCGAGTGCCGCTTTCGATTTCCGGATACTTCCTGGACGGTAACTGATACAGCCTCGCCTTTAATTGCCTTCGAACATTTCCGAGAGAAGAACTTCTTCTCGAGGTTGCCTTTAACCTACAATACCTTACTCAAGAGATATCAAGAGAAATTATTTCAATTTTACTTTTAGACGTATGATAAATACATGGTCGTAGTTCCAACGATGGTGATGGTGGTGGTGGTAGTGGTAGTATTGGCGATGGATAGTGATGGTGGTGAATTGTTGGAATTAAATGTCAGTAATATTAGTTCTTTTCACTCTATCATGGGTACAGGGAAATCAATTTATTCCAACGATTACAAAGTAATAATTTAGGTGTATCGCTAACTTTCAAATAAATTAACTTGGTGCCTGGTTGCACGCCCCAGGTACCACGATACTAAAAAGGACAGAAAAGGATAGAAAGAAAGAAAGAAAGAAAGAAAGAAAGAAAGAAGAATTCGAGCCAATATCGATTCGCCTTCTTATTCTTTCCTTAGTGATAATAGAGTCTATAAAGGTGTGTATCTCTTTCTCTTTCTCTTTCTCTCTCTTTCTTTCTCTTGGTCTCTATTTACATACATATATACGACATTCGTATCTGAACTCTCGACGGAGAGCAAGCGATAAAATTAATCTTCTCTTCGTGACATTAGAACGACGCCAGTCAGCGAATAATTGTCGGCTATTTTCGACTCTGCAGTATAATTTCTGCGACCCTATTATTTGGTTATTCGTTCTCATGGTTTCTACGATCACGAAGAGATTTCGATTATTAATTCGACAGTTTCCTACGTAGGATGTCATGAAAAGTGATAGCCCGATCGTGAAGAATGAATTAACGATCATGAATAAGTTAAAAATTGATGTCTGTATTCATGTCGAATCATTTTGAAATTAAAAATAATATATTCCAATGAGCAAGCCATTGTTACTTTAGTTATCATTACCTACGTTTTAAATAATTCATTTCTCAGGCAATTCCATGGAGAAACGTTTTATTAGCCGCGCTCTAGTTTATCTAAACTCTATCGAAATCACTAATGTCAATTATTAATGCCGACGTTCGACGTAGTATAACGAATGAAACGTATACGGTCGAACGTTTAGAATACAAAAACAATGTTTGCACTTATATTGCCTGTTTGTTTCTACACCGTTGACATAGAATATTAAATATCATCGAACATCGAATTTTCCTTGAATCATAATAGAATAAAGTTCAGATATTACGTCGGACGTATTTAAACTTTCATTTCTCTTGGACTTAATCGCATAATTCACATAGTGAGCGTGTGAAAGCGAAGTTACCGATCTACGTATTTACATGCATACGTATTCATAAAATATTCATTATCAATGTCCCGAATCGATGGATGGAACGTTGATGATGACGGTCGTAGATATCTTCAAAGGAACTCAAATAAATTAATCTAACGCATAGAAGATCGATAGGATCGATTTACCTGTCACCCTCCAAGATTAAGGTCACTTTGATGCATACCATTACAATCGTGTATATATACATACATATATACATATATATGTATATATATACATATGTATATATATACATATGTATATATATATACATATACAAATATGTATAAATATGTATATATATTCTACATACGTATATATATATGTATATATATACATATGTATATATATATACATATACAAATATGTATAAATAAGTATATATATTCTACATACGTATATATATATATATATATATATATATATATATATATGTATATATATATATATGTATATATATATATATACATATATATATATATATATATATGGAACACATCGAATCAGAAGGAAAAGGTAAGAAAAGGAGAACGAAAGAAGAAGGTCGATGTTCTGCAAATAGGAATCGATCGATAAACCTATTCACAATGATAATCCATTCGAGGAGATATAGAATTAAAAAAAAACCTTTTCAAAGAGGAATTCTTGCGAACGACTTTTAACGAATTTTCCCTTGAAATGAGTATGGATGCCGTAGAGGTTGAAATAGAAGAGATGAGAAGTAAAGAGAAAGAGAGATAGAGAAAGAAAGAGAGATATATAGAAGGAAAAAAAATAGAAGGAAAAAAACGAGAATGAGTGAGCGGAGGTTGATAGGCTGGCCGGTCGGCTCACAGGTGCCCCCGGAGCGTGATCCATAATGGTGGCGGGTGGTGGCGGCAGTCTTGTATACACGAGGAGCTGGCATGGCAACGGGGTCGATAAATACCCCGGCACGGCAGCGACTTCCGATTTCATCGTTTCTGCCATGCCGGCATCGCAACGAGCTCTGGCATTCGCGGTGAGCACCGTAATAATTCCCTCTCGACGTGGCATCAACACGCTTTTTTTTTTAACCCCCTTTTCCATCGTCCTAACCCCTTTCCATCCCTCGAGCAAAAAGCCATCCTTTTCTTTTTTTTTTCTTTTTCACTCTTTTCTCCTTCGTCCCCTTCCTTCCTCCTCCTCCTCCTCCTCCTCCTCCTCCTCCTCCTCCTCCTCCTTCTCCTACTCCTACTCCCCATCGAAGAGTCCTCTTGGAAATCATTCCTTCGATCTACCATATTCGTTATTTCCCTATACCTTATCGTATTTAAATGAAAGTCATGTTCGAAATTTTCAACAAACCATTAGCGCCTAATCGAATATACAATATCACGAATTAGAACATTCTGTTGAATGTTTAAAAATCTCTCGTTTTGAAAAACTTATTCCACGATATTTCGTTATTTCTTTTCTTTTTTTTTTTTTATAGTTTATTCTCGTCGGTTCTCTCGTGACGATAGAATGAACGAACATACAAGAGAGCCAAGGGCAATTAGCATGTTTTACGAGCGATTTAGAAGAACAGAGACACGAAGAAGTGTTTGCTCACGAAGGGTAAACCTGTATCGTTCTTGGAGTTAGAAGGGATCATGCGATGGAAAAAAAGAAATAAAAAGGAAAAAGAGATAAAGATAGAGAGACAGAGAGAGAGAGAGAGAGAGAGAGAGAGAGAGAGAAAGAGAGATAGATAGATAGATTGGGAAAGAGAGAAAGAGAGAGAGAGAAAGAGAAAGAGAAAGAGAGAGAGAGAAGTGGTAGAAGGTGTTCGACGTGAAGGCCATAATTATAAGAGTTAGCAAAGCAAAGATTTCATAGAGGCAGCAGCCCTCGCGATCGTCGTCGATAGGAACTCCTTATCCGTGACAGGTGCGCACCTTCAAGGAAACGTGCCCACCTCCTCCACCTCCGCACAAGATTACACACCGTTCCTTTTGTTTTCTTCTCGTTCAGTCACCTCTCAGTCTAAGTAACGATGAATTCTACTGGTATAAACGAGGTATACCAAGGTAGCACTGATGATCTTTAACAGTCTCCTTCTCGAACGCGGAAGACATTGCAATAACAAGGAGTAACGATTTTATCATGACAATTTTCAATCGATACGATACACGTGAGATCCGATTTAATTGCATTCGCTGACGATTTATCTACCGATAAATTAATCATTCGCTTCGCTTTAAAATACTTACATCACGAAGATACTAAAAAAAACTTGATAACATCTACGTAATCTATCGAATCATCATCGTCATCGTCATCGTCATCGTCATTATTATCATCGTCATTGTCGTCGTCGATAACATTCCTCGTAATAAATTCTT
>NC_140810.1:5085000-5087500 GCF_050613455.1 Vespa mandarinia | reverse complement strand
TTAAATGATGTTTAATCTCTTTTTACAAACGAACGATCAAATATTAAACTATCAAAATAAATTACAATTAAATATAAAAAAAAAAAAAGGAAACAATTAAAAAGGTTCTTTTTGAATTGTTCTTATCATATCGAAATTGATACTCATTAGTGAGTTTAAAAAGAAATCGAAAGGATTTTCAATCGAAAATCAAGTTAAGTAGGATCGAGGAAAGTAGAACGTGAACGTGCGGTCTAACGCAACCCACGCCTATCGCCGATCGATAGCGACGCGCGCCCGCTTTGGTTATACAGCTGGTATAATCAATACCGATTGATGTGTATCTAGAAAGAAAATAAAACGATAGGACTCGTGAACGCAGTGGGAAAGTATGAAGCGAGTAAAAAAAAAAAGAGAAAAAAGGAAAAGAAAAATAGGAAGAGAAAGAAAAGAAAGAGAAAAAAATAAATCGTCGTTAAATAAACACCATAAACTCTCTGCTGTTCGTAAAAATATTATACATGTGCAAATAATTAATATTGACATATTACTTAGCATTTGAGATTTTTAAAATGAAAAAAAAAAAAAAAAAAAAAGAAATTAGATGATATTTTTAGTTACGATCGATTGCAACGAAATAAAACAGTTCAGTTTCTCGTTTAGCATAAACCCGACATCATTTTAATCGATCCATTGATCTAATGAATATTTTACGATAAACGTTTGTTTCTCGAGGTACTATTGTTAATAAGAATCTCTAATAGGAATACCTAGTACACCTTTGGAAGAAAATAAGGTCACTATGGCGTCTGCATGACCGCGAGTTTCTCGTAGAAAATTTCTCTCGATCGACTGATGACTACCGATCGTCTCAACTTTCCTGTCATTAACAGGTTGTTTGTTCATTAAAGAAAATTCTTATTCGATGGAAAAAAAAAAAACTCTTTATACATTCGATCAAAGTTTTACGAAGTAACTTTTCGACCGTGAACGATTCCATCGTGCGAAATACTCACCTACCAAGAAGTCCAAGGAAGAAGGAAGAAGATAGGATGAAAGAGAGAGAGAGAAAGGTTGATTTATTCAAGACCGTAGCTCGCTTTCGCTCGAAACGAAGAAGGCCTTATCTTTGTCGGGCCTCACGCACTATGCGATTCTAACGGCATTGAATTCTTTCGCGATCGCTCGAGTTACGTGTCTTACATGATTCGATCTTCCTCCCGAAAGAACCATTCACGATTTTCCCGTTCGAATTCTTTTCTAATTCCAATATCTAATCGTTCAAGTTCAATTTTATATCTAAATCCATCTTATATAAGATGAAAATAAAAGAGGAAAAAAATTTTAAAAATCTAATCGAAAAGTACGATTCACCTAGAAAAAAAAAAACTCTTTCAGCTCGAAACATATTTTAATTCGAATTTTATTAAATTTCTCGAAAATCAATTTTCCGATCATTAAACAAGGACAACAAGGACAGAACACAACACAACACAACACAAATTCGACGTCGCAAATTCATTAAGCTTGCAAATTTCCAAGCAAAACCCACTTTGATGTTGTTTCAAGCGCGACCAACTCCGACGTTCGCTTGTGGTTGGTTACGTGTTTGCTCGCGACACCTTGTTAAAAGTGTGGTAACGTTTTTTCTAGAAGAACGAAACGTTTCTCGTGACGTATGTAAACAAGGTTTATGCGTGTCCCTCGTCGCAACGTTATCGCTCGCAGGAAACTCTAACGAAAATATAAACGTCTTGCGATGTTGACTTGTTGAACTGGGCGGGGGTGATGTGCATATTGGTTACTTGGAAAAAGAAGAATTTAGAAAGTAAGAAAAGTTTGTAAGAGATGGCAAACAAAGAAACGTGTGTGTGTGTGTGTGTGTGTGTGTGTATGCGTGCGTACGTGTGTATATGTATACTTATCACGTATAGATAGGAAATTAAATATTAACGTTTACGAGTGAAAGTAAATTTTTTCTTTCGAAAAAAAAAAAATGAAGGAAATAAGAAGAAGGAAAAAAAAAAGGAAGAAATTAACGTTTAAGATACGACGATGAAAATGATCGACGAATAAAAAATAATTATTAATTAAAAAACACGTTATCACACCCGTACATACATGCATAAATACGTAACACGCGCGCGCGCGCGAATCTCTGGCAACGCAACAAAAACTTCGACAAGTCTCGTAGAAAATTCGGCCATCGAGTCGGCTTAGCGGCCAAGTTCAAGGGTTCGCCGAGATGAACTCTTTGCTAACGCTTTCTCTCATAGCTTCGATCACGTACCGGGTGTATACGCGAGGTTTTCATTCCTGACCGCATTTCTTACTTTTTGTATGGAATCCAAGTCTGAAAGTATGTAACTATTGCAACAAAAGAAAATAACATGGATCGTACTATAAGAATTACAATCTCACGTTTAACATATTTCCAATGCATTTAACTATTTTATGTTAATTAACATTATAAAATCTTTACGAACGCGTACTTAAGCACGTACGCGCGCGCGCACACACA
>NC_140810.1:5077500-5080000 GCF_050613455.1 Vespa mandarinia | reverse complement strand
TGCCGTTGACTGTAAAAGGGAGAGGCGAAGAGAACGTAATAGATTCGAGATCCACGGTCCTCTCGTGGATCAAGATCAAGACCGGGTCCCCGCGGCGGCATCCATCGAAGTTCACCGAGGGGAAAGAGAGGAAAGAAAAAGGAGAAAGAGAGAGAAGAGAGATTAGAATAGGGATAGGGGAGGGGGAGAAGGAGAGAGATATGGGGGAGGAGGAAGGCGGCACGCGCGAATATCCTCTTCTCCATCTTCATTCGATTTCACGTTCTTCGGTTCAATGAGAAACATATAAAAAAAAAAAAAAAAAAAGAAAAAAGTTCGATGGAGATATTACGCGCTTCGTTTAACATTATTTTTATTATCCTACAAAAGAATCGATTGCTTTGTTCGTTCTCATTTAAATAAAAAAACGTACAACTATTTTTCAATTATCTCAAATTATTTTTTCATCTCGTACGCTTGAAAGAAAATTGAGTAATATCGTTGAGTTGTTTCTCTTTTTTTCTTTTTCTTTCTTTCTTTCTTTCTTTTTTCCATTTTCTTTTTTCTTTCTTTCTTTTTTAATATTGCATTATATAGAACTCACGATGTAAGAGTAGTAATTTTATTAACAACGTTGCTCAGTAAATGCAATAATCGAGAAAAGTGCGTATTCTTTAGTCACCCCTTCGACTTAACAGTCAATTGATTCCCCTGTTCACCGACCTAACGTTCATAGCTAAAGCAACAGGTGTTCGTCAACCGCCGTCATGCGTTAACTGCACGAACGAGACGAGTTGCATTTCGCATCGTTGCTTTGTTATTTTACCTTTTTCCCCTTATGTTTCTTCGAACCATCGTGAATTCTCCCGCGTAAACTATATCTCGTTATTCTCGATAAAATGATTTTTTTTCTTTGTAAGAAATCGACGGAAAGAAAGAAAAAAAAAAAGAAAAAGAAAGAAAAAAACTCTATCATAAAATAATGCGCTCGATCCCTTGACCGCTTTTGATCTACAATTCCCAATGATCAACCTTGCTATACGGCGCTCTATTAATGGAACAAACACAACGAATTTATTGTCAGCTGCAAGGTTTTACTTCCTTTTCGCGCTTTCGAGCGTGGCCACGTGTCTTACGTTTCTCACTGCGGTTAGCCTCGAGCTCGATATCCTGTCATTGTAACTCGAGCTTCGTCCTCTTGTTTTAACTTAGACGACATCTCGATCTCATCGCAGACTGGACTCTCTAAACCGTAAAAAAATAAAAGAAAAGAAGGAAAAAAAAAGAAAAGAAAAAACAATGATATTAATAATCGAAAGAAAGAGAAATTCTTAATGTCTTAATATTTTACGAAACTTTCTTCGTGAATTGAGTTATAAAACATAAAATAAAA
Organism: Vespa mandarinia; assembly: GCF_050613455.1. Taxonomy (NCBI): domain Eukaryota; kingdom Metazoa; phylum Arthropoda; class Insecta; order Hymenoptera; family Vespidae; genus Vespa; species Vespa mandarinia. The sequence continues at coordinate 5,078,628 of NC_140810.1, read as the reverse complement.
AAAAATAAAAAAAAAATATATATATATATAATTTGTCAAGCGATTTTAAACCAGACGATTTTAGAAAGTATCAACTGTAACCTTTAAGAACCTATCAAAGAATTACATCCTTGAAATCATCTTATATCTGTGAAACGTAATAAATTTTTCTTATTCATTTGAACATTTCACAAGTATTCGTGACAAATACTAAAAACTCAGTCGTAAGATAATAATCCTGATCGAAAATCCTGAGAGGCATCACCGACGACTATTTTTGCGAAGCTCATGAATACAGGTCAAGATCACGTGAAAGGCAAACGACGTTAACGCCAAATGGTCTTTCATTTATCTCTATGGAACCTCGTTCACCTCTTTGAGAATATGACTATTGTTTAGTGACTCGACTCTAATTACTCGACCGTTGGCCTTCGAGAATTATTAAAAAAAAAAGAAAAAAATATGCCTGATGTTCCTCAAAGAACGATCATTTAAAATCGTAGATATTTGTAGGTCGTTTGTACCTACAAATTTGGCATCGACCAACCATGATTATTATTGCGATAATTATACTCTGCGTAAGGCACCGTTAAGAAAATAACAAATTTTTTCCAACGAAGAATAACCTATGTATGTACCTAATAAAGACAGAAAGAACACGTATATATGTATATACTTATATATATATATATATATATATATATATATATATATATAAACTTATATATTGGGTATTGGATATCCAATTAATCACAACGAGATCGTTACCTGATCCTTTAATAAGTTATATATTGTTTGGAGATTTACAGGTGAACATTAATGGTAACAACACCTATGTGGGATTCTTCTTTGCGAAACAGCCTCCTGTCGGCTGTCCGGCAACGTTACAAATGTATTTCGTAATGTGTTTGATACATTATTCATCGCCTATTATTGGTAAACTTCGATCCTATACATACAATCGTAGCGATATTTATGTTGACGCGTAAACTTATCACAAATTTTTATGTATTATATTTTATTCTTTTTTTTTGTTTTTTTTTTGTTTTTTTTTTTTTTTTTATTTGTTTTATTTATTTATTTTTTTTTCTTTTTCACGTGCAACGGCGATTTCTAATCGTTGATTGCTAATCAACGGAACTTAAAGCT
>NC_140810.1:5035000-5072500 GCF_050613455.1 Vespa mandarinia | reverse complement strand
TTTTGTTTCTTTTCTTTTCTTCCTTTCTTTTCTCTCATCGATTCGTGTCGAGAGCTTACCGACGACGGCCCGACGATGAAGCTTTCCTTATCCTTTTCGTATTTCAACGTGAAAAGCAAAACAAAATGAAAGGAGCAAAAGAAAGAGAAAGTAATCCATGCTAAAGTGTTTCGCCAGCTTACGTTCACACGATTTCGCATATCGCGGAGTACGACTTACCCGCATTTCTCTCTTCTTTTAGCGATTTTCGCACTGTTCCCTTTCTCTTTCTTTCATTCATTCATTCATTCATCCATTCATTCATTCATCCATCCTTCCATTCATTTATTCATTCATTCTTTCTTTGTCTTCTATTCATCAGAACAAATTTCCTCGTCATTTTTTTTTCTTCTTTCTTTTTTTTTTTCACTTGTGGAAGACGAGCGCTTTGCACTGCTCAACGAAAGTCATCGTGCTTTCATTTTTCTTCCTTTAATTTTCTTCTCTCTCTTTTTCTCTTTCTCTCTATCTCTCTCTCTGTCTCTCTCCTCTCTCCTCTCTCTCTCTCTCTCTCTCTCTCTCTCTCTCTCTCTCTCTCTCTCTCTCTCTCTCCCTCTCTCTCTCTCTCTTTAACTTTCAATCTATTTTAAGGGCAAAAAAAAAAAAGAAAAAAAGAAAAAAAAAACAGAGAAAGAGGAAGAATTCAAACGTATCTTGAGATTCAATTATTAGTATCCATCTCGCACGATCGAGCTCGTTGCTAACTTCGGACTTGATGCTGCATCTTTCCTCGTCCGTCGATAATAATGATCGATTGAAGATCTACGTGGCAAAAGACAAAATGTTTACGAAGTTGCGCCGCTCCCGTGCAATTTCGAACTTCGCCATGTCTCTCCTAATTCGTTCTTTACGAAACGTTTATTGAGAACGTTTCTCGTATTTCTCGACTTTTCGATCCCCGACGAAAGGAAATCAGCATTAAGAAAATTAACTATGGGACGGCCGGGTCTCGTTGCTCGGCATGCTCGTCGATTGTTTATACCGCCGACACTTGGGCGTCCTCGTCATCTGGAACATTTCATAGATACTTTAGACGATTTTGATCGATCGAAGGAAAGAAAGAAATAAAGAAAGAAATAAAGAAAGAAAGAAAGAAAAAAAGAAAACGCTCGACGAATATATATATATATATATATATATATATGTCGTCGCGCGAGAAAATGCTTTTCGATATTTTTTATTTTTTTCTATTTTTTTTTTTTAATCTCTGTCGTTTCTTATTACATTTTTCTTTTTTTTTTTTTCTTTTTTTTTTTTATTTTTTATTTTATTATATTTTATTTTATTTTCAAAAATTTCAACGACGATCTTTTTAAACGTCATGACAAAAAATCGGAAGAGGGTACTATAAGATCGATTTTACAAGCTGCGTCTCGTTAACTACGTATCCACGTCTCCGAAAACAAGAGAAAATAAGAAGAAAACGAAAAAAAAAAAAAAAAATTGAAATCAAAAATTATAATCGAGACCGTCGAATCGAGAGACGCTAGGATCAGGAGGGGAGGGGTGGATGAAAGGAAAAGACGTGCAGATTGGGCGCAAGCAAGCGAGCCATGCCGCGGCGTCATCACGCAAATAGGAGAAAAAATGATACGGATAGCTCCTCTTCTGTGTTCGTTGTGTGTTCTCATGTATATATATATATATATATATATATATATATATATATATATATCGCTGTTAACGACACTCGTGAATGTGGATAAATATTTTTCGCGATAAATATTATATGAAGGCAAAGAATGCAGGAATGAGTACGATCATACAGGAATAATTCATACGATTTTCGGTGATGGGTGGACGATGCGAGGTAGGATAAAAAAAAAAAAAAAAAAAAAAAAAAAAGAAAAAAAAACAAAATTATTCGTGATAAGTATGCATATTGAGATGCTTTCAATGGGATGCAATATGGTGTAGTGTACGATGCTCACACACAAAAGAAAAAAAAGAAAGAAAAATTAACAAGTAAACATAAAAAATTAAATCTCTCATTAACGAGTTATAGGCAAGCAGCATTTTGTGTTGACAATTTAACACTTTTGGTTTAGCAAGGAATTATTTACAAAACCGAACGAGGTCGTTCGAACGATACGTTTCCACACATATAACATAATATTTGTGATGAAATTATTATATTATTCTCTAATCGATTGATAACGTAGTAATGTTATATCGATGGACTCACATTAGTTCGCCTTTCTATAAAAATAATTTTAATAACTTTGTTCGATGTACAAGATGAAGAATAGTAACTAAATAACGATTTAAACTGAGGACTTCGTGAAACGTAATCGGAGGGTAACCTTGTAAACGAATACAAACGAAAAAAAAATATTTCAAAGAAAAAAAAGAATAAATAAATAATAAATTAATTTAATCATATATATATATAGTTCACGCAACTACTAATTACATACGTTTCTTACGTTATCTCAATATCTACCACAATACTCGTATCATCTCGCTGATGCTTTATTAAGTGCATTATATGTATAGGTATATATGTATATATATATATATATATGTATATATATATATACATACACACACACACACACACACACACTGTAATTATCAACTGCAATCGACTATCAGACTTGATAACTATAGACAAGCCCAAAGCATCTCTACGGAGCTCTACGAAACAAACTACGATTGAATAAAATTCCTTCGAGTCGTAAACGATACACAACGCCTTTCCATTGTTGTCCTTCTCCGCATTTTCAAAGTTACCCTTCCGTTGTAAATGGCTCTGAAAATAACTTGTCTCTGAAGAAAGTCGGAACTGTGTCACGAGTAAGATGGAAAAGATAGAAAGAATAGAGAAATCTCATTGATCGATGATCGGAGCCGATCGTCGTCATATATAGAGTATGTAGAGAAAGAGAACGAAAGTACACATACATTTATATATATTTTTATATATATATATATATATATATATATATATATACGTTCGTATACATTCGTAAGAGATCATTCTCGTGAATGAGAAAGTATGAAAATAAAAATGATAGACGAATAATACACGAGTAATATAGAGAGACACGTGTAAAAGTGAACGTAACCAGTCACGTAGACGCATTTATTTATGTAAGAAAAAAGAGAGGCGCGAAAGTAGAGGGTGCGAAGTATTCGATTGTGTGTTGTAGTACCATCTTCGTGATCGGTCCGATAAGTAACTCCTTCGTGGCTGTGAGCACGGCCGAGCCTGTGTAATCTTGCCATCTGCGCTGCGACTTTGTAAGCCGGTGGTTGGCGGCACTGACTACCACCCATGCCGGCCAGGCCGGCTCTCATCGACGCGTTCGACGTCATCGTCGTCATGGATGTAAGGTTCGTCATAATGGTCGTTGTCCCTGCGCTTGGTGGGCCCTGGACTCCGGCCAGACCGGAACCTGAAAACCCTCGACTTTCTTTCTCTCGATTCTCACCACCAGCAAAGAAACAACAACAACAACGCAAAAACCTACGCCTCCCTATCTATTCTATTTATTTTCTTTTCTTTTCTTTTTCTCTATTCTCCATTAGTATCGCCAGCAAATCAAATCAAAAACCATTTCGTAATACCATGTCGAATCGTCGAACAAATCCGCGATCGGGATCCATCGATCCGTCGAGCGTGTTTCTTACTGCAACGACCTTAAATCTCTATTCAATTTTTATAATTCTCAAGTTGATGGTTAACTTATTCCTTAGGATAGAAAAATGCGTGATCGATAAGGAACATTAAAAATTTATTCATACGATAACGGAACAATTTAGTTTAATAAAATACAAATAAGAGATTTCTTCCGCCATTTTCTCGAAAAGTATGTCAAACCGGTTAACTTCTTTATGGCTCCCCGAAGTTCCGTGAGTTAGCCGATACAGTTACAAGTTCTTTTCAATTATATAGGCCAATATATCCAATTACAAAAGTCGTAACAGAGGAATCACGCTAGCTCGAGATCGAAATCGGGAATAAGCGAGCGGATTTAACCGCCAACGCTCGCCACGATTCACCGTTGTGTCCGACCAACAAAACAGAAAGAGAAAGAAAGAGAAAGAGAAAGAGAGAGAGAGAGAGAGAGAGAGAGAGAGAGAGAGAGAGAAAGAGATATAGAAGAAAGAAAGGAGGTGATTAAAAAAAAAAAAAATCAAAAAAAAAAAGAAAATACATGGAAGGAGACCAACGCGTACACGGAAAACCGTTCTCCACGTGGTTAGTACCCTGAAAAGAAGGCTTCGTATTCCGTTAAAGAGACCGAAGAGAGCATGCACCACGCAGAGATAAACAGTAAAATACCGAGATGCAACACGTTGCAATTTTCTATAATAGCACGTAACCAGCAGCACACAAGCAAAAGGCGCGCGCAAGGCAAGCAAGCGTATACGTATAGATACATACATATATACATACATACATACATAATGCAATAATGTGATGGGGATGCACTAGCATTCCTTCGGCAGCTATAATTTTATCATACAGGTATAGTTAATTTGTTATGTAAGCTACCTTTTTCCTTTTTTTTTCCATTTTCTTTTTTTTTTTACAATCAATCAAGGTCCACATTATAATATCGCTCATTATGATGCATACAAACGAACAACACGTTGGCTATTTGAAAACATCCCTACAACATCGATTTCAATATATGGTAATGATCATTAAGCTCGTTAAAAAGTCTATACTCGAATTAAAAATATAGTTATATTATATGTATATATATTTTTTATTTTTTTTATTTTTTTTTTTTGAGCCCATGTTCATTGCAATCATTAGAGCGATTTATTTGAAATGAAATATATGGAATTGAAAGGAAATGATAGAATGAGAATATGAGAAAGAGAGAGAGAGAAATAGAAAGAGAGGAAGGAGAGAGAGAGAGAGAGAGAGAGAGAGAGAGAGAAATTAAGAAAATAAAGATAAAGCGCAATAGCAGCATGAAAGAGATAGCAGGTAGACGCAGCAGACTCACCTTGAGGGGTTTGGGGTTCGTGATGGTGATGATCGTGATAATGTTGGTGATGATGATGATTGTGGTTGTGATTCTGGTTGTGGTTGGCAGGAAGCGGAGGTAACACTGCTACAGCGTGAGGAAACGGTGGAGCACCACCTCTCATAATTGACCCTGCACCATACACAGAGGCCACATACGATTGTTTTCTTTTTAAACTATCTTTTATTTTTTATTCTTTTCCTTCTTCTTCCCCTGTCTTTCTCCTCTTTCTCTTCAATGTTATAAATCTCTTTTTTTTTTTTCCTTGGATTTTGTATATACAGGTATACATATATGTACATGTATGTATATATATATATATATATATATATATATATATATACATAAACAAATAGACGGATAAAAGCATGAACCACTTTTTGGATAGCAAATGTAAATGAGAAATGAGACGGCCGCGCTCTTTTTTCGTTTCCCGTTAATAAAAATGACGGAAACGTATAATATATTACAAAATATTTTTTTCAAGCGCACGAGAAACGGCAGGTCGTTTGTGCTATACAAAAGCTGAATGTTGTAATAATATTAAAAAAAAAAAAAAAAAAGCTAAAAGCGACAATTTACGCAAGCTATTTTCAAGATGTATATATTAAAAAAACGATTGAAAAAAAAAAAAAATAAATGCGAATATACAAGCTGCACGTTCCTTTGTTCTTTTATCGATATTTCCAATACAATAATATTAACGAAGTTATTATACCAATAGTACTACGCGCTAATGAATGTCCCCAATGTCATCAAATTTACAAGCGATATATACATACATACATACATATACATACATATATACATATATACATACATACATACATACATACATACATACATACATACATACATACATACATACATACATACATCCATACGTTTTAAAGTTCCGAAATTGTAAATATATAATTGCAAAAAATAAGTAAATTATTCTATTTAACTTTCGTTTCTCATCTACGAAAAAGACGTAACATCTTTATTGACTTAATTTAAGAGAAAAAAAATAAATAAATAAGTTGAGAACAATTCGAAACGCATGCTTTTAAAAACACTCATAAACGAAAAAGACATACGTATTTTATATTAAAACCTTTTTTTTTTGTCCATATTCAGATAAAAGACGTAGAATGAGCTTGTAAATTTGATGATAAGATTTAAAATAAATCCTGTACACACGTATATATACATATGTAACGATGATCGAACTTCTTCACGAAGGTGAGAAAATGAATGATGTACGGGGGGCCATGGGACATACGTTTCTTCGAAATTAAAGCTCGACCAGATCATTAAAATTCGACGAAGGATTCATATAACAGGGAGGGGGGGGGAAATACTTTTGACAAAGGATAAATATAAACATTAAAAAACGATCGATATTAAATTAATAATTAAAACGTTTCTACAAATCATCATACGCGTTTCCTCAATACGTTACCCGTGTCCGCGCATTAAACGTGAAAGAAAATGTTCGAATGATTAGATTCAAAAAGAAAAAGGAAAAAGAGAAAGAAAAAAAGAAGAAAAGAAAAAAAAAAAGAAGAAGAAAAAAGAAAACACAAGATTCTTCATGTAAATATGTAATTCAAAAGTTTCGTGTAATAAACATAGCCGTTCTCTTTTACAATACCATTGAGATCCTTTGATCTTTGCATGTATCATAGAGTTGCAAAATTGAGCAAATAAATGCGAGGACACGTGTGTCGGACGAGTTGACGCGTCGATATAAAACAAATTTTCATGATAATAAAGGGAGATGGGGGCGCGAGGCTGGACGGGGGGAGGGGCCCGATAAGGTAGAGGAGAGCAATCATCGAAGACGAAAGTTTTTAAAGTTTTTCGATAAAACAAAAAAAAATAAAAAAAAATAAAAAAAAGAAAAAAAAAGAAAAAAAAAAAAGAAAGGATAAATCAATGAAAAAATAAGAAGGCAAAGACTTATTTAACGGTGCATTAATTTTTCTCTATCATACGATAAATATATCGTGTATTATAATGTACGGTATGAAGGAAAAAAGGGGGAGAGAGAGGGGAGAGGGGGGAGGGAAGAAAAAAAAACGAGAAATCGTAATTTCAATGTAAAATCTTTAGTGACTGAAAGGTGACCGTTATAGAGTAGATTATATCGGGCGTTAAATAAGTCTCTCTCTCTCACATCTAACGAGAACAGTACCACAACTCGTTTCTAAGAATACTTTATACTCACTACACGATGCTACGGAATGGAGGACGATAAAGAAGTCACGAGCACAGGATCGTTCGCCTTCCTTATCACGTAAAATTACGTACCTTGCATGGCGGAATGCCGTCTTTGCGGTGGTGGCGGACTGCCACCTGCCTCTACGCTGCTTCCACTATGACTGTCCAGTTGAGTACTGTGACCGCTATCACTGCTCGTCACTGAACCTACGCACACGTCCCCAAGACACTTCCATCACTAAACACGTTCGAAATATCCAAGTCCCGTCCTGCTGCGGCCGCTGAACGCGCTCACTCTTTTTTCTTTCTTTCTTTTTTTTTCTTTTCTTTTTTTTTTTTTTTTTTTTTTGCAATTTTCTCTTTTCTCTTTTTATCTTATCGAATCGATTCTCTTTTTCTTGAGCGCGGGGGGTGGGGTAGAAGGGTCAGAGATGGGGAAAGGTCATCCACGCGCGCGCACACGCACGCTGCTAGAAGCAATTACTACTCTAAGCTTTAACAAAAGAGGCAGAGACAAGCTCGATCATAGTAAGAGATCCTTTCGATTTCTCAATAAATTCTATAATACACTACGTTCTAATTTGCAAATATCAAAAGAGAAAGATATATATATATATATATATATAATAAAATTAATTAATAATTAATTTATCAATATGACAACTACTATATATATATATATAGTATTAGAAAAGAATGGATATAATACTCATCGATGAGATCTCAAAGCCGTCTCTCGTTTAATAAGTTGACGTAGATACGCGCGTGCCTCTCATCTCAAATAATCTTTTTTTCTCCTGAAAACGAACGAAAGACGTGAATTCACGCGATTTCCTCGTATGTCCCATGGTCAAAAAAGAGAGAAAGAGTAAGAATGAGGGAGAAAGAGAAAGAGAAAAAGAGAATGAGATAGAAATAGAGTTAGGAAGGGAGAAAAAGTATTCTGGATCTAAAGCGAAGAAAATCAAACGCTTCGTATTGGGATAAGGATCGAGGTGATTTTGTTACCTAACGGCTGATCGATAAAAAAGCGCGAGCTACGGTAATAATACGGCATAACAATATGCGTGTGTGTGTGTGTGTGTGTGTGTGTGTATGTATGTATATATGGATATAAGAAACTAAATAACATGGAACATTTATGAATTGCGTAAACGGCTGTGCAGCGTGCAGACAAAATGGACTTCCTCTCGTTACGAGACCTGACCAAGTGTATGTTACGAGCAATGATAAGGTGCGTGGATGATTGGTTATGTCGCGAGATGCATGCCCGTTATATATATGTGTATATATATATATATATATATATATATATATATATATATATATCGTGTAGAATAGCAACTTTCAAATCGAAACTGTCCAAGTTTAAATTTTCATTAACATTCATCGAGTAACTTTCGTTCCAAATATCGATTCGCTCGTTTCAACGTTCCTATATTATTAACGAACAATAGTTTAATTTGATATTAATATCTCCTATAATTATAAATTTCGTGGAAATATTTTCATACATAATTGGCAATACGGTAATTGATTTCTAAAACAGTTTCACAATGCGATTACGCATAATGGTTATTATTAGATTAAAAGTTGCCTTGAACGTAAACGCATGTAATATGATTTACGAAGTGAACGAGGAATTGAAGAAACATTGGACAGTTGTGATTAGAATCAGCGAAGAGTATGAAATAAACGAACGATATGAAAAATTTTGAATAGCGTGAAATATATACGAAAATAATGTCTACTTTGCTAATACTTCTCGGCAGCATCTCGTTCCAAACCATTCGAAATGGATACGATAGATCTAACTTACCGCTCGTTAAAGTTTTCCGTAATGGTTGAAGATTACTCAGACTTGTGACACTGCTACTCTCGGCACTGAGATCAACCGGTGGTGGTAAACTCGAAGGTGTATCACTGTGCGATCTTTCGTGCATCGGAACTCTACTACCAGAACCAACTCTTCTCGGTGCACCAGGACTTGGTTCAAGTCCACTAGAGTGCAATGCCAATCCAGGTACTGGAAGGGGTGGTGGACAATGTTTAGGTTGATACGGTCGAGTTTTGTGAGGATCTGAAAGAGCCAACATCTTCCTTACTGCCTGAGGTGAGGCAGCTCCGAACTTTGTACCTAAGAAAAATGAAATATTACGGATATCCCGTTTAAACGATATAAACATGTAGAAGAATGTCGTAATTATGTAAATAATGACGTAATCAAGGAAGTTTTCAATCATTTTATAAAGACAACCGACCTTGTATGCTCTTTCTTCCCTCGCTCGTGCTACTGGCACTACTCGTAGTTGAAAGCGTGGGAGAAGGATGCCTTCTCCCTCGACTTCCAGTGAGTGGTACCGCTGCAGCAATGGCGACAGCACCGGCATGAGGTTCGCAATCGACGGAAAGTGCGTGCAATCGTTCCTCGTCGGTAATAACTTTCATATTAGCAAGATATGCCTTTACTCTTCGTACCATTTGTGCTTCTTCGAACATTTTCTTCGGATTTGGTGCCGCTGCCGATTTCTTACGTCTTTTAACCGTTGCCGTTTGACCACCTATACGTTTTTACGAATTTTATTAATACGTAAACGTATACTTGCAAACGAATAACATCATGACATAATCAATTAAATTCTTTTCCAAAGATTATCCTGTTATATTATATACCTTGATTACCCGTTGTCATTTGATTCAATGCTACCATCGCGGAACTCGGTGGTTGTCCACCTCTTTCCAACATGGTCAATAGATCGTACGGAGACGAACACATATTCGTCAATGTTCTGACCTCTTTAGCGATCATTCTGAGCTTTTCGAAATTCACTAAACCTTCTACTCTAGAATCGTTACCCAGATGAATAAAGGTCAAATCTTTTTTGACTACAGGATAGAAGGGTATCTATGTGATACACAAAGAGAAATATAATCGATTAATATAATGCAACGCTTTCGAAAAAAAGAAAAAAGAAAAAATAAAAAAAAAAAAAAAAAAGAAAAATTGTAAATATATTTATAATAATTGCTTACGATCGGTGGTTGCGTTTGTTCGGACGCTACTAGTTGACGATATTTACTCATGTTACGACTAGGATCCATTAACTCTTGTAAATCACTGAATAATCTCTGATATTTACTTGGCAGTTTTTCCCAAGATGCTCTCAACCTCGACACCGCGCCATGACCAAGACCAGATACAATTGCGAACATAGAATTAAAATTTTTACACTCTTTGCATTGTCCTATAAAGGGAAATCAGATTAAAAATAAATCAAGGGAAAAATTTCAATTATAACCCAAGTCCTCCATATAGTATATCCACGGAGGGTTTAAAAAAAGAAAAAAAAGAAAAAAAAAAAGGAAAACTTACGAGCTATTTTTATAAATTGTTTTATAATCTTGCTACGGCGTACAAGATTGTGCTCGGAACAAACTTCCGTAACGACCCAAAACATTTCTCTATTGACTAGCTCCGCGAACTGACTGAGCATTGGTATTCCGTACCTGCTCTTTAATTCAAATAAATCGTCCACATATTCTGTAGATTCAATTTGTCTGTAAAATATACAACGATTATCTCCTGATATGATATAAAAGAAAAAATAAAAAAAAAAAAAAAAAAAAAAAAGAATAAAAATAAAAATTCGATATAATTTCATAGAGATAAACTCACCTAAATATACTAAAATCCTGTAGAGTTAATTGGATGGCTACCTCTACAGCATTTAATTGTAGAAAATGTACTTGAGATTCACGTATAAGTTCAGGCGCCTGTTCGTCCGCTACTAAAGTTTCTGATATACCGTTAGTCTTTAAATAATAACGCGAACTTAAACCGATTCTTTCTGCAAGATTTTGCAGCTGTTCTGGTAATCTTCGCTGCTTGATCATCCCACCTTCACCAACACTTACTTCCGCCAAAGAGAAATTCGAACTACTTTCGGTGATACCAAACTCCTGTAGCGCGAGCATTACCACCTTGAAAAAAAAAAAAAAAAAAAAAAAGAAAAATGAGCGACCAATATTAAAACTAATCGCATTATATAAACGTGATGTTCTTTTTGATATAACTCTAATTACCTCATGCGCCGTTGTCTCTTTGTGAATGAGAAGATATTTACAAGTTTGATCAGCCTTGTAAACCTTTAATACGTGTTCCGGATAATCTGGTGCTCTAAGATCATCGTAACAATATAATGATGTAAGATCAGGATTACTTTTCGAATGATATAGATTAGTTGTAGTTTGTGAACCGCACGTTCCTGGCGGTGTATGTGGTGGAGCGAGAGGATCATCTAAGTGCACACCATCGCTGTAAAACAGAGAATACAAATCATCAAGTTTTAAAAAATATTTTTAAAATGAAAATATATAAAGTATATAACATAATCATATCTTATAATACTAACTTGATTGTATTCTTTGGCAGTATATTCATTTTCATAAGTGCTTTTTGTAATCTCCGTTTAGGTCCAAGAGTCATAAATCCTTTATGCTCCTTTTTAGCATCCTTACAAGGAGAAACATTACTATCTGCTATTAAGAGATGTACTCCACCTACTAAAGGATTCAAGGGATTTACTGGAGTTATAGGATCAACATGAGTAGAGAGTCTTGCGCGTGGATCAGATTGAAGTCTAGGAATTTCTGGCTTATTTGCCCTTCCTCTTGGCCTTGGAGAATTATCCGGCATTTGGAGCATTTCTTTGAAAGCTAAACAGAAATAATCAAACGTTAAAAAATGATCTATATTTGAGGATAATTATTTTCTTATATAAATCTTACCAAGAAGATTAGATTTTACGGTGATACTGAGATGAGTCGAACTCCTTAAAATTTCCAATGCTTTGGCATGATTAACATGTTCAAAGCTTTGCCCGTTCACTTCCAAAATTTGATCGCCACGTTTTAAACCGACATCCTCAGCCTTCGATCTCTTATCAACTTTTGAAATAAAAATTCCAAAACCTCTTTCATAACCACCTAAAATGCTAAAGTGGAGAATTTCATCTCTGTTAGGCCTTGCTAATGTTACATTCCGCGTCCTTGCTTTTGCCGCGCAGGCAATATTTAATAACCTAAAAATTTCCAATATAAGAGATATGTATTTTTCAGGAAAAAAAAAAAAAAAATGTATATAATCATATACTTGCGATAATGATATGATAAACTTATCGTCTCACCTTTGTTGACCCTGCATTTTTTCTCTTTCCAATCCAGCTTCAAAGGCTTCTAAAAATTCCATCATAGCTGGATCCGTTTCAAAATCCGTAAAATGATTATTTACCCAAAGTAATACAACACGCGCAACACGATCTCTGACCTGAGCTTGGTCAAACCACTCTAATAATTGGCTCGCAACTAATAAAGGGCTATCGATAAAAGTTCGATGAGTTAATAAAAAATCTTCCACATAAGTGGGATCCGTAATACTGTTTTCTTCGATAAGTTGTAACATTAAACGCTCGGGGGTTGCTCTAATCACTACATGACCCCGGCGTACACCACCATCCAAGGCGCCTCGTAATTCTGTAACTAATGTCACCCTACCATTCTCTTCGTGTCTTCTCGTATTTTCTTCACCTTGATGCTGAATTCTAAAATAATCTGCTTGTGTGACACACACGAATTGGCAATCGTCACATCTAAAACAAAACTCTCATTCTTATATCTGTAAGAGATCATAAAGAAATTATATTTTCTATAACTAATCTCTATACTCACTTTGTCCTCATAACACCTTGATGCAGAAGTCGATCCATGGTAGGTAAAATACCAAAACTATCTCCAAGATGAAGCTGTTCCACCTCGCCATTACTGTGTTCAATTTCAACAGTACCGTTAATGAGTACACTCCAACTATCCAATTCTTCTCCATCATTTAATACAACCATGCCAGCTCGTTCAACCACTGCAAATACCATGACAGCGCACAGCGCTCTTCTTACAGCCAGTGTCATATTGGTGAAGGCCTTTAGTTGTTGTGTAAATTCTAAAAGTGTCTCTATATCTTCTTCTGTTCTTTCCACAGGATCTTTTTCTAAACATTCTCGTACAGCATCACGAACATTCAAACTCTAAATAAGTAAAGAACATTCTTATTTAATATTAACCCTCATACAAAACTATTTCAATTAGAAAGATATTAACAAGACAACGATACATACATCCATACTCTCAGCCAAATCTTCTTCCTCATCGCTGTCTACTATAGACTCAACAAGACCAGAAAGATCAACCTCGTCTGCGTCCGCATCCAAAGAACTTTGTACAGATGTCATTGTGTCTGAGCCACTGTACGCAGAACTTGTATCACTTGAATGACTACTCCTATTGGATTTTTGATACAGCTCTGGCCTACCTGTCAGGCCTTGCGAAAACTGAAAACAAAATAATTTCATAATATTTAACAATTAATCTTGAAAAATATCCATAAGTATGAATAATATCAATATAAAATTATATCTATTTCTACAAAGGCAAAGAGAAATTATCATTAATTTTGTCTGGACTTTTTTTCATCTTTCCAGTTCAATTAATCTAACGTTGTAAAAAGTTAAAACAAACTGTTCACGAGATCTTTTCCAATTGAGAAATCAAGTTAAGTGAACAACTATGTTCTTGTGTACTTGCAAATAACAGAAGAAAAGAATCCTAATCCGATATAGAATTGCAAGTGATAACTATTCTTTAAAATACATTTTAATATAAAATCTTAGTGAAGTAGACAAAAAAAAAATAAAAGAAAAGGAAAACGAATAATTCTCCTTTTATGTATTCTCCATCTGTCAAACGTATCGATAAAAAAAAAATAAAAAAATAAAAAAATAAAGAACCTGTCATGTTAGGCATAATTTCTGAAAAAAAATTAACACCGTAAATCATTGTTGTTGTCTCTCATCGGAATGCACAAAAAAATGTTTTTTTTTGTTTTGTTTTTTTTCATGGTATATACCATAGGCACGTTAAGGAAAATACCAGGAATGGGCGTGATTGGGATGAGCTGGTGTTAAATATGTTAGGTTAGGTTTCTGTAAAGATATGACATCACGCATGCAACGAGAAGAAGATGATGATGATACAGACGCGCCGCCGTTCACGCATACAGGCGCGCGTGTCCAAACAAAACGTCGCGACATCTGTCATCTGGAGGAACGCCGTCGTGCCTCGCCGTACCATCATCACGGTCACGTCTCTCAAAAGAGATTCGTCGTATGATCGACTAATTACGAGGTCATTTCGATCAGACTCACTTGATACATGCCAAAGGCATCCATGGTGTTTTCGTAACGACGATGATATTCCAATCGAGTCAAGGAACTCAACCTTTTTCCTTCCAAAAAAGAACGACAGCTATTAACTAGCCGTTCCCGTTTCCTTATTAAACGACTTTGCCTTCTCTGCTTATTCTTTCTTTTCAACACTATCGAGTAATAGTTATTTCACGATTAAATATGATTTAAGATATATCCATAAAAAACGTGGACATCTCCGATGTAAATTCTAACGCGTCGTCGTTATTAACAAACGTTCTTCCCTTGATGAAAGGTACGACGACAATAAAAATATCAATGCCATACGCGTGTTTCTTTTCTCCCGCGGTCCCTGAACACAGTCCTGATACACACCCACGAGAGAGAAAGAGACAAGGCTCTTTGTGCGCGTTCCGTACAACTCGTGGCGCGAGTAATAGTATCGTGGCCTCACAGGCCGTCGACTTAGTGCAGCGAACATGGGACTGCGGTTCCTTTCCTTCGGAGACGCGACCGATCGACTTCGGCCGCCTTCGACGCTTTTCGGCCTTCGTAGGAGCGCGCGCGCGCCATCTGAATGGAAATTTCGATGCAGCATGCCGCAAGGCGGGAAAAATCGGTAAAGCAGACTACTCTTTCGGGGGCTTGGTGGTGCTGGAGGAGGGGAGGGGAGAGGGAAGAGCAAGTTGTTCCTTTTCTTTTTCTTTCCTCTTTTTTTGCTTCTTTCCCGGGAAAAGAAATTTTACGCGAAATTTTATTTCTTTTCTTTCTTTTTTTTTTTGTTTTTCTTTTTTGTTTTTTTTTTTTTTTTTTTGTTTTCTTTTTATTCTGTCTCTTCTTTACTCCCCTATTATGAAGAAGAAGAAATTCTTTTTTCAATGCGCGAATAAAATAATACAATCAAAATAAAATAATTCTCGTGTGACTCGATAATGCAACAGAATGAGCGTATGATAGATAATGTTGTGAAATAAGGGGAGGCAATAACGTAAGAGAGGCAATATATCGATCCGTGTCACTACGTAGTTAATAGTTTTGGCATCTGAAGCGTGTATAACTGTCTCATTGGAACGGAGAAGAGTTGCTACTTGCCCGCTCCCATCCTCTCTCTATGTTTTCGTCTCTCGACCCCCTCCATCCCACTATCTCTCTCTCTTTCTCTCTCTTTCACTTCTCTCTTTCTCTCTCTTTCACTTCTCTCTTTCTCGTCGTACCACCGCCCCTCCCCCCACCCTCATTCACTGACATTCCCTTCGAGAGCGCGGGAGATCACGTGACCCGACCAACGAGAGTATTGGCCACTCAGGTCCGTCTCAACGGGGGGTGCCCTTTAATGGAGGGTGCCACCTGTAGCTTCCGAACATTCTCCGGGCTCCCGATAGCAATAGCAATATTTTTTTCTTCTTTCTTTTCTTTTTCGCTTTTTCTTCAAAATGCCTCGATCTTTCATTTCTAAATGTAACAACATACCCTTTATATCTATTTATCTACCTATCTGCCTATCTATCTATCTTATCTATCCATCTATCTATTTATCTCTCTTTCTCTCTGTTTCTTTTTTTTTTCCTTTCTTGTAGCACAGTCCAAAGAGAAACAATTGACGATTCTATATCAATTGACAATTTTTTTCAAGTAAAAACTAAATTATTGTACGAAAGAATATATATATATATAAATATATATATATATATAAATATATATATATATATATATATATAAATATCCGTTTTAGTGTAGATTACACAACTTTCAGATTCCGATAATTCATTGGGAGAACGTCGATCGAAACTTAACTGCGCCGACATAAAGTTTTTCACTTAAAACTTTCCAATCAAATTCTCGTACGTCCATCAAAAAAAGATGAATTCGTCGATAGTTCGAATCTCGGATGAATAATTTTTCAATCGTGGTTCATGGACGTTGACGAGTTAACGGAGAAACGAAGGAAGACGACGATAATAATGACTTCGATTGGTTTTCGATTTTTTTTCTTTTCTTTTTTTCTTTTTCAATGTCTAATAATTAAAAAAAAAAAAAGAAAAAAAAAACACACACACACACAGAAGAAAAAATGAAAGAAAGAAAAATGAATAACGCCTGAATAAACCTTGCTATTCTAAGAGAGAGATCGATTTACAAACGCAAAACACGTACGGAGAAATGATATATATCTCATTGACAATCATGAAACTGATAAAATTGAATTCGTAGAAATTAACGAGAGCTAGCGAGAATTATCGAGCAATTTATATACATCTCAGTCGTCGTATTAGAATAACTTGATTATATTACAATGAGTTTAATTTAACAACGACACCTGAATTGATCTTGATAATCTTGTCTTCTTTCGTCGGAAGTTAAAGAGTTAGTGTGTTACTCTTTGCTAGGCAAATGCTATTGTGTGAAAGGAGCTTAAGAAAACCGAGGTTGGTCAATCGACGCTCGCTCTGCTTGAGGGAGGTGCGAGAAGGAGAGAGGATGGATACGAAAGCATAAGAGAAAGAGAGAGAGTGAAAGAGTGAGAGAGAGAGAGAGAGAGAGGGAGAGAGAGAGAGAGAGAGAAAGAAAAAGAGAGATTGAGAAGAGAACGTACACCGGTCCGCTCAAAGCATCCAGCAGCAGCCAACAAGCAAGCAGCTCGAAGAATGAGCGCTCAAAGGCCACTGCCCGAGAGCCGTATGATTTATACGAGCCGTTATATCTCGCGTCTCTCGGCTCACTTTTCCCAATGTCCCATACTCTCTTTAAAGAAATAGAAAAACTATTTCGTATTGTCAAAAATTGTCCGATTGAAAAGAGACCGTCCAAATAATATCCTCGTACTTATTATTCTATCCTTTATCTTTCGTTAAACAATCTAATGGCACCGAGAGTATGATTGTGTTTCTCCAAGTTATTTCCTCGCTTGAGCAATACCAACGAGAATCCTTCTTCGACAGGACTATGCTGAGAATGCGTCATCGAGCATACGACGATATCGTATACATTCTCTATAGAGGAATGCCGTATCTGGAGCGCATCACTGTTAAAGAATGTCAATCAAAGCGAGATTGTAACGAAATTATTTCGAATAAAATGATTTCCATCCTAAAGGAAACGATGTCCGTATGATATCGATGTGGTTTATTAGAAAAAAATATGAAAAGAAGTTGGATACTACGTTGTGATAAATGGTAGTAAAGTATACGCGAAAAAAAAAAAAAGAAAGAAAGAAAGAAAGAAAAGAAACAAAAAGAAAAATGTAAATATCGAAAAAGTAAGCTGCTCTTCTCCTTTCTTCCCTATATATACATACATATGCTATAATATACGTATATATGCGTATAAACATAATGCTATGATGAAAAAGACACGTGACATGTCCATTAAACGCATGAGAAATTTTTGCTAGTATGCTATTGCGATTAGAGCGTGGGCGAGGACACACGCGTCACATACGCGTCGTCGATAAAGAATCACATACCTGTTCGCATCCTCGTAATTCCTCTAAGTATATAGGTAATATCTACTTGCATATATCTATACATACATATGTGTAACATTCTATGACGCAATATCGGATGATCTTGTAAAGACTCGAAAGAGAGAGAGAGAGAGAGAGAGAGAGAAAATAATGGATGGAAATAAACGAGAGGGCGAGATATCGAATGTCGACGCAGAAAAGGTTCCCGATCGATCCGGTCGTAACCTTTCGAAGGAGCTAAGGAGGTACCTCAAACCCCCATCCACCTTTTTTTCCTTTTCTTTTTGTTTTTTCTCTCTCTCTCTCTCTCTCTCTCTCTCTCTCTCTCTCTCTTTCTCTCTTTCCTTTCGAAGAAAAAACAGAAAGATCGAAAGGTTATAATATTTACCGTGTCGTCGAAGACCAGATTGACCTGACGATGGTCGGTTATAGGATGTGGATGCGGTGGCCGATGCATCCTTCCTCCTCCATGGACCTCCGGATAGTCGATCTGTAAGTAAGAAAGAAAGAAAGAAAGAATGAAAGAAAGATAAAACATGAATTCAATAATTATAGTAGAAAGAGAAATAGTATATATTTAAATCGAAAATAAATATGTAGATCAAGTAAGTTCAGACAACTTTTCAAAGTTTCAAAGTAGTTTATCGTCGTTTTTATATCGTAATTTCATCGGGGAAAAAAAAATTCTAACTGCATAGATATCCGCGAACAGAATTCTCGCCGTATGTAATCTACGTTAAATCGTTATCGTAAAAACGGCTACCGGAACTCTCTCTCTCTCTCTCTCGCTCGCTCTCTCTCTCTCTCTCTCTCTCTCTCTCTCTCTCTCTCTCTCTCTCCATTTTTTCCGGAATAAACATTTCATTTTGAAAGGGATTATATCGGAAATATATCCTGTATGTTTGTGGATATGTATGTTTGTTTATATATATATATATATATATATATATATATATATATATAATATATACATTGTTTTTCTTCGATAATCTATATCACGATCATGCCACCTGCCGCTAATGGAAGCTCCGGGAACTCAGCTGCATCAACTCTTTCCGCATCACTGTGTACGATGGTTGCAACGGCGACGGTTTTTTCGGATGACAGTTATATGGCTCGCAGTTTGTGTAGTTGAATAATAGAAAAAAAGAGAGAGAGAGAAAGAGAAAGAGAGAGAGAAAAAGAGAGAAAAAGCAAGAGACAACGAGAGACGTATACGTGCTTCGGGCCGGAACTCGTAGGCCGGACTTCCGGCAGATACGCTGGTTATACTCGCCATTCAAAGAACCGCTCCCTCGTGATTCGATTGTCCGAACAAATATTTAGCCAATTTCGGAGCGAAAGATAGTTTCACCGGGCAGACGATGACGAGAGCTCATATGAGAATAAGATATGTATGTATGTATGTATGTATGTATGTATGTATGTGTATATATATATATATATGCAGAAGAGAGATTTCCGCAAAAGCGAAAATTATTTGTCGCCAGCGGAGCATGAATGTTTAGCTACGGTACGAAACAATACAACGTCCATGCGAAAATTACAATGGAAAAGGTCGTTCGTTCTTAATTATAATATACACACAATATATATATATATATAAAAACATACGTATATATATATATACATATATGTAAGTATATATGCACATATATCGTCACGCACTGTCTTCTCTAAGGACATCACCTTGATAAGCTTTTTTTTTTATTTTTTTTTTTTTTAAAGAAAACGCTACGATAGATATTTCCTTTGATAATAGTGATTTTTTTCTTTTTTTCTTTTTCTTTTTTTTTTTACATAGCAAACAAAAAAGATACGGTATGTGTACTCGATAGAGAATATAATTTAATATCCTACCTGATAAAATTCATTTGAATTGTCAGAATAAAAATGAAAATAAATAATCATAATAAACACATATATAATATTTCGATGACAAGAGACCCTTCATTATGCATGGTAAATGAGAAATATGAAAATTGTGCGATTTCAATCGCGTTTATTAGCGATTTCGTTTGGATTACGTAATCTGACACGCTACGAAAATGCAATCGCAATGACCGAGTAAAAGGCGCAAGCGTGATGCAATTTGTAAACAAGCAACGGAAAAATGTGCATGCATTTCCATTACGTAATACAACGGATTATAAATAATTATTGTTTTGGGGCCGCGCGAGCGGATATGGGGGACGAACGCGAGTTATCGTTAATAACGACGATATATCTCTATATCAACAAAATATCGATAATCGAAAACTGATAAAGTATCGTTGAGTTTTTGATGAATACACCGGGAGCTTTCCATTCCTTGTTCGTTAAAGCGAAACTATTTGAAAAGCAAGAGAAAAATGATAAAAAAGGAGTAAAAAAAATACCATGTATCGTCAAATAAAATATAACGAGGATATTATGAAGATTTAATTAAATTCTCTATGTAAAAAAAAAAAAAAAGAAGAAAGGAAGAAAAAGAAATAAAGAAAAAAAATAAAACAAGTGTTATATATATATATATATATATATATATAATGGTAATAATATTTATCATGATATAAAGATGGAGATATAATAATTCCTAACACGTTTACATTTTTATCTCAAAGATGGAAGATCGATCTTTATAAAAGATAAATAGAGAAAGAGATAGAGGGAGAGAGAAAGAGAGAAAGAGACAAAGATCTTTCTAAAAACGATGCATCTCGACAAAGTATCCAAGCGAGGAGTAAGAAATAATCATTATACGTTCCTCCTCCCCTCCCCCTCCTCCACCTCCTCCTCCTTCTTCATCTCCTTGCTGTCTTCCGTCTGTTCCCATCGTTACTCGTGCTCTGCGTGGGCCTGCCAGAGCTACGTGGGCGTTTACATACGTATGTATGTATGCGTTACGGTGCGCGTACGCACGCGAACACCACTGCATTTCTTCCTATCTGTTCGCTCGCGAACGTAAAGAAACAATTTGGAATACTTTGGATTTCCATTTTCCAATGAATTTCTATCAGGACAAATCGTATTTTACGTTTGTCACTAAACAATGTTTAAAAACCATTCTATTTAATAAAAAAAAAAAAAATTATTTACGTAGAACTCGTCCGTGGAATGAAAAAGAGGGGGAGAAAAAAAAAGAAAAAAGGAAAAAAAAATAGAAAAAAAAGGAAAAAAAAATGATTTTCGAAAATATCCATCTTTCTTTTTTCTTTCTTCTTTTTCTTTTTTTTTTTTTTGTGCTTTTTACCTCGGAAGAAGCGATGGACAAAGTCCTAGGTGTACCAGGCCAGCTTCTGGACAACGACCGTCCTTTCCTTTTCCTCACCACGACTCGAGGTCGTCCAGTCCGATTCATATATTTCAACATCTCGTTAACTTTGGTTACCCCGTATCAATTCTTAATCAAATCTTCGTCACAACTCGTCACAAACGTAATAGATTATCACAGCACATGAATTTTTCTATTCCATTCATCGTTTCGCCGATAATAATAAAATACTAATGTAACACAGAGATAAAGACACTTTATATATATAATTCACCACGATCGTTTTCTCCTTCTTATTCCGTTCAAAACTTCCACTTGTATATATATATATATACTTGTATATATACATATATATATATATATACAGTTCTTGTTTATCGTCCTGGCTCGTTAGCTCTCTCTCTCTCTTTCTTTCTTTCTTTCTTTTTTCTTTCTCTCTTTCTCTCTCACTCTCTTTCTCTTTAGATTTCTCTCTATTCGTAATCATACGACCGTCAAAGATAAAGAGAAAGAAAGAGAAAGAGAATATGTTTGATTTGTTCGCGATGAACCCCGCACTATTATCTCTCGAAAGAAAAACAAGTTCGAAGATGTCGACAATTTCGTATACGACCTTCTTCCATTGAATCGAAACAATTCGTTTGAGCGATATAACGATATATCGAGAGAAAGAGATAAAGATATATATATATATATATATATATATATATATATATATATATATATATATATATAGACAGAGAAAGAGAGAGAGAGAGATATAGAAAGATAGATATAGAAAGAGAGATATAGAAAGATAGAGATAGAGAAATATATATATATACATATATATATATATAAATATAGAGAGAGAGAGAAAGAGAGAGAGAGATAAACGGAATGACTTAAAAGATCCACGCGTCGCGCGTCGCGCCGGCGAACTGAATCGTCCACGATTCTTAAGAGGGCCAAAGACCGAGTCGAGTCACGTGACTCTACACACGCAGTAACGTACGCCTCATATCATTCCTTTTCGTCTTGGGTCAGATCTGCTCGGCGGCGTCGGACGCGCTGTCGCCGACTAGAAATAAGCCACGCGAGCGATGTGACTAAGAAACTTTCATCTTTACGATTACCGTACATCATTTCTCTTTTTCGAAAATTTTAACGATATTGATAGGAGAAATATCGAAAAAGGGAGAAGGGAGAAGGGAGGATGAAGATTTATCGATCTTCTCATTCGTCCTTCGTATTGTATCGTATATATTACGAAAAATGTTAAAACGAATTTATATAAGGACCATCCCCTACTACGTGAAATCGTAATAAGATAAGGGAATCTCATTCTAATATCACGAAGTTAAAATTGTATGAATTAATTTGTAAGTATTAAAGGAGAAAGGAAATGAAAATCGATCGGAGAAAAGATGTTAGGTTTCTTTTTTAAAATCCTCTTTTCTTCAAGATGCATCCTGAATACTCTACGATCCGTTAAGCCTATAAGATAAGAATCTTTAAGATAAGAAATGAAGATAAGGAGACAATGGATCGAGTGTAGAAGGAGATAGATCGCGTAAAACCGATATATATGGTTCTTACAGTAAGAGGAGAAATAACTCTCGTCGTAAGTTATTTATGTAGCTACATACCGTAAAGAGGTAAATCTCTTAGATAATGAAAAAAAAAAAAAAAAATATCGAGGATAACTTTGTTAACGAGCGAATAGACGAAAAATCTTATATTACTAGCGTTGATCACAAAATATGAATTATACGAAATTGGGTAAAAAGATAAGAGCAAAATTATAACGCGATCGCACTCGTTGCACTCTATGCGTAACAACTAAAAAAAAAAAAAAAAAAAAAAAAAAGAATTTTCTTTTTTCATTAATATTTTCGTTCGTTCTCGAATGTTGAAAATTTCTTATCTCTCGCTTAAATCGATCTTACGTCTCATTTATAGTCAATCGAACGAGAAGAAATATCAGTCGTCCTTTTGTCGAAAGAAGAGCATTAAAAAAAATAAAAATAAAAAAAGAGAGAGGGAGAGAAAGAGAGAGAGAAATATTCAAGACGAATCGTTTTTATAATTAAAAAATACCAACTGCGATGTACCCATTGTTACTAGCAAAGACGATTATTTTCAATTCCAACAGCGAACTCCAATTACGTGAAAAGTACAAAATAAAATGTCCTATTACCGTGATTTACGATCGAGAAAGATTTGTTTCTGACGGAAACGAAAGTGAATTTAAGGGGGTCGTTATCAAGGATAAATTTTGACGTGGGCTTCGATAAAATGACACGTGATTTCTGGGAATCATTTCGTTAATGAAACGTTATGAAACTTCTCTCGTAAAATTTAAAGATCCAACGACCTAGTGAATCTTTGAGCTTAAGATATCCCAATGTTACGATTTGATAATATTTAAGATTAGATACGTGAACCTATGAATTTTTAAATTTTTTATATATAGACTTTGCCAAGTCTCCGACGCACACATAATGTAGTTTTTTTTCAAACGAATAGTATCTTACAAGTTACTAATATATAGTTATACCAACTCATAGACTTTCTTGAAGATTAGGATGTCTTTTGAAAAGTTCTGTCTCTCTCTCTCTCTCTCTCTCTCTCTCTCTCTCTTTCTCTCTCTCTCTCTTTCTCTCTCCCTATCTCTCTTTCCTTCTTGACGATTTTCATTGAAATGACGATGAAACGTTTTAAACGCGACCTCGATACACGAACTTACCATTTCTTTCGTTTGCTTATGAAATGGCTCGGTTAAAAGGCAGAGGGGCTCGTTCTCTCGAGGATCTACATGGGCTAAAAATTTCTTCCCGTCGGACCTCCACGAGGCGTATACGGCGCGGAGGGGTTGAAGAGAGATGGATAGAGAGATAGATAGAGAAAGAGAATAAGAAAGAGAACGAGACAGAGAAAGAGAGCGAGAGAGAGAGAGAGAGAGACAGATAGAGCATATTCATACGCACTGCTCTCTCGGCGCCCGTCTACTTTATTTTCGGTTCATCCTGCAGTCGACCGTCTCGACACCATTGGCGTCACGCGCGACCCTAAAAACCGACTGTAAGAAAGTATCCGTGAAATGCCGGAATGAGAGAAACGGCAAAACGACAGAAAGTTGCTCTGTTCCTATCGCAAAAACGCTTTATTTTCCCTTCACTTGCGAAATCGAGTAATAAAAAGAAAAAATAAAAAGAAAAGAAAAAAAAAGAAAAAAAAGAGAGAAAAGAAAAAAAGAAAAAGAACCAGCAGATACGTATTTCGCGTATATATTTTGTACAACGAAGACAACAAACTAATACATGTAAATTAAACAAATATGAATTATAAAATAAGATGATTTTAAAAATTTTTGTAGAGATAAATAAGAATTAATCGAAGTAATAAAGATATATATATATATATATATATATATATATATATATATATATAGCAAGAGAAATATCCTTGAATCCCATAATCCCGTTATCCGTTGAGCAATAGAGCGGTTAAGTTTACGAGAACGATCGCGGTGGGTCTAAGGATTGGCAAAAGCAAACAAAATCGCAATTGAGAAATTGTTTCCTGGTTTCTCGATAACCCAAACGATCCCTAAGCTCAAACTTCCTAGAAGAGTACGTGCCGAAATAAAAGGAAGGTTTCTCGTTGTTCTAGGAATAGTTGGTAACCCTCGTGAGGGAGCTTTAAGGGAATCAGTTTCAAATTCTTCATGGTCCAGCTAATACTTAGGAATTTTCAAATTTATAACGTGACAAAGAAACCCAACGAAATTCACTGCGAAAGAATTTACTGATTCTTTTGCAGTGCATAATAAAGAAAATAATGACTAATTTTCCCTCCCTCTCCCTCTCCCACTCCCTCTCTCTCTCTCTCTCTTTCTCTTTCTTCACTTCGTTATATCTTTTTCGATGAAAATTTTGGCAAAAAAATTTGAAAAACATTATATTTACACATACACATATACACATTACACAAACATACACAGATACAATGATGATAGAATAAATCACTAAAGAATCATTTTCACGGTTCTCGAATTTAAAAAAGGTTCGTTATAATCCAAAGCTTATTTTATCGATGTTCGTATCGATCTTATCGTGAATCATTCGACACACACAAGTTTCTCACGGTAGAAGGAATGATCCGATCGGGAATAATAGATAGAATGCATAGGATAACGCCGTGAAAATAAATGAATTCGTAGAGTCCAGTGGTGCGCGTTGATCGACCGACGAAAAGCGACTGGCGTTGATTGTGTGTCGCTCGTCCGGCGTAACGTTAGCGATAAGCTCGCTATCTTCTTCGCGGATGTTCGCTCATTTTTTTTCCTCTCACTCTCCCTTTGTCGCGTGCACCAGAGCTCTATGTAATCTCTACGTGCAATCGCTGCGATGAGAGAGTAAGGAAGAAGAAGATATAACAGAGAGAAAGAGAGACAGATAGACAACAGAGAAAGAGAGACGGAGAGAGACAGATAGACAACAGAGGAGAGAGAGAGAGAGAGAGAGAGAGAGAGAGAGAGAGAGAGAGGAAAGAGGAAAGTACGAAAGTAGACAACACAGCGTCTGGTCAGCGAGGCATCATTTCATTTTCCTCGTTGTCGTTGTCAACTAATTTACTTAATAGTATGTTTTCGCACCGTATGATAATATGATATAGAGAAAGAGAGAGGGAGAGAGAGAGAGAGAGAATGAAAATTCATAATCACTTTAGAGAAAGTATCGAACGCTAACGTAGTCCCTCGTAAATACGAAACGCCTAGAACTTCATGAATATATTTAGCACTTGAATAGAAGTTGATGAGGATGCGCATTAAAGTAGTCTTAGCTCGTTAAAATGCAACGGGTTGGGAATCTGTAAAGCAAATGTCAATATCTTCTCGACGTTCCATTCGAAATCGAATCTATTCTTAAATCGTATCGCAAAAGGATACTTTTGAAAATCATCGACAATCGACTTTTAGACTGATTCGAAGATTACGGTCAATCGATCGAATTTAAAAATCAAATATACAATATACATAAGCGAATTGGTATACGCGATTCG
Organism: Vespa mandarinia; assembly: GCF_050613455.1. Taxonomy (NCBI): domain Eukaryota; kingdom Metazoa; phylum Arthropoda; class Insecta; order Hymenoptera; family Vespidae; genus Vespa; species Vespa mandarinia. The sequence goes on along the minus strand of NC_140810.1, from coordinate 5,046,253 downwards.
TATGCGAATTATTTGCGCTTTGACTCTTCGAGAAAAAGAAGGTAAGAGGAAGGGAGGAAGGAAGGGAGGGAGTGGTACTGGGCGGAGAAAGAACAGACAGAGCGAGCAATTCTCGCGTGTGAACGTAAGGGACATGAATGGAAAGTCGAGCATGTTTTCACGATCCGAGAATGCGTATGTGTAAACTCATTCGTCTGTGTCCTCTACCTGTACCTCCTTCTTCCTCTTGCAAAGAAAAAGAAAAAGAGAGAAAGAGAGGTAGAGAGGGAGAAAGAAAGAGAGAGAGCGAGAGAGAGAGAGAGAGAGAGAGAGATTGAGAGAAAGAATAGATACAGTCGATATCGGATCGTACTTGAACCGTATCGCGTATATCGTGCGTATGCTTGGACACATGTACGAGTATGTATGTATGTATGTCTGTATATATGTATACATACATAAACTAAATACATGCATTCGCCTACACTTCAAGCATATACATATACATATTTAATATATATATATATATATATATATATATATATACACACATACATATATATATATATATATATATACACATACAAGGTATTGTCAAGGGTCACGCTCGCATGAAGTAGAGAGCTTCGATGTCGCAAGAAAAATAACGAATTTGAGTTATCACAAACAGTACTGTAAAAGATAAAATATAGAAAAGATATTCGATATAATGAAATTTTTAAAATATGAACTTTGAGATATATTCAGGTGTAATTACTTTAAATTCGATCGAATACGTTTCAAAATCACGATTAGAAAGTAAAACATGAAAACGATCACGGTTAATTTAACGAACACGGCTCTATAAAATTGCTAATCGATTATTCGATCTATGGCTATTCCCATCCATTGTTACTTTAGTTAAGAAACAATGCACATTATATCCAATATATATATATATATATATATATATATATATATATATCCAATAAAATTCAACATGAGATAATTACCTTCGTATTCTCTATCATCATTTTCTTTTAATATTGTCTTTAAAAATGGTTTTTATTGTTTTATTTTTTTACGTTGCTAATCAATAAATTAATAAAAATATCATTAAAGTATTTAATCTTGATTTGACGACCATGAGGAATCATAGTTTCTATACGAAAAAAAAAAAAAAAAAAAAAAAAAAGAAAAAAAGGAGTATATACGGGATCAAAATGAAACTTGTGATTTAAGAAAGGGAAATGTTGTACAGAACAGGAATACAAAACGTACACATAGTAGACATACATATATATATATACATACACATGTATATGCGAAAGTATCCTAGTATGGATAATTCACGAGCAAGAGATACGAGCTATCCTTAATACGTAAGCGCAGTCTGTAATCAGTCGAGCAAGTTCTAGCTTCTTGCTACGACGACAACGATGACGACGACGACGACGACGACGATTACGAAGTTTATCGTAGAAGTAGTCGTAGAACCGACGGTATTACTAGATCATAGATCACAGGTGCATCGAGCTGATACACGAAGAAAAAGAGATCTAGGTCGATTCCCTTTTGACCACCTTACTACCATTCGAATGGAAATACTCATTTCAATAGCATTTCTTCCAAATGGTAGGTAAACGTGTAGAGAGGAAAACCTTCGATGAAAAAAAAGATACGAAAGAAAAAAAAGAGAAAGAGAGAGAGAGAGAGATATACAATATAGCCAACGCGTATAGCCTTCATACTAATGAATTAATAAGAACGTACAAGCGAATAACATGATCTCGGCTTAATTAATATCCCTAGTCGATGGTAATATGAAAAATAAAAAAATGTTTTTGAACGAAAGATCCTGATTATATTGAATCTTAAAAACGAATAGGGATGTAAGAAAAAAAAAAAAAAAAAAAAAGAAAGAAAAAAAGAAAAAGAAAAAAAGGAAGAAGAAATGTGGATTATATTATAAGGAACGAAGTTGATGAAAGGATAAAGAGGGAAGGGGGAGGGAAAAAAATTAGAGTTAATTAAGATACCGTTTTTATAAGCACAGAAGATTAATCTTTAAGATGGATGTTGTCATCTGAGGAAAATTCTTGAAGATAATTAACGATGCACGAATAATAGTCTCCGATAATCGTCGTCATTTATTTTTATTTATTTTTTGTCGAGTATCCCATTTCCTCTTCTTTTTTCTATTAGTTCTTCTTCTTATTCCTCTTCTTCTTCTTCTTCTTCTTCTTCTTCTTCTTCTTCTTCTTCTTCTTCTTCTTCTTCGTTAAACGTAATGTCGTGGTTTTGAAACGTAGCTCACTTCCAGAAACATCCGGAAATGTTGCGGTGGAAGTTGACTGGTGCAAGTTAGCCATTATCTCGAATTAAAATTTCTTGAAAGTTTTTATCAAGTTGACTGTCTCGAGAGTCAATAATTTAAAAAAAGAAATGATATGACGAAACTCTCTCGATCTTTCGTAAAGAACATATAGTTGTGCGTCAGCGTGTAAGTAAATGGTATACCTATATATTATATTTATTTATATATCTACATACGCATATATACATGTATGCATGTATGCATATATATATATATATATACATATACAAAATTAGAAGAAAGACGACGCGAGCGTGTCAGACCGAAAAAAGAATCCTGCTAATACATTTCTGAGTCTTGAATCGGGAATAGCGCGTACATATCTCGCACCGGAAATGAACCGTCTTGGAACGTATGCGTGAAAGAGTCAGGAAACAAGACATTCTCTTATGCACGCGTGCACAAATACGAACAAATTTAATCTAAATCATTTTAAACGTATGTACCTTGACGTTGTAGTTAAAAATCACTGATATCGTCGATGAAATAAAATAACAAGACCTTTCCTTTCTCGCTTCCACTCTTTCCTGTCTTTAACCCTGCCGCGGACACGCGAAAGTTTAGAAAGTTAGTTGAAAATTCGAAAAGTTTTCCTACGAAAGATCGATCAATAAAGAATTTTATTTCCCATGGAAGATACACGGTGCACTCGAAATTGGTAATATTTTTCTATATCTTTTCTACATCGAGAATTATTTTAAGAACAGATTTTCGCTCTTTTTCGTTCGAGTTTTTCTTGAATATTTTTTTCGAGAAAAAAAAACAGAGTGTGTGTGTGTGTGTGTGTGTGTGTGTGTGTGAGAGAGAGAGGAATAGAAAGTAAGAGAGAGAAAAAGCTTAGAAAACAGAATTGAAGAAACTATCTCGTTTTCCTATGAATGTTTTCTCGTCGAAATCTGTGTCATTCTTATTCGTCATTAATGCATTAACGTCCTTGTGTTATATTTCCAAGAAGCATTAACAATAAGGAACTATAAAATATGATTTTATGATAAGCCTCTATTAAGTCGACTTATTATAATTCAGTCGTAGAACATGTAATTTCGGACTATACTTAGACAAAATTATCTTGTTGGATTAAAATGACATTTTCTCAGGATTCATTCAGAAATCCAAAATGTTCTCTCAAATTTATGTTAATAAAAGGAATATCGGATCTCGTTCGTATCGAAAGAACTCGACGAACGAGAAATGTCAAAGATTTTAAAAAGTAAAATAAATTCGAAGCTTTATCGCGTCTTGTTATCACTATCAAATCCGATCATTTTATTGGGAAACTCGATAGGAAGAAAAATAAGTTATCGTCTGTCGTATCGAATTTTTACACGATCGTAAACCAGGAAATGCGAATACGAAGGTTGACTTCTAACTAATATATACATATACATACATATATACATACATATATATATATATATATATATATATATATATAACTCTAAAATTTTATCTAAGGATGCCTTGCTACGATGAACGCTTCTTATTCGCATATGTTCATAAGTGATGGATGTAACGAACATGACGAATATATTTCTGACCGTCCACTTGACAAGTTTCTTACGTATATGGCGCCCATTTAACGTTTATCCTTCGTAAAGTCGCACAAAATTTCACAATCGTACGTACAAGATTAATAATAATAATCAAATCAGTTTTAACATTTCATAATAATGATTTTAGATTATAATGATTTAATTAAACGATATTATAAAATTCATGGATCGGAATATTGACAAAATTGTCAAACTTATGTCACATATAGAAAAAGAACGACGAACCGAGAAACTCTTTAACTTTAACACCTCAAAAGAGAAATTCTATTCCCGTTTCAAGTTTAGATACGATAAAAGCGCATATACGTTCCACTTTTCAAAACTGTTTTCAGGAATATATTCGTGTCTCTCGTTTGTTACATTTTTCGCTAGAATAAACTATCCTTCTTCTCTATTAACGAAGGTGATCCGATGAAACGATAAGGTAAAGAAGAAGCCAGGGGGTAATCAGGTTGAACGAAACGGAGGTCAAATTAAAGAGACACACGAGAGAAACGATCTTATTGTTAAAAAGACAAACACAATTTTCAACGAAGATGAATTTATACATATTTATATATATATATATATATATATATATATATATATATATATATATATATAAATGCGTCAAGAAAGATCACGAGAACGTTTGTAAACAAAAGAAAATGAAGTATATCATCATCTTGAAGGGGGCCATCCAAGCGGAAAGTAGACGATGATGCATGCTCGATAAACGTCATCGGTTCCGAGGCTGGCCAGACGATGACGTATGCCGAGACGCCTCTGGTGTCCGTTTTGTTGGGGTCCGATAAGTTTCTCACATATATAAACTTCACGTAAGGAAATACATAACGTTGCATAGAAGGATAGACGGAACGCGAATAGAACGGTTATACAATTATATATATATATAATATATATATACATGCCCGCATCCTGTGAGCGTCACTTGATGCTCTAGTATTTCTGCCTTTTTTCTTTTCTTTTCTTTTTCTTTTTCTTTTTTCTCTTTTTTTCTTTTTTCAAGGAGATCTAAACAAAAGGAACGTCCGCAAGACGTTCAAAACAAGAACAAGATTTCGACGATGATAACGATATAATTTGATTATAAATTATACCTATTTATTAATTTCCCTCCACCCTCATCCCTCTTGTATATGAACTACTGAAAACTACTGATTCCTGGACTTCAGATCCTCGAGCCAAAATAATTATACTCGTGAGAAACATACTCTCATAACGATAACGGTCCATTCAGATCGAGTGTCAACGTCAACAAAACTGTTTTACTATCTCGACCTTAATCGCGAGGAAGCTAAAGTCCCGATAAAATGAAAAGGCAAACAATACGATTCGCTCATTAAACTCAGATCGAATACTAAAGGCACACGCACGTTCGTACACACGCATACACACCCACGTATACATACATACATATAAATATATATATATATGCTGGTTCATATAAAATTCGATTCTCACTTTGTATACGATCGAAATAAAGATTATTCGACGACGACTTCTCGTTCTTACGTAACACGTCTGTTCGTATATCAATACGAAGCGATGAGACTTGAAAATACGAAATCGAAGGTACACCTTGATTTTAACAATTTGCATCGATCTCTCGAATCCTTCGTCGTTCCTTCTTTTTCTTTTTTATTCTTTTTTTTTTTTTTTTTTTTTTATGCCTTTTCTTCTTCTTTTGTTCTCCATACATTTTCGCCTCTTCTGGGCAAACTAAACGAACGTGTCATAAATTCAATTCCTGGAGCGATATAGCTTTTGGTGTAAGACATGATATCCGGGTTTGGTCCGACGCGACTACGGAAATGATTTATTCCAATTTGAAGCTTAAGTTGGAATAAACCCATGGCAGAGGTGATTCAAGAAGAGAGAGAGAGAGAGAGAGAGATAGTAAGGTTAAAGGTCACACGTTAAATTCATAGCAGGTCACAAAGCTGCCGGAGGGCATGTATGAACCTTCGGTGGGATATAGTAACCTGTGACAAACTGTGTCCTGTTTCTCTCTCTCTCTCTCTCTCTCTCTCTCTCTGTCTCTCTTTTTCTACATTCTTTATCTCTCTTTCGTCACAATTAATATTCGATCTTTATATACAATGCATACATATTTATTATAAATATATATATATATATATTTATATATTTTATTTCAAAGACAAATAACAGAGACATTTTCGTATCAAATATACGTATTTAATCCGTATAGATCATCCGCTTTTATTCCTCTCAGTATAATTCGATGTAAATAAACTCGAAAGAATGAATATTTGGCCGTTGCAAAGATAGCCTTGATCGCTACATGTCCCGTCGCTTTAAATATAAACGAGCGACCACCGGATTGCTTTGTTGTTTTTAGAACGTGAATTTATATAAACATTTTCTTTTTATATATACATATATATACAGATATTCTCTCATATATACTATGTGTTATTATTCTTTTATACATATAGGATAATAACAGTACAATGTATTCGTGTAAGTTGATTCGCTCTTTTTCCTCGGCATGATAAATCTATTCAAAGCTAAAGAAACGAAGAGGAATTTTTGTTGAGCGATACCTGATGGCCGTCAAAAAATAAACAGATTTTTTTTAATAAATAACTTATCGAAACTAATAAGAGACAGACGAGAAACGTAAGGGGAGATAAGAGGAATAAAAAACGAAGACATAAGAAGTCACTTACTACTTATCTATATATATATATATACATATATGTGTATATATATATATGTATGTATGTATATATGTATGTACATAGGGATAATACAAGTAACATAGGAATTACGTAATACGCGGGAGTACAAACGATACCAAAGAGAAGGACTTCCGATCCTCTCTTAGATCTATTTCTCATTCTTCTCGATCATTTTCCAAGCTCATAGTTCACTATCGGAATACAACAACTTCGTCTTTGGCGCCTTCGCTATCGCAAAAAAAAAAAGAGAAAAAAAAAAAAAAAGGAAATGCATGCATAACCAGAAGATCGACTTGCTGACTCATTCAGTCGGTCATTTTTATTGATTAGTTTGGAACGTCTTATCAATCGTGGGTTGTCACCCGATAACACGGATCTCGCCGGAACCAGGATATGAAGTTATATGATTCATTTTCTATGATGTGAGAGGCGCCTTACGCATCTGTACACATTGCATATCTACGTTTATGCATATGCAGTATATATTTTACAAATAAATGCATATTTTTATATACACCTGCGTATGCATGTGTGTGAGTGTATATATATATATATCGTATAAATAAACGTAATGGACATTAATTTATATCTTGTTAAAACAATTCATTTTGTATCGAAGCGTATTTGTACAGACTTATCCTGTCCGCGTCACAATTAAATTGTATTATATTAAAATGAATAATACGATATTATTTACAAAACAAAATTATGACGTGTAACGTGTTTATTTATCTATTAATCGACAAATGATGATCATTGTGACGATGAATTTGTTTGAAAATTATTATTAAATGATCGTACGCGTAACGAAACGGGATCTATCGTGAATCTAGAAAATTGTATTCAACGTGTAATTAATTATCGCCCTTCTGCATTAAAGCTCAGTTAAGGTCTCGATCGTCATTGTTAATTTTCGATAAACTGAAATGGATTAATAAATTTAATCGTCCGCCCGACACACTAACGTAAGAGCTTTCTTCGGGCCGTCGATAATACAGTTTTCTTCTTTTCGAAGGTGGCAGCACGATATAGGGAGTAGTATGTTCATTCGATGATTCAAGATTATAGAGAAAATTAAAGCGATTAGAGACCAGTGATAAAAAATTATTTCCACGATAATTCCCATTAAATTTCGAATTCGATTAAACAACGACGACGAGGCATCATAAACGTTTAAAGATATTCCGTGAAATTCAAAATCGTAATTAAACTTTCACGATACTGTGCACTTTCCCTCGTTCATCTCTTTTCTATCTTTATCAAAATTGCTGAATTTCACGCGAGAGATTGAACTACGATAAAACGAAATATGTTTTATTTACATTCGGAGACATATATTGACGCAATCAATGAAATTGTTTGCGCGAATAGAAAAATTAAAAAAAAAAAAAAGAAAAAATAAATAAATAAACAAAAGATAAAGAAAAAAGAAAAGGAAAAGAAACAATTGGAAGGAAAGAAACTCGAGAAACTTTAACGTTTGTAATAGATAAAAAAAATTGATGTCATTATGAAATTGTACATAAGAACTTATACACGATATCGCATGCGAATTCTGCCAAGCTTTATTTAAATAGTGATTCCTTTTAATGGTACCGTAGAAAGAGTTGAGATGGGTACACAGTTTGAAAAGCTCACAGCGAGAACAACAGGAGACAAACTATCGATTAACTGTCTCTACCGCGTAACATCTCGAGTCTGGCCGACATTGTCTTTCGATATGCGATATCGTCACTCGTGTTCCTCGTGAATGCATCGTTTCTAAGTTTCACAGGGAAACACCTGTGCATTCATATTTTTAGATATTACCCGATGCGATCTAAAAAGTAAAGGCAGACGTAGAAAGAGAGAGAGAGAAAGAGAGAAAGAGAGAGAGAGAGAGAGAGAGAGACAAATGAATAAAAACAAAAAAAAAATAAAAAAGAGCAAAAGAAAAAAAAAAGATAAAAAAATTCTTTCATATCGATACGAACAGTTTGTATGTGAAGTATATAAAATACATTCGACATTCTTTTTATATAGATATCTATGTATACTTATATACATATCTATATAATTGATAATATTTTATTTCTAACGATGTAAAAAGAAATGAATCGATTTCGAATTATTTTCAGAAGACATTTCCTTTTCGTAACTTTTAAAAATAATATCCTGGCTCGCGACCAGATAATACGCACTTCTTTCCATCTCTCTCTCTCTCTCTCTCTCTCTCTCTCTCTCTCTCTCTCTCTCTTTCTCTCTCTCTCTCTATCTATCTATCTATCTATCTATCTATCTATCTATCTATCTCTATATCTTTTTTCCATTTTCCATGGTAGCAGAAAATTGTAATCTTCATTTTTTGAAGCGCGATGAGAAAACACAAAGAATATATACTTACGACGATCATCTCGGAGGGCTCCAAGACGAAACATTCGTTGGGTCTCCTGGCACTGCTGCCCGTCCGCTTTCCAAAGCTACGACAGATAAGAAACAAAAGGGAACATTTTAATACCTCTCAATGTTCTTCGTAAAAGTACGCGAAATATGCAAGTACTTATTTATATATAAAAATCACAAATAAGAGAAAGATTGATAATCATCAAATGATTTATCTTCGCATCTTATCGTATATGTTACATTTAATAATCGATTTTTATTTCCCTCGAAATTTAGGATTTACGAATAACACGCGAGCGATTTTGTTCGTGACGCAAAATATCTCCCCTCCCCTCCTCCCTCCCCCTCTCCGAATGGAATCTAACTGAAATGTAATTTATCGCTTCGGCCATTCTCCGTCCTATATAACACACAACCTCTCCCTCCCGTCACTTACACCCCTTTATCCCTTCTGTAATTCGATATAGTTTCGAATCTAACGAAAACAAAGGGAACGTGTTCGCGCAATCGTATAAATACGTATTGTTCGCTTCGTAACTTTTAGTGGCTCCCTTTTACCCCCCAACCGCTACCTTATCCGCCATTTCTCTCTCTCTCTCTCTCTCTCTCTCTCTCTCTCTCTCTCTCTCTCTCTCTCTTTGTTTCTCTTTCTCTTTCTGCTTCACGGGCGATCAATTCGAATCTATACATCCGACAGATGTAGCCCATCATCGAGAAGCCACTCCTCAAATTAGCCATAAACCATGCCAGTTTTCGGTTGCCCCATCGATTTACGAAAATCTCTCGTGATTAGAGGCAAGTCAGTAGGGAGGGCCTTTTTCGAGTGCCACGAACAATACCGCTACGAATATTCGCCCTCCTGAAAGAGGGAGATCCTAGAAAATGGTTCTTGCGTGCCTTTTCGAGTCATAAAGAAGGAAAGATATATATACGTAACAAAGAAAAAGAGAGAGAGAGAGAGAGAGAGAGAAAGAAAGAGAGAAAGTAGTGGTTAAGCCCAATGGATTTTTATTTCCCTTCTTTTTGATTCTAATGCTGACGGATCACTAATAATGCCGTGTTATAAGAGAACGTTACGTCATCATTGAGAAATATATTATTTACGTTTCGTTAAATAAAAAGGAATAAGGTAAATATAAATTGAACGCAACGATATCTTATATATTGTTTCATTTTCATAGACCGATATTATATATGTTTACTCAATAATAATAATAATAATAATAATAATAATAATAATAATAATAATAATAATAATAATAATAATAATAATAATAATAATAATAATAATAATAATAAAACAACAAATTCTTGAATCAATGGGATTGTACTGATAATATATATAAAGAGAATGTTATTAGCAATTAAGCCGTACACACATCGCATTTTCTCGGTTGCAAGGAATAGTGATAAACACTCACGATTCTAATTTCATTATGACTGGCCCTTTCGGAAACAATGGCGGAATGTTGCTAGAAACCGCAAGATATCTCCTTCGTTAAAACTCATATATATATAATGTGTGCATGGTGTGTGTGTGTGTGTGTGTGCATGATGTATGTGTGTATATATTTTCATACGAGAATCGTTGACTATAGTATAATAACGAGGCAAATACATATTGTTATTTATTCCTCGTGTAACATCGATCCGTGATACGATATTAAAGGGTCTTTCCCGTAGCCCGTATTAAAGAGATTAACCGTGTTTACCGCTCCTCGTTATACTAAAAGTTCCTCGAGTAATTATGGAGAATTAGTAAAAACGCGTAGGTAATATTTAGACACGTGAACGTGCCCTTCGAACTGTCGTTTCGATCTACATGATCAATTTACCCCAGAACCAATTTCTTTACCAAACACGAGATCGTCGACGAACACAAGTTCTTCTTTCTTCTTTTTTTTCCTTTTCTTTTTTTTTTGTTTTTTTTTTTTCTTATTTAAATTATTTCATAACAAACGAGAGACATATTAATTATATCGCGATCTCATCGTAACCCATGACGTTCAAATTTTATATATTAGAATAATCTCCGTTCATTCGATTTATTATCATAGTGTGTTAGTGGTTAAAAAAAAAAAAAAAAAAGAAAAAAGAACAAAACAAAACAAAACAAAACAAAACAAAACAAAATAAAATAAAAACAAAAGCTAATCATCACAGTCATAAGAAACGAATAATATATAATATCTCTTTGATATGATGCATCGTTAAAAGTATGAATAAAATATTTATTTATAATTACGGGATCGAAAAAAAAGATTAGGATATAAGGCCA